>NC_091312.1:41470579-41567027 GCF_038502225.1 Cherax quadricarinatus
CACCTACAAATACTTTATGTAGATGTAGCCTGAGGATAACCCAATAAATTTAATTTGTACTATTTCCGATCAATAGAAACAATCTCCACGTAATTCATGGAAGCCACTCTGATTAATAACAGGCACATTAAAATTTAAATTCAAGGCGAGGTTTCCATTGAGGAAAACACGTCAGCACTGAAAGTTTCAAGACAGACACAAGATTCATGCTTCAGTTATTGAGCAAAATCCATCAAAAATTTGCACCTACACAGCCTAAACTTCAAAAAATTTCTTTATGCATCACCTGATAAAAACTGATGTTGATAAGAATTCTTTTATTTTAATCAGTGAAAGCGCTAAACCCACAGAAGCAATGTAGCGCCTATCAGTCTGTAAGCCTTCTCCCTGAAAGCTGGCTGTCTTGGATCAAAGTCTAGCGCAAGCTAGACGCCAAGGTATTGATCCAGTGTGGTGAGAATGGTATATCACTGAGTACCTTGTTCCAAGGTTCGTAGGTTCGAGTCTCCTTCAGCCAGAGATCAGTGTTTGTGTATATTTCGCCTGCTCTTGCGAATTCCTTGCATATATATATATATATATATATATATATATATATATATATATATATATATATATATATATATATATATATATATATATATATATATCACAATCGCAAACAAGTGATCTTAATAATGCAGAAATTGAGATGATCTTTAGCTCGAGATCTTTCTCACTCTCCTGCGTTGTCAGGAGCTTACAATGTTGCAAGACAGCAACAGGTAGGAGGTGAAATTCTCTGAGGCCAGGCAGAAGGTATCAGTGGCGGCCCACAACACAGTGAGGACCGTCACCGACCCAAACACCTTCCTACCTCGTCACCGACCCAAACACCTTCCTATCCCGTCACCGACCCAAACACCTTCCTATCCCGTCACCGACCCAAACACCTTCCTACCCCGTCACCGACCCAAACACCTTCCTACCCCGTCACCGACCCAAACACCTTCCTATCCTGTCACCGACCCAAACACCTTCCTATCCCGTCACCGACCCAAACACCTTCCTACCCCGTCACCGACCCAAACACCTTCCTCCCCCGTCACCTCACACCCTTCCTGGGTAACAGGAGGTGAAGAACCTCAAAGGCTTACAGAAAACAAGTTAGGGAATATTAAGGAAACGCAGTAGTCACCCAAACAGCATCTAATTAATGTCAACTGAATTATTTTACTTAAGTGGTTAATGCACCCCCAGACATTGCAGTATTATACGTAACACTGCATTATTATACGAATCAGATTCACTAGTTTTCAACCTAAGCAATTACACTGTTTCTTAGCACTAGAATCCCAGAGACGATAAGTCACTCGACGCGACTCTCCTAGGCAATCGTAAGAAACTCACATATACGATATTATGTAAATTGTAGTCCCCTAAACTTGTGTAACCGTACTCGTATGTAGGGCATACCTGGAATATACCTGGAGAAGGTTTAGGTGATCAACGCCCCAGCGGCCCGGTCTGTAACCAGGCCTCGCAAGCAAACTGATGTACGAACCACAGCCCGGCTGGTTAGGTATTGACTTTTGGTGCCTGTCCAGCCAGGGGTCTATTAATCTTCCCTATGTATGCTGGGAGGCAGTTGAACAGTCTTGGGCCCATGACACTTTTTTGTGTTGTCTCTTAGTGTACTCTTGGCGCCCCTTACTTTTCATTGGGGGAAAGTTGCTTTCGTATTGAGTGATTTTTGCGTGCAAATTTGGGACTAGTCCCTTTAGGATTTTTCAAGTGTATATTATCATGTATCTTTCTCGCTTGCATCGACAGATTTGTTAATTCGTACTATGATATTTCTCATTTACGGAACTACCGAAGGTGGAACGCGGCAGACGAAACAGTCTTTCATAGTCTACCTTCAAAACGAATCCCGTTCTTCAGGGTTTCAGTACACAGATGGTACCGGGAGGTTTAACATTTCCTTAGGTGGGAGCAGGGGAGACTATACTGGTGTTAGCGCTCAGTTACTCTGGTTACATAAAAATGTTCGTGTACATACACATAGTGAAGCATGGACACTTCACTGAAAATGCGTATTCCATTTCTAGTTTTTCAAGAGTCTGACTCTCAGACGCTAACTATGAAGTCCGATCATAATTCATAGTGGTAACTGTTCTGACAGTCCCTCGGGGTTCTACGACCAGTACTCTTCTAGCAGGTTTACCTGGTTCTATAAAACTTTATTTACCAACCTCGATAAGGAGATCAGGCTAAGTAATGATAGAGATATCTATGTTTGTGTCTCGAATGATGAAGTTCTCGTCTAATCGCTACTCTCCCTCGAACATGTAGGCAGCAGAGTTTAAGTTGTCCCGCCAAATTCATCACTCAACGTTATAATTGTCATCATTAATCTCAGCCATTATCTGAACCCCAGATAACTCGTTGGCCGCATGCATTAAAATTTCTTGTTGACTCGCCAACTACATCCTATTATTGTGTGTGAGGACGGACTCCGCTCCATCCCTTCAAGAATGCAGTCATTAGGTGTTAGTCCAGCGAACTCTACAGGTGTTATAAATATCAACAGTGAGATCACGTTGCCAGGAATTGAACCTCCAACAAGTGCTGGTGTTTCAGTGCTTGCTGAGCCTCACCCATAACAGGAGTGCAACGAGCTAACAGAGAAACGGTGTCTGTCTCTGACATATATGTTGACATATATATTGACAGCGTGACATCCAGAGTGTCCAGTTCCTCCTCTTGCTTCCCTATCCTTCCCTGCAATCCATTTCAGCATATGGTAAATGCCGACGCTTTCGACACATTTATTTTTTTGACGACAAAACTTAACGACTATCAAGTTTGCCACTCTCTTGCTTTATTACACCAAATGTTACTTGCATTTGACATTCATATTATGCCACTGATTTCTCCCACACACACGAGACATTTTAATACTATATTTATGAGTCCTATCTTGTGTGATTAAATATGACTAGAAAAAATATAGTAAATTTTGCTCCAACAATATTTCTGTCGCATAGAATAGAGTATCGTCTCGCTGATCATCTATCTAATTTTAAGAAAACCGGTTCACGTCGAGGGGTGCCGCCTGCTGCCCCTCAGCTTATCTAGCTGCATTTCTTTCTCACCGTCTGTAAGTTTAGTTGACCATGCAGTTGTCACTACTTGCTTATGCAGGGGACCTTTAACCAGGTGATCCTGCCAACCTGATGCGGTAGCAACAAGTTAACTTCCATATCACCTATGGGACTTTGTTCGCTGCCCTGTCGTGAGTCTTCCATTTCCACTAGAGCTACACAAACTAAGTAAACTATACAGAACAAACCTTTATTTAGACACGATTCGCTCATAGTAGAGCTTTTGCAGATCATGATTTGATAATGCTCTAATTTGTTACACCTCCGGCCAGCTCGATCGACTGATGGTCTTATCTGTGCATCCTGGTGATTACAATAGCAGCCTCCATCTAGGATGAAGACAGTTTTCTCACCCCAGATAGTGGGCATGTTGACACTGACAGACAGGTTGACTCGTAGCAGCTCACATACCCAGAGGTAAACACGACTAAAGTGTGTGATCCATTGCATCCTGTTCCTCCCGCAACTCTTAAACCTGTCTGCGCTCTCAGCAACCTGTTGTGATCTACTGACCCTTGCCAGGCTCCTTCCCAGGATACACCTGGAGCTACAATCATGCGGCAAGTACAGTTACAAATCCTAAAACGGCTTCAGCAACACCAGGTCGTGAGCTTCACTCTCCTCGCTGGCGTCCTAGCCTTCTTCAGCCATTTATTTTTTTTGTCCAGTGGATCTTCCCTCTCGATCTCAAGCACTGGTGACAGTACTGGTGATACCACTGATGACACCACTATTCAAGCAATTGGTAGTAGCACAGATGATACCCACACCACCTGTGTCAGCATTGATGGAACCACTGGTGATAAGTGCTGACACAGTGGTGGCAGCACATGCTGAATACTTGATTAGAGAATCTTCCTCAAGATTATTCAGTGGCACAGTATTTACCACATTTACAGCACAACGCAACATTAAGTGTCTAGAGTTAGAACTAGTGGTGTCTAGAATACTTGTCGGGAAGACATCAGCGAGCCATGGTACGTGACGAGGTGTGAGAGTGGGCGCCTGTGACGAGCGGGGTTCCACAGGGGTCAGTCCTAGGACCGGTACTGTTTCTGGTATATGTGAACGACATGACGAAAGGAATAGACTCAGAAGTGTCCCTGTTTGCATATGATGTAAAGGTGATGAGAAGAATTCAATCGGACGAGGATCAGGCGGAACTACAAAGAGATCTGGACAGGCTACAGGCCTGGTCTAAAAACTGGCTCCTGGAGTTCAACCGAATCAAGTGCAAAGTCATGAAGATTGGGGAAGGGCAAAGAAGAGCGCAGACGGAGTACAGCCTAAGGGGCCAGAGACTACAAACCTCACTCAAGGAAAGGATCTTGGGGTGTTTATAACACCAGGCACATCTCCTGAGGCGCACATCAACCAAATAACTGCTGCAGCAAACGGGCGCCTAGCAAACCTAAGAAAAGCATTCCGACATCTCAAGGAATCGTTCAGGACCCTGTACACCGTGTATATCAGGCTTATACTGGAGTATGCAGCACCAATTTGGAACCCACACCTAGCCAAGCATGTAAAGAAATTAGAGAAAGTGCAAAGATTTGCAACAAGCCTAGTCCTGGAGCTAAGGAGCATGTCCTACGAGGAGAGGTTAAGGGAAATCGACCTGACAACACTGGAGAACAGGAGATATAGGGATGATATGATAACGACATTTAAAATACTGAGAGAAATTGACAAGGCGGACAGAAACAACAACAAGGGATCTTAATTGGAAGTTGAAGACTCAGACGAATCACAGGGATGTTAGTAAGTATTTCTTCAGTCAGAGAGTTGTCAGGAAGTGGAATACTCTGGGAAGTGATGTAGTGGAGGCAAGATCCATACAAAGGTTTAAGAAGAGGTATGATAAAGCGCATGGAGCAGGAAGAGTGACCCAGTAGCGACCAGTGAAGAGGCGGGGTATTACAACCCAGAAATCCAAAGGCCTGTTATGCTGGGTGTAAAGGGAGCAAGATAAACACAGCAGAAAACTTTTGACTTATATTATCCTTCACCAAGTAAGAACAGAAGTATATACACTATACACTATGTACAACAATAGGTATTAGTGCACTCCACGGCAAGCAAGGCAGAACAGAAGCCACTTGAGAGCAGACCGTGCTTCAACCAGCTCTAGAATGGGAATGACAAGGGCAGACAGGTGAGTGGTACCCACAACACCTCTGCGATTGCCAAAACCATCTTTTCATTGGTTTGAACCTGGGTACTGATCGAACGACGGGGCCCCATCGTCAACCCTTAGCACCTGGTTCGCTGGTTGAGGGAGATAGCCTTTCAATGAGGGTGTGTACATGCGCCGAATAAAGGTTACGTACTGTTTGCATGCCTCACGGGGCCAGGAGCTGTGACTCGACCCCTGCAACCACAACTAGGTGAGTAAAACTAGGTGAGTATACACACACACACACACACACACACACACACACACACACACATGAATGCACGCACGCACGCAGCGCATCAATGAAAAGATAAACATTACCGTTTTCTTTCGCAATTATCAATAGCACTGAACATCTTATAGAACCTGTCTGTGAAAACTGTCTGCTGACAGCAGATGACTGGAGGAGGCTGAGTGTGTCCTGTTGTGCTCACCCTAATGTGCGCACCTGCACAGCTGTGTTCTGGTAGTGTAGTGCTCACCCTAATGTGCGCACCTGCACAGCTGTGTTCTGGTAGTGTAGTGCTCACCCTAACGTGCGCACCTGCACAGCTGTGTTCTGGTAGTGTAGTGCTCACCCTAATATGCGCACCTGCACGGCTGTGTTCTGGTGGCGTAGCGCTCACCCTAACGTGCGCACCTGCACAGCTGTGCAACAAATAGCTAGTTGCAGCGCACTAAATATTCAAGTCACGCAGTGTCAGCGACTTCAGTCGAGTCGCTGACTTACTTATAACTGGGTGACTTAGCTCATTCCTGCTCAATATTCCAACTTTTTCGTACACAGTTAAAGGCTATGTTTTTTTTATTCAATAAAAAATATAGTTTGTTTTACTTGTAGAACAAGTTGTATATCTATGTGTATATACTGAGAGGTATATATCTCTGTGTATATACTAAGAGGTATATATCTCACAGTATATACTGAGAGGTATATATCTCTGTGTATATACTGAGAGGTATATATCTCTGTGTATATGCTGAGAGGTATATATCTCTGTGTATATACTGAGAGGTATATATCTCTGTGTATATACTGAGAGGTATATATCTCACAGTATATACTGAGAGGTATATATCTCACAGTATATACTGAGAGGTATATATCTCACAGTATATACTGAGAGGTATATATCTAACAGTATATACTGAGAGGTATGTATCTCTGTGAACATACTGAGAGGTATATATCTCTGTGTATATAATGAGAGGTATATATCTCTGTGTATATACTGAGAGGTATATATCTCACAGTATATATACAATGAGTGGTGTGTATCTCTGTGTATATACACCGAGAAATGTGCATTTCTGCGTATATACAGAGTAGTTTGTATCTCTGGGTATATACGAAGTGGTGTACATCTCTCGGTGTATATACAGAGAGAAGTGTGAATCTGTTTGTATACATACACTGAGAGGTATGCACCTCTCAAGTGTATATACGCCGAGGGTGGTGCATTTCTCAGTATAAATTCACCTAGTTGTCTGTATCTCTGGATATATATACACCGAGGGGCTTGTGAATATACTCTGAGAGTTTACTTTCATCCCTAATTTAAGGATTAAAGTAGCCTTAACTGATGGTGTGAGGGTTGCAACCAGTTATCCCCGTTTAGCAGATAGGCTTCAAACGCCAGTCAACCAAAAACAGCCAGACTCACTCCCGACGTTCTACGACACACTCGCCATTCGTTTAACATCACCAGTTCTGTGTTTTTCTTTTAAATAACCAGACATTGCTGTACACACTTTTGCACACTTGTCTTTTCTTTCTGCACGTGGGTGAAAAAAATCTAAAAACATTGGTGATATTGATGGTTTCTTGGTAATAGTATCAGTGGATGGAGTTGCAGTGGTGATGGAGATATGTGTGTGATTGTGGTAGTAAATCTTACGATGGAAGCAGTGATTCTATATAGGGTATTAGGGATTCTAGGGATGGTGGTAGGGATTCTTGGGATTGTGGTAGTAATTCTAGGGATGGTGGGTGTGATTCTAATGATTGTTTTGGTCATTCTCAGAATGGTGGTAATGACTCCTGAAATGGTAGTAGTGATTTCAGTGACGATGGTGATGGCAGTGGTAGAAATAGTGGTAAATGGTTGGTGTGATTCTAACTAGGGTGTCATCAATTCTACAGATGGTAGTACTAACGTTCGTTCAACTGGCGGTGTTCCTAGTAGGTGCTACTGTGATAGTAGCTAAGAATAAAAGCAGTAGCTATGAATAAAAAGTTCGTGGATGGAACAGTGCACAAATTACCGGGATGCAGGAGACTGAAACTTTAGAGAACGTTTCGGTCGCAGGTGTCAGTCTCCTACGCACGGAATTATTTATGTAGCGATAGCAGTGATCAACTACCCTCAGTGATGGTGGTAGTGATGCTGCTCGCTCTGGTAGTGTTGGTGGTAGTGATTGTAGTGATCGTAGTCGTTGTGGCAGTAACGCGAATTTTATCCCTGACCATGACAGTGATGATGGTGAGGGCAGTCCTGGTAGTGAGGTTAGCAGCGCTGATACCAGCGATGATTGCTGTGGTATTAAAAGTAGGGTTTCTTATACTGTTGGTGGTAGTGGTAGTGTTCTTGGTACTGGTGGTGGAGGTAGTAATACCAGCAGCGTTGGTGGTGGTGCTGGTGGTGGTGGTGGTGGTGGTGGTGGTGGTGGTGGTGGTGGTGTAAATGTCCCAGGTGAATTATTATTTATGTTGCATTTCTTGAAGCGAGAAAATCGCGTGAGTAATTGAACACCAGAAGTGATAAAGGTTCGATACTCTGTCCGCTACCAGCAGTGTGTTAGTGATGGCCCTGGTGGACCTGAAGCCCCTCTGGTTATCTGGCGTCCTACACATCATGAGAAAACTGTTTATACTAATATATAAGACTTCATTTACTCCCATTTATATCTCAAGTTTGATTTAGTGCTGATGGCCACCGTATATTTATACTTTGAATAAATCACTCATCCTGAGAATTATGTCTCTTGTTACTTTGCAAGCAATAAAAGAATATTTATATTATCTTGATAGCAATGGATACATCTCGCACGTCCTGAAGGCATTTCTTCACGTCATCACGATGTTTGTGTTCCATGCTAGGAGATTTATATTAATGTTATACCTTAGTTGGCCTTTGTGGAGGATGATATAGTAGGCTGGGAAGGCACAGTGCTTGTGTAAGTGTCTGGGGAAAGCATAGTGCTCCTACGTCATATATCCAGGTCATGAGGGTGCGGTCTGCCCTACCTGACATAATTGGGTATCCGCCCTAGATGCCACGAGTGGTGCCGCGACTGCTGCATACAACACATAGTGCAGCTGCCATATATCTGGCCTCTGAGAGGAAGGTTACATACACAGACAATGTCGGTCAGGCCAGAGTTATCCTTCTAGTGCAGTACACATCACACTAGCCTGAGTGGAGGAACAGCGGAAGAGATTAATAAAAAAAACATGCGCAACATTTGGGTATTTTTAAAGAGAAACTTCTCGCCTGCACAGCAGCCTTTGTCAGTTTATCAGTTTAATACAGGAAAGATACGAAGAGACTGCGAATGTGGCTTATTTATCAAATTATCAGTATTAGTCAACCTCTTTAATGATAACAGTGGAACACTTACCACCCGGCCAGCTTCCCCACACTAAACAACCCAACCACTTATCTCCTAATATTACTTGACCTGCATATTAATTTAAAATCTATTGGCACCAGCATTTTTCCTTGTGGCAAGCTTAACATTTACAGAGAACGTTCACAGAATAACAAGCTGGCAGCTCTTAAATAAAACTTAAATCTTTGGCTTAAGAATTCCTCTCGGGGATTTCCTTTTAGAGATCGAGTTTACTTATGAATTCCTCGGAGCATCTATCATTTATATTATTCTGTAAAACTTAAGCAAGTGGATGACCGAGGAGCCGGAGTTAGTCGTCTTACTAACTGGAGGTGAGTAAGTTAGTCATGTTAAACGAAGGTGAGGTAGTGTTATTAACTGGAGCTGAGTAAGTTAGTCATATTAAACGAAGGTGAGGTAGTGTTATTAACTGGAGGTGAGTAAGTTAGTCATATTAAACGAAGGTGAGGTAGTGTTATTAAATGGAGGTGAGTAAGTTAGTCATATTAAACGAAGGTGAGGTAGTGTTATTAACTGGAGGTGAGTAAGTTAGTCATATTAAACGAAGGTGAGGTAGTGTTATTAACTGGAGGTGAGTAAGTTAGTCATATTAAACGAAGGTGAGGTAGTGTTATTAACTGGAGGTGAGTGCAGTAGTTTTATTAACAAAAGGTGAGTGAGGTAATCTTATTAACTGAGGGTGAGTGAAGAGGTGAGTGAGGTAATCTTATTAACTGAGGGTGAGTGAAGAGGTCTCAAACCGTGTGAGAAAAGATTCTCACACGGTTTTGTGTATGTGTGTGCTCACCTAGTTGTGGTTGCAGGGGTCGAGTCATAGCTCCTGGCCCCGCCTCTTCGCTGGCCGCTACTGGGTCACTCCTCCCGCTCCATGAGCTTTATCATACCTCTTAGTTTGTGCGTGTGCGTGTAGTGATCACTAACGAAAATGGTCTTTAAGTGAGCTGCAACAGGTCAGGTACCTGTGAGAGGTGCGGTTTTGGGAGAGGTCACTGTACCAGGCACTGTAACATTAAACTACACCACCTGCACCATACCACCTGCACAACACCACCTGCACCACACTACCTGCACCACACCACCTGCACAACACCACCTGCTCCACACCACCTGCAGCACACCACCTGCAGCACACCACCTGCACTACACCATTTGCACCACACCACCTGCTCCACACCACACCGCCTGCTCCACATCACCTGCACCACACCACCTGCTCCACACCTGCACTACACCACCTGCACCATACCACCTGCACCACACCACCTGCACCATACTACCTGCACCACACCACCTGCGCTACACCACCTGCTCCACACCACCTACTGCACACCTGCACCACACCACCTGCACCACACCACCTGCACTACACCTGCACCACACCACCTGGGACACCGTGCGCCTTCCACAAATATTAGACTCCCAGTTACCACCAAGCTCAGTTTAACTCCTGTCTACCAGCACACTAAGAGTATGTTTACAAAGTCAAACTCGGGGCGAACAACGGTATGCGATGCTACAATGTGCATTCTGATATTATCTTCTTACATGTCTGGCAGTGTGTATAAAATGTTGTTGTATTTAGTGATGTATTTTTGTTTTCACTCCTTATTTATATTTGTTTTGTCTTCCCATAATCTCTCTCGTCCTGACTGTAGTACCAGAAAACTTGTCTGGAGTTCCCCACTAGGAAAATTGATCGCAATTTCGTGGAATTCTAAAAAGCGGTACTTTTGGCTTGATATGTGTATATACAGTCTTCCCAGTGGGATGATAGAGGCTAGGACCTTGGGTAGCTTTAAGAAGACACTGGACAAATATGTGAGTGGGAGGGGCTGGGTTTGATTACTGTCATTGGGTACGGGAGTTATTTCTTGGGAAGCTTTAGGTAGTATGTAGTCGTTTTGATAAGGACCTGCCTCGCATGGGCCAGTAGGCCTTCTGCAGTGTTCCTCCATTCTTATGTTCTTATGTTCTTATATGTTCCTAGTCAGTGGTGACGTGTACTTAGCTCAGTGGTGACGTGTACTTAGCTCAGTGGTGACATGTACTTAGCTCAGTGGTGACGTGTACTTAGCTCAGTGGTGACGTGTACTTAGCTCTGTGAAGACCTGTTTGTGTGCTCTCTGTGAATCTGAACCAGGATGCCCTCTCTTGAGCAACTTTACCAGCAGCTGAGAGAAGAGTTCAGAGTTGCTAAGATGGAGATACGGCGATTAACGGAGGAGAACAAGAGGATTCGTAGTAATCCTTCTGTTGTGAGTCCCCAGGTTAAGAGGGGAGCTTGGTCAGTGGCCGGGCAACATGGAACCAAGTTGAAGATCAAGAAAACGGTTGGAGAGGCAGAAACAACGAGAAACCAGAAGACTACCGTGGAAACTTCCAACCCATTCTCGGTGCTACCTGACGAATGTGAGTGTTCTACTGGGAATGCCACAACGAGCATCAAAGAAGCATTGGCAGACGTGAGTAAGACATCCCTAGAAACCCCAACGAAGACAATCGAGAACGTCTTGACGAATTCTACAAGTGGTATAATGCTACCTGGCGAATGTGAGTCGACTACTCGGAGCATCACGACGGACGACGCCAAGTAAGGTAAAAACATTGTTGTTGTTGGGGATAGCCAGATTAGGTACATGGATAGGGCATTCTGCTTGAAGGATAGGAGTAGGAGACAGACAGTGTGTTTTCCTGGGGCGGGGATGAAGGATATTGTTAGCCGTCTGGATGACATCATGAGAGGTAATGGGAGCAATCCTATTATCTGTCTCAGTGCTGGAGGCAACGATGTTGGCAGACGTAGGAGTGAGGACCTGATTAGCAGGTATAGGTCAGCAATAGAGATAATTAGGAGGAAGGGTGGGAAACCTGTCATATGTGGCATTTTGCCAAGGTGAGGAGTTGGAAATGAATGGTTGTCCAGAGCAATTGGTGTCAATTGCTGGCTGGACAAATACTGTAAGGAAAATGCGGTAACATTCATTGACAACTGGGACCTCTTCTATGGCAGAAATGGCATGTATGCCAGGGATGGGGTTCACTTATCTAGGTGTGGGGTGGGAGCACTGGCCAACGCAGTGGAGGGAGCTGTTAGGTCTTTAAACTAGGAATAGTTAGTGGTATGGGTTTTGGCGGGAAAACTGTGAAGTCGCAGGGTAGTAATATGAGTACTAAAAGAACTAGTAATAGGCAAAATGAGGTGGATATTGGAAAGCCAGTGGCACTAATTGACAAGGACAGTAATAGGTTTAGTGGAATAACAGAAAGGAGCAGGAAGGGTCAAGAGAGAGGAGGGTCTTTAAATATTTATTACACAAATAGTCGCAGTGCTAGGAATAAGATGGACGAGTTGAGACTAGTTGCTAGTGCAGGTAACATAGATATATTTGCCATTACTGAGACGTGGTTTAATTCAAAAAGTCGGGACATGCCTGCAGAATGTCACATTCAGGGTTTCCATCCCCCCCCCCCCCCGCGTGCGCTGTATAATCCTCCGGGTTTAGCTCTCCCCCATGATTATATTATATAATAATCGAAACATCCTCACCCTTCTCGATTCCCCACGAACAGTCAGAATGCTACAGCACACCTAAAGGTCACCAGATGATCTAGGGTTGTATACCACCACTAGATGGCCGTCGTAACTATGCTTACAGGTAGCAAAGGTGACTCCAACAATGGTGTTGATCTTAGGTACTGATTGCTGCCCATCTTTAAATGTAATATATGCATAGTGAATATATATATATATATATATATATATATATATATATATATATATATATATATATATATATATATATTTGTGTGTGTGTGTGTGTGTGTGTCATGCCATCCACAATGCTAAGCCCACTGGAGAACCTTGAAAACATCGTCCGTGTACATGCTGGTAAGTCCACTGACGTCTCTGCAGTGTTTGCATATTGCCTGTTAAAATTTTCTGGGATCATTGCCTCCCTGGCCAGATCGCAGACCAATCCTCATGGCTGACAGTAGCAAACAATCCTCATGGCTGACAGTAGCAAACAATCCTCATGGCTGACAGTAGCAAACAATCCTCATGGCTGACAGTAGCAAACAATCCGGCTCAGTACCACAACCTGGCTGAGCTGTACTCGTCTGGAAGACTGCAACAATATTCCTCTTAAAGAAAGTTAAAAATATTTTGCAGTTTTTCTTTACAGCTGAAATTAACACGTTGAAAAATCTTAGATTTTTCACTGTAATTCATTTAAATCTTATTGTATTTATTGTTCCCCCGCATTCTTTATTTTTACTTAAAGTATTTTTAAGCCATCACCGACCTCGCCAAGAGAAATATGAGTATGCAGGTTGGAACCAGTACTTGCAGATGTGTTCTGAGTTCTGTGGTGACGGTGGTTCTCATTGTAAGTGTTGTTGACTATGACCTGAGTGACTATAGAAGCTATCCCGAGACCGAGACCACACTTAAACTGGAAAAATTTAGATTCAGGAAGGATGTAGGAAAGCGTTTGTTTGGTAATAGAGTTGTGGATGAGTGGAACAAACTCCCGAGTACCGTCATAGAAGCTAAGACGTTGTGTAGTTTTAAAATAGGTTGGATAAATACATGAGTGGGTGTGAGTAGGTCTGAGTTGGACCTGACTAGCTTGTGCTACTAGGTCAGATGCCGTGCTCCTCCCTTAAGTGAATGTGACTGACCTGACTAGGTCAAGGCATTGGCTTAAGCCGGTGGGAGAATTGGACCTGCCTCGCAATGGCCAATAGGCCTGCTGCAGTTTTCCTTCTTTCTTATGTTCTTATATTCTATTTTTAACTCGATGAAAATGTCGATTGATTTTTTTTTGTAATAATGGTTAAATCTATGTGTAAATCTACGGTAAATACTAAAATCTTATGGATTCCCCGATTTAAAGTACTGTATATACAGGAAGAATAACCTGCCGTTTTTCTCTCGCTCAAGTCTCAATTTATTAGTGCGAACTAGATCGTTTAATTTTTCTAAGGTAATATTAGATGATCATCATTCCTCTTTCCACACAAGTGTCCTTACAGGAATGTTTTTCCTGCACTCAGACTGTGCAGTTTACATTGGTTAGAGAAAAATAATGCTGCCCTCTTACCACATTCTGCAGACTATGGAACAATACTCTTCTCCAGACTGAGGGACTGACCACCTCAAATTCTACGACTACAAGGGTGATGGACTGATTACATCGTCTTCACATCTCTACTGTTCCTGCCTACTTTCTGTATTCGACTGAAGAAGCCTACTGTGTAGGCGAAACGTTTCGAAATAAAGTTGTCTACTGTTGCATGTGTCTTACCTAACAACCTGTCGGTATTGTATACCATTTTGATGTTCAATTGGATCTGTGCTCCAGTTCCATGAATTAAACCTGAATACCTTCCATATCCCCCACAGGCGCTGTATAATTCTACGGGTTTAGCGCTTGTCCCTTGATTATAATAATAATAATTATCTTGATAAGATTCATTGTCATTTTATGACAGCTGTAAATGTAACAGTCACTGACTGCTATTTACTAACGACTGTCTTCAGGGTTCATTTTTCGTTCATCCTCAACTCTAAGTCTTCTGCAGTCGTCCTTAACTGTTGTATTCAGCTATTGCTACTACTACTACTACTACTATTACTGCTACTGCTACTACTGCTACTAAATAATGTTTCATTAATTCTTCCCAGTTTTTTGGAAAAATACTTTGGGTAATGCTGCATCCCACGACATTTTCAGTTTCCAAGGATTTTTAATTAATAATTTCCCTCTATCAGTAAGAGATGACTCTACAGCTGCCACCACCTCATCGTCTTTGCATATACCACTTCATTTTCCGTCTATCCTCAACTGTCGTCTTCAGCTCTTGTCCTAAATATACTTCGACTTTTGACTACTAATACTGCCACTACTACCACTTATTACTACTTGGTTCGCCGGTACTACCACCACCACCACCACCACTACTACTACTACTACTACTACTACTACTACTACTAATAATAATAATAATAATAATAATAATAATAATAATAATAATAATAATAATCTACTAATAAAAATAATGTTAATAATAACGATAATGACATAAATAATAAACTGGAATTATGCAGGTAGTAAAGGTATACATGGGTATTTTCCTCACTACTCAAACTTAAGATAAAGCCCATTTGCCATGACCTTCCCATAACTGACCCTTTCATGGTCTTCAATACAAAGGTCTTCTCCTCAAACTACCCAGTTAGAAACACTCGCAGCAGTTCATAGGTTCTAGCGCTCTGCCTGCCATGGTCAAGCATCATTAACTGCCCTCTTACAGCCTCCCACAAGGTAGCTGGTCGGAAACCTTTACTGGCTAGTAAGAGCCTCCCACAGGCAGTTGTTGCCCTAGAAATCTGAGAGAACAAGATTCCAGGGTTACCCGTTCATCAGCCGCGCCCCTCCACAACACGGAAGTAACCAGGTTTATGTTACGCATTAACTCAGTCTTGCGTGTGAAGGTATTACACTTCGCTCATGGGAACTCTTTGCCCCTTTTATGGACCAATTTTAAGGGTAAACTGAGATATTCTCAACTGAGAATTGCTATGTATAAGAACAGACGGTCAGACGGTCTAACATTCTCCCGTCCGAGGATATAGTCTCTCAAACTGTTTTCAGGTGAGATCGTGGTTCATGTCATTCATTTTATATTATATGACAATGGGTCAGGAGGAGCTCATTCTATGTCTTGACGAATAAAATATCAATGTTAATGTTGTAGGGTCGGTCCCTATACAGTTGACACCACCAATATTTTATTAATATGTTGTGGTATTTTAATTACCACACTGACACACACACATACACCAGCTGCGAGTCGACCTCTGCAACCACAAATAGGTGAGTACTCACACACACACACTCAGATGAGTCACAGGGATGTTAGGAAGTATATCTTTAGTCACTGGGTTCTCAGAAAGTGAAACAGTCTGGAAAGTGAGGTAGTGAATTCAGGATTCATACATAGTTTTAAGAAGAGAGTATGATCAAACTCACGGAGCAGGGAGGGAATGACCTAGTGACGACTAGTGAAGAGGCGGGGCCAGGAGCTATGAATCAACCCCTCCAACCACAATTTGATGAGTACAAGTATGACAGTACAAACACACACATACACTGAAAAGAGTAAAGCAGAACGGGAAGAGTGTGAGAAGCCAAATTTCTGAAGGAGACTACACAGACATGAAGCAATTTCTAAATGAGATGGAGAAACAGAAATGGAGATAAAAACAGTTAATGAGGCGATGGGGTATGTGGCCAGAAATTTCAGGGAAGCAGAGGAAAAAATAGTACCCAGAAGCAGAAGAAGCAATGGAAACAAGAGAGTGAGCCCATGGTCGATCTAGAAGTGCTGAGAGGCCAAAGCTGCAAGTACTAGAGTATGCATAATATATAGAGGACAAAGATGTCAGGACAAGAACGAATTGAGCCAAAGAGCCAAAAACGATTATGTCTGGATAAGAAGAGTCTCAAAAATTTTTTTTGAAAGACTTAATAGCATCGACAGCTAAATCTGGCCAAAAGTTGGTATACAGCCACATCAGGAAGGAGGAAAAAGTAAAGTGCCAGGCACTGAGTCTTGCTGGCAGGTGTTGTTACGAGTCTTGCTGGCAGGTGTTGTTACGAGTCTTGCTGGCAGGTGTTGTTACGAGTCTTGCTGCCAGGTGTTGTTACGAGTCTTGCTGCCAGGTGTTGTTACGAGTCTTGCTGGCAGGTGTTGTTACGAGTCTTGCTGCCAGGTGTTGTTACGAGTCTTGCTGGCAGGTGTTGTTACGAGTCTTGCTGCCTGGTGTTGTTACGAGTCTTGCTGCCTGGTGTTGTTACGAGTCTTGCTGCCTGGTGTTATTACGAGTCTTGCTGCCTGATGTTATTACGAGTCTTGCTGCCTGGCGTTATTACGAGTCTTGCTGCCTGGTGTTGTTACAAGTCTTGCTGCCTGGTGTTATTACGAGTCTTGCTGGCAGGTGTTGTTACGAGTCTTGCTGCCTGGTGTTGTTACGAGTCTTGCTGCCAGGTGTTGTTACGAGTCTTGCTGCCAGGTGTTGTTACGAGTCTTGCTGGCAGGTGTTGTTACGAGTCTTGCTGCCAGGTGTTGTTACGAGTCTTGCTGGCAGGTGTTGTTACGAGTCTTGCTGCCTGGTGTTGTTACGAGTCTTGCTGCCTGGTGTTGTTACGAGTCTTGCTGCCTGGTGTTATTACGAGTCTTGCTGCCTGGTGTTGTTACAAGTCTTGTTGCTTTGTGCTATTACGAGTCTTGTTGCCTGGTGTTGTTACAAGTCTTGTTGCCTGGTGCTATTACGAGTTTTGCTGCCTGGTGTTATTACGAGTCTTGTTGCCTTGTGCTATTACGAGTCTTGTTGCCTGGTGTTATTACGAGTCTTGCTGCCTGGTGTTGTTACGAGTCTTGCTGCCTGGTGTTATTACGAGTCTTGCTGATTGGTGTTATTACGAGTCTTGCTGCCTTGTGCTATTACGAGTCTTGTTGCCTGGTGTTATTACGAGTCTTGCTGCCTGGTGTTGTTACGAGTCTTGCTGCCTGGTGCTATTACGAGTCTTGTTGCCTGGTGTTGTTACGAGTCTTGCTGCCTGGTGTTATTACGAGTCTTGCTGATTGGTGTTATTACGAGTCCTGCTGCCTGGTGCTATTACGAGTTTTGCTGCCTGGTGTTATTACGAGTGTTGTTGCCTGGTGTTATTACGAGTCTTGCTGCCTGGTGTTATTACGAGTCTTGTTGCCTTGTGCTATTACGAGTCTTGTTGCCTGGTGTTATTACGAGTCTTGCTGCCTGATGTTATTACGAGTCTTGCTGCCTGGTGTTGTTACGAGTCTTGCTGCCTGGTGTTATTACGAGTCTTGCTGCCTGGTGCTATTACGAGTCTTGCTGCCTGGTGTTGTTACGAGTCTTGCTGCCTGGTGTTGTTACGAGTCTTGCTGCCAGGTGTTGTTACGAGTCTTGCTGCCAGGTGTTGTTACGAGTCTTGCTGGCAGGTGTTGTTACGAGTCTTGCTGCCAGGTGTTGTTACGAGTCTTGCTGGCAGGTGTTGTTACGAGTCTTGCTGCCTGGTGTTGTTACGAGTCTTGCTGCCTGGTGTTGTTACGAGTCTTGCTGCCTGGTGTTATTACGAGTCTTGCTGCCTGGTGTTGTTACAAGTCTTGTTGCTTTGTGCTATTACGAGTCTTGTTGCCTGGTGTTGTTACAAGTCTTGTTGCCTGGTGCTATTACGAGTTTTGCTGCCTGGTGTTATTACGAGTCTTGTTGCCTTGTGCTATTACGAGTCTTGTTGCCTGGTGTTATTACGAGTCTTGCTGCCTGGTGTTGTTACGAGTCTTGCTGCCTGGTGTTATTACGAGTCTTGCTGATTGGTGTTATTACGAGTCTTGCTGCCTTGTGCTATTACGAGTCTTGTTGCCTGGTGTTATTACGAGTCTTGCTGCCTGGTGTTGTTACGAGTCTTGCTGCCTGGTGCTATTACGAGTCTTGTTGCCTGGTGTTGTTACGAGTCTTGCTGCCTGGTGTTATTACGAGTCTTGCTGATTGGTGTTATTACGAGTCCTGCTGCCTGGTGCTATTACGAGTTTTGCTGCCTGGTGTTATTACGAGTGTTGTTGCCTGGTGTTATTACGAGTCTTGCTGCCTGGTGTTATTACGAGTCTTGTTGCCTTGTGCTATTACGAGTCTTGTTGCCTGGTGTTATTACGAGTCTTGCTGCCTGATGTTATTACGAGTCTTGCTGCCTGGTGTTGTTACGAGTCTTGCTGCCTGGTGTTATTACGAGTCTTGCTGCCTGGTGCTATTACGAGTCTTGCTGCCTGGTGTTGTTACGAGTCTTGCTGCCTGGTGTTATTACGAGTCTTGTTGCCTGGTGTTATTACGAGTCTTGCTGCCTGGTGTTATTACGAGTCTTGCTTCCTGGTGTTATTACGAGTCTTGTTGCCTGGTACTGTTACAAGTCTTGCTGCCTGGTACTGTTACAAGTCTTGCTGCCTGGTACTGTTACAAGTCTTGCTGCCTGGTACTGTTACAAGTCTTTCTGCCTGCTGCTATAACTTACATGGGTGGACCGGTAAGCCAGCGGAAGGCCTCGGTCAGATGACCAAAGCTCCAAAGGCGTCAGGAAACACTTGTCATGTTTCCTGACGATCCTTACCTAACCTAACCTAACCTAACTCAGATTTAATGTATTTTATTTTCTATTGTGGTGAAGCTGCATCGGGTGTCTCTTCCCTCAGAATGCCACAAGTAGCATTTGTTTGTGTGTTTTCTGTGCCAAGACGTGACACCAGGCTGCTGTTGCTGCTGCTGTTGTTGTTGTTACTGTTGTTGTTGCTGTTGCTGCTACTGTTGTTGCAGCAGCGGCTGTTGCTGCTGAGGGAGTGCGGTTATCACCTCAGCCACCGTCAACAAACCCTCGTCCTTCAGGTGTATCGGAAACGGGAAATGAGTTTTTAGGTGATTTTATTCTCCGTTCCGTTATGCAGAAGTGGCAGGCACAGGACCGAGTGAAGGAGTAGGTACACGGCTAAGTGAAGGAGTAGGTACACGGCTACGTGAAGGAGTAGGTACACGGCTACGTGAAGGAGTAGGTACACGGCTACGTGAAGGAGTAGGTACACGGCTACATGAAGGAGTAGGTACACGGCTACGTGAAGGAGTAGGTACACGGCTAAGTGACGGAGTAGGTACACGGAAGTGAAGGAGTAGGTACACGGCTAAGTGAAGGAGTAGGTACACGGTCAATGAAGGAATAGGTACACGGCCAAGTGAAGAAGTAGGTACACGGCTAAGTGAAGGAGTAGGCACACGGCCAAGGGAAGGAATAGGTACACGGCTCAGGCAAGACAGAGTCTACTCACCAACACAAAAACTCTGCTACTCTTCCTAAACCGTTGCTTCCTCACATCTTTTCTAAATCTAAAGAAGTCTGATTTATTATCAGGTTCCCCCCTCCCTTTTTTTTTTTTTTATTCTTGCAATGTACTTGTGCACATTAATCATATTTCTTCAGTATATGTTACTTTAGAAAGCACAAGCTCAATATTCTTAGTCCATTTCTGTGGGAAATATTCTTGATACAGGACACGTTTATTTTTCATTCTTAGAAATGACAATTTTAACTTTATCTTTTAATCTGAATAAAACTTTATCTAAGATAAAGAATAACTTAGGAGTTCTGACACTTATATTTATCGATAATAACTTAAATAATCTAGTGTTTGTTGTATTTATTTTTTATTTATTTTTGCACTATTCACTTTAGTTCACATTTTTGTAATGTAACTTTTAGGTCTTTTTCGTTTCTTTTTTTTTTAATTCCGTTATTTTACCCCCACATCATTAACTTAAGTCGTCTTGATAATATCCGGTAATCTCAAAATTTATTTGACGTCCACTTTCAATGTTAAAAGCGAACTGTCTGTATTTAATATATATTCTCTTATACGAAGGTCAGTAATTTTTCTCGGGCAGGAACGAACTCTTATAAATCCGTGTTGCAACCCTAATAAAATTACTCTCATTTATTAATGACAATTTAGTGGGTTTAAAATGTGAATATGTGGCTCAGCAGTGACCCTTGTGGAACACCACTTGTAACTGGCCATAACAGAGATTTGTCTCTGTGTTGGCTGTCTTGATTATTAGACAGCCATGTCACAGTCACAGTACCAAGTGGTGCAGCTTTTTTCATGAACTTCAGCCCTGGGTGAGGCAGTAGTCCAGATAAACGTTGTACAACCTTATTAAGTATAAATGATCGTCAGTTTGTTGACGAAAATGGTTCCTTGTTGAGACTCACTGATCATATTCTTCAAAGTGAACTCGAATTGCATCTATTATTATTAATATTATTATTATTATTATTATTATTATTATTATTATTATTATTATTATTATTATTATTATTATTATTATTATTATTATTTATTCCAATAATTTCCCTACCTGCTGATTTGTAAATATGCAAATTTTCATTATGTTTACCAATTTTCACGTTTCTTTGGTTATCATAATCGTTCGCAGCGACCTGTTCAGTAGAGTAGTTAATAATGCATTGCTTGTCGTCACACTAAAAGCAGTTCCGGAGATCGATTCCTCGGTACGGCTAGAAAACATCACGACGTGTTTCCATAAGATACCTGCTGTTCATGTTCACCCATCAGTATAAAAGGGATACCTGGGTGTTAGTCGACTGGTGTATACCTGGAATATACCTAGAGAGGACTTCGGGGATCAATGCCTCCCCGGCCCAGTCTGTGGGTCGCTTTCTGGGTCAAAATAGATCAAATTTACCCGAAATGCTCTGCATAATAAGGGGCTTTCTATATAGTAGTATGCCATTGATGTCAGCTATGGTCTGTATACCTTGTACATGTACCTGTAGTAAATAAAGATATTGCTATTATTATTATTATTATTATTATTATTATTATTATTATTATTATTATTATTATTATTATTATTATTACGTATTATTATTATTATTATCTTGTCAAAGAATCGTTCCGCTAGTGACAGCATGACAGATCCGTTTGTTCTGTTTATACGGTCGAGTGAGGGTGTAAGCACGGCGGATAGAATGGCTTGAAGCACGGCTGAATGAATGAGTTGAAACATAGCTGAACGGCTGAGCCATAACTTGGCTGAATGGCGAAGTTGTCATGTGACTAAATGGCTGAGGTGTAGCATAATTGAACGACTGAGTCGTGACACGGTTACAAGACAGTCATAAAACTGCAGACACGTACATTTGCTCGTAAATACACGTTCATTTACAAGTACTTAGGTGTTCATTCTCACGTACATACACGGTTATTCACACGTACATATACATCCATTCACACGTAGTTACACGACCATTCTCACGCATAATCACATACGTACATTCATACAAACATACACATACACATAAGCACAGTGAACCTCCC
The DNA here is from genome assembly GCF_038502225.1 of Cherax quadricarinatus. Classification (NCBI taxonomy): domain Eukaryota; kingdom Metazoa; phylum Arthropoda; class Malacostraca; order Decapoda; family Parastacidae; genus Cherax; species Cherax quadricarinatus. The sequence continues at coordinate 41,492,501 of NC_091312.1, forward strand.
TCAGTTCTTCCATTAACAGGATGTATTCAACGATACATGAGGTACTTGACCATTTGTTTGCCAAGGAAATCAAAAACATTGAACATTTTCTTTTAATTTAGGTAGGTAGAGAATATAATTTTTCGTTCGAATTTATGCTGCGTCAAGTGGCTAAAAGAAATTGTTCATCCCTAAGAGGGAAAAATATTACCGCTGTAAGATCTCTCACGGGAGAGAATATTATATGATCTTGCTTGAGCAAGAATGAGCTAGGTGAGTTTGAGAAAGAGTCTGCTTATTAAGCTTTCACATTAGTATGCATTGAACTTTAAGTTATCGCGTCTAGCTGGGAGGAAGTGGGGTTCAGAAGCAAGGGTTCAAGCTCAGGGGCTCGGGTTTAGGGACTCAAGTGTTAGGACTCTGGTTCAGAGGCTTAAACTTCTGCGGTTTTTGCTCAAAGGGGCTCTATGTCAGAGGCTAAAACTTATTCTTAGGAGCTTAAATACTTACGATGAAAGGTATCGGTTGAACCTGGTGGCTTAAACTTAGGTGCTCAAATTCATGGGCTTAAACTTAAACTCTCTCTCTCCCGTTTTTCCCCATGGTCTTATTTTGATAGTTTAAAAAAGGAAATAAAAACAATCGATTTAGACATATAAACATTCTAAATACAGCAATCTGAAATGAATAAATATAAACCATATAAATGTGTAATATATAAATTTAAACAAACTTCATATAAATCCGAAATAAACTAATTAAAAATTATATACAAATAACCCGCACATAGGAGAAAGGAGCTTACGACGACGTTTCGGTCCGACTTGGACCATATGCATATCTGGAGAGGATTTCGGGGGTCAACGCCCCCGCAGCTCAGTCTGAATCACACCAACATAAAAGAGTGAGGGAACTAGTGGATATAGGCGAGGGGGACAAGTGAGGCTGAAGAGGAAGAAGTGGTAATGGTAAATCTAGTAGTAGTAGTAGTAGTAGTAGTAGTAGGAGTAGTAGGAGAAACAGTGGTCGTAGAAGGTAGAGACAATAGTTTAGTGGCACAAGAAGGGAGGGGAAAGGTGAAGGAAGACCACCCTTCAAGCGGTTCAGAGTATCTTTCCAGCAGTTCAGAGTATCTTTTCAGCCTTTCAGAGTATCTTTTAAGCAGTTCAGAGTATGTTTCCAGCAGCTCGGAGTGTTTTCCAGCAATTCAGAGTATCTTTCCAATAGTTCAGAGTAGTTTCCAGCAATTCAGATTATTCTTTCAGCCTTTCAGAGTATCTTTTAAGCAGTTCAGAGTATCTTTCCAGCAGTTCAGAGTGTTTTCCAGCAATTCAGATTATCTTTCAGCCATTCCGGGTATCTTTTAAGCAGTTCAGAGTATCTTTCTAGGAATTTAGAATATCCTCCAGCAATCAGATTATCTGTCCAGTCGTTCCAGCCCAAGTACTAACTGGACCACCGCTGCTGACTGCTTCACTAATCTCAACATGCTTCACAAATTACATTCTCGCTCAAACATGTTTATATCTTCCGTGAAGATTAAAAAATAATCGTATTATTTTATGAGCCGGAATATTAATATTTAATTCTCTTATAATCATTTTTTACACAGATTTACAGGTGAGATGAACAGTTATCCAGCGACAGGTCATTTACAGGCTAAGAACTGTTATGCTACCTCAGCTCAATTCAGAGTTTATTCCATCGAAGGTACACTACTCAGGATGCTACCCACTACAGTGGACAGTCACCCAGGATGCCACCTACAACAGTGGACAGTCACCCAGGATGCCACCCACAACAGTCGATTATCACCCAGAATGCCACCCACAATACTCAACTATCGCCCAGGATGCCACCTACAACAGTCGACTATCACCCAGGATGCCACCCACAGCAGTCAACTATCACACAGGAAGCCACCCACAACAGTCAGCTACCACCCAGGAAGCCACCCACAACAGTCAGCTACCACCCAGGAAGCCACCCACAACAGTCAGCTACCACCCAGGATGCCACCCACAACAGTAAACTACTACTCAGGTACCTGTTTCTCGAGGCAAGAAAAGATAACATAGCAGAACAGGTTTGAAACAGGTCTGGGTCCGTGTAGAGCTTTTTTCGTCATCAAGTGAATAAGTTGTACACCAAGGGGAAATATGACATAATAAAGCTCTACACAGAGTGAAACATGACATGATAAAGCTCTACGCAGAGTGAAACATGACATGATAAAGCTCTATGCAGAGTGAAACATAACATGATAAAGCTCTACGCAGAGTGAAACATGACATGATAAAGCTCTACGCAGAGTGAAACATGACATGATAAAGCTCTACGCAGAGTGAAACATGACATGATAAAGCTCTACGCAGAGTGAAACATGACATGATAAAGCTCTACGCAGAGTGAAACATGACATGATAAAGCTCTACGCAGAGTGAAACATGACATGATAAAGCTCTATGCAGTGAAACATGACTTGATAAAACTGAACATAGAGGGAAATAGGACTTAATAAAACTACACAGAGCGACACATGTCATAGTAAAGCTCTTCACTGAGCAAAATACATGATAGAACTGAACAAAAAGGGAAACATGCCATAATATTGCTCTACTCTAGTGAAACATGACACGATAATGCTCTTCACAGAGCGAAATATGACATGATAAAGCTCTACATAGAGAAGAGCGAAACATGACATGATAGAGCTCTACAGAGAGAGAGAGAGAGAGAGAGAGAGAGAGAGAGAGAGTAATGATGTCCCAATTAAAATTTGGTCTTCAAAGTATGTTTGGCTTGACTGTTGTCAACATAATGCCATTGAGGTTCTGTCTTCTCAGCGGAGAGAGAACTTGAAATTCCAAGCCTCAGAGATCCTCTCAATGAAAGAATGTCCTTTACGGTGTTTATACACTCAGAAGCCCTCCAAACTTTTCTCAGCACTGGTGGACATTCCCAGATGTATTATAAAAAGTGGAACTGAGCATGGAAGCCCTCCAAACTTTCCTCAGCACTGGTGGACACTCCCTCCAGATGGATGATAAAAACTGGATCTGTCCTCTGGATGAATCAGATCACTGCGAATCTTACTGTGGTTTTCCTTGTAATGACACAGATATAGATCTCAAAACAGTTCATATTCCCTATAAATAAATAGAAGGGTGGACAAGGGGGCTCGAACTACGGTCCGTAAATTGAGTGCCTGATGCTCCACCTTCTTGGTTATCCCGGGAGAGCGTCGGACCGTCAGTTTACGGATGGCGGGTTGAGTCCCTCGTACACCCTTCTGTTTATTCATCGACAATTGTTTATTGCAACCTAATATAAGTTAACATTCCATATGTTTAGTTCACAAGCAAGTGACAAATTTATTAAACGATTGAACAGCTGAGTGAGAGTTGGTAATTTAATACTCAACATACTAGGAACAAGGAATCCTAACCATAATTTATAATTGGTGGACCGGAAAGACAGCGGAAGGCCTCGGTCAGATGACTCCAGCTGTGGGTGAATTACCGACAATATGTTAGATAAAACGACACAAGTGCAACTTACATGGCATTTTATTGTGGCAACGTTTCGCCACAATAAAATGTCACATTAGTTGTACTTGTGTCCTTTGACCTAACATCATGTGACTGAGACCCACAAACCTTACCTAACCTAACGTACAGGACTGAGGTTTACTTTACTGTTCTCCGGAGTTCCAGTCCCAGCGACACTTCTGATTGCCTGCTGACCTTCAGCGTTCGTATGAATCATAGAGATGGTCGGATTATCACTGGGTTCATTTTCTGAAGAAGACCTTTTTCGACTGGATTCAAATTTTCAGCGTAAATGTATATTACTTAGTAGAATGTTCACATTGCTGTTGGAGCACGTAGGTGCCATTTTTACCATAAAAACTGTTGTATGACCATTGTAGGTTTAGCGATCCAAGGAAAGTGAAGATAGGTCCAGTTTCCTTGGATCATAAGCTCCTCACCAGAATGGAGGCGCCTCCCTTGCAGGGGTTATTAAGGTGTTGATCGCTAACTCCTGGACCTCTTGGGAGGGTTGAACTATTGGGTAGCTTAGGTGTAGCACCTTTGGTTCTGGAGGTTTTTGAAGTGTAACTACACTATGCCTCTTGCTTGGCTTGAGGTAGAGGGGGCTGGGGTTTTGTGATCTGGGGACCACCTTTCTCACTTCGCACAGTAACCGAAATACACCGGATTGTACATTTTTTTAACTCGATTCTTTCTTCGTTGCTGTTGTTATTGTTGCTAATATTGTTATTGTTGTTGATCTCTTTCTTCTTCTTCTTCTTCTTCTTCTTCTTCTTCTTCTTCTTCTTCTTCTTCTTCTTCGTCTTCGTCTTCGTCTTCTTCTTCTTCTTCTTCTTCTTCTTCTTCTTCTTCTTCTTCTTCTTCTTCTTCTTCTTCTTCTTCTTCTTCTTCTTCTTCTTCTTCTTCTTCTTCTTCTTCTTCTTCTTCTTCTTCTTCTTCTTCTTCTTCTTCTTCTTCTCCTCCTCCTCCTCCTCCTGATCCCGCTCCTCCTCCTTCTTCTTGCACAGTCTTCAAGTTTCCCCCTCACACCACCTCGTCCTCACCACATGATCGCTAGCCAGTATTATTCTATCACAAAACACAACAACATCTCTCCGCCAGATACTAATATCCAGATTGAGAGGCCATCTTGGGAAGACCTTGGCCAGGGAGGAACAACATGGAGAACGTGGTGTTTGTTAAGGTGAACTGAGAGAGTGTTTCAGAAGTGTTGTATCTTCGAAAGATTTGTTTCTTCAGAGCGGCTGAGAGACAGTATCTTGAAGACGGTGCCCCATGGCCTCTCGCTTCACAAAGTGAGAAGCCCGGGTTCGATTCCCATCGAGGGTAGAAACATTGGGAGTGTTTCTTTACACCGGTTGTCAATGTTCACCCATCAGTAAAATAGGTACCTTGGTGTTAGTCTACTGGTGTGGGTCACATCCTGGGACAAACCTGACATAATCTGCCGGAAATGCTCTGCATAACAAGCAGCTTTCTATATAGTAATATGTCAGTGATGTCAGCTAGGACTGTATACCTTGTACATGTACTTGTAGAAATAAAGATATTATTATTATTATTATTATTATTATTATTATTATTATTATTATTATTATTATTATTATTATTATCTTAATGCTATTGTTAGCAGATAAAACACGTGTAAAAGTTATTTTTAATATATATTTTTTTACATCAATCATCTATCAGTACGTTAACATATTTATCAACATAGATTGACAGACGCAATAATAAATAAATGAATAGATAAATAGGAGTAAGGATAAATTAAATCGAGAAAAAAAATGGAAAGCTACATTGGATAGAGGCAATAATAAATAAATGGATAAACAATTAGGAGTAAAGATAACTAAAAGAATCGAGAAAGTAATGGATAGCGACATTGATGAATAGATACACACGAGTATTTGGATAAATGCTGGAGTATCACAGAATAAAGTGTGCTTATCTGTGGGAAAAATAATTACGTTCAGACACCAACAAGTAGAATAAATTGTTGTGTATTTCTTCCTACAATTGAGAACCTCAGTAAGAATATAGTAATTATTATAATAATAATAATAATGAATCAATATAAACACTTCGTCTATACATCCCCTAAAGCCTCCTTGTTCATCTGCGCTCTTGGTCTTTCTTACCTTTAATTATTCCAATAATACCCTTACTGCACTCACACACAGGGCCCAAGAGCTATGAATCGACCCCTGTAACTACAAATAGGTGAGTACACACACACACACACAAACACACACTTGATCAAGCTCGTTAAGAAATTAGAGAAAGTGCAAAGGTTTGCGACAAGGTTGGTTCCAGAGCTCAGGGGAATGTCCTACGAAGAAAGGTTAAGGGAAATCTGCCTGACGACGCTGGAGGGCAGGAGGGTTAGGGGAGACATGATAACGACATACAAAATACTTCGTGGAATAGACAAGGTGGACAGAGCCAGGATGTTCCAGAGATGGGATACAGAAACAAGGGGTCACAATTGGAAGTTGAAGACCCAGATGAATCAAAGGGATGCTAGGAAGTATTGCTTCAGTCATAGAGTTGTCAGGAAGTAGAATAGCCTAGCAAGTGAGGTAGCGGAGGTAGGAACCATACATAGCTTTAAGATGAGGTATGATTAAGTTCATGGAGCAGGGAGAGAGAGGACCTAGTAGCACTCAGTGAAGAAGCGGGACCACGAGCTGAGTCTCTACCCCTGCAACCATAATTAGGTGAGTACAATTAGGTGAGTACACACACACACACACACACACACACACACACACACACACAAACACACACACACACATACACACACACACACACACACACACACACACACACACACACACACACACACACACACACACACACACACACACACACACACACACACACACACACACAGGTGATACTGGAAAACTTCATGTGCCAACACGTAAGGGACACTACAAGAGAGGAGAGGATGAACCAGCAAGACTGGACCTAGTATTCACCTTGAGTAGTGCAGATATTGAGGACATCACATATGAAAGACCCCTTTGGGCCAGCGATCATGTGGTTTTTAGCTTCGAATACGCAGTAGAGCTACAAGTGGAGGGGGAAGCAGGAAGGCCAGGACGAATGAAGCCAAACTACAAGAAAGGGGATTACACGGGAATGAGAAACTTCCTGAACGGGGTTCAGTGGGACAGAGAACTGGCAGGGAAGCCAGTTAATGATATGATGGAATATGTAGCAACAATGTGCAAGGAGGCTGAGGAGAGGTTTGTACCCAAGGGTAACAGGAATGATGAAAAAGCCAGGATGAGCCCATGGTTCACCCAAAGGTGAAGGGAGGCGAAAACCAAGTGTGCTAGGGAATGGAAGAAATATAAAAGACAAAGGACCCAGGAGAATAAGGAGAGCAGTCGTAGAGCCAGAAATAAATATGCACAGATAAGAAGGGAGGCCCAACGACAACATGAAAACGACATGGCAGCGAAAGCCAAATCTGACCAAATCTGACAGCCACATCAGGAGGAAAACAACAGTCAAGGACCAGGTAATCAGGCTAAGGAAGGAAGGAGGAGAGACAACAAGAAATGACCGTGAAATATGTGAGGACCTCAACAAGAGATTCAAAGAAGTGTTCACAGAGGAGACAGAAGGGGCTCCAGAAAGACGGAGAGGTAGGGCACACCACCAAGTGCTGGACACGGTACACACAACCGAGGAAGAAGTGAAGAGGCTTCTGAGTGAGCTAGATACCTCAAAGGCAATGGGGCCAGATAACATCTCTCCATGGGTCCTGAGAGAGGGAGCATAGGCGCTATGTGTACCCCTAACAACAATATTCAATACATCTATCGAAATAGGGAGATTGGCTGAGGCATGGAAGACAGCAAATGTGGTCCCAATCTTTAAAAAAAGAGACAGACATGAAACACTCAACTACAGACCAGTGTCACTGACATGTACAGTATGCAAAGTCATGAAGAAGATTATCAGGAGAAGAGTGGTGGAACACCTAGAAAGGAATGATCTCATCAACAGCAGCCAACTTGGTTTCAAGGACGGGAAATCCTGTGTCACAAACCTACTTGAGTTCTATGACATGGTGACAGCAGTAAGACAAGAGAGAGAGGGCTGGGTGGATTGCATTTTCTTGGACTGCAAGAAGGCATTTGACGCAGTTCCACACAAGAGATTAGTGCAAAAATATGGAGGACCAAGCAGGGATAACAGGGAAGGCACTACAATGGATCAGGGAATACTTGTCAGGAAGACAGCAGCGAGTCATGGTACGTGGCGAGGTGTCAGAGTGGGCACCTGTGACCAGCTGGGTCCCACAGGGGTCAGTCCTAGGACCAGTGCTGTTTCTGGTATTTGTGAACGACATGACGGAAGGAATAGACTCCGAAGTGTCCCTGTTTGCAGATGACGTGAAGTTGATGAGAAGAGTTCATTCGATCGAAGACCAGGCAGAACTACAAAGGAATCTGGACAGGCTGCAGACCTGGTCCAGCAGCTGGCTCCTGGAGTTCAATCCCACCAAGTGCAAAGTCATGAGGATTGGGGAAGGGCAAAGAAGACCGCAGACGGAGTACAGTCTAGGGGGCCAGAGACTACAAATATCACTCAAGGAAAAAGATCTTTGGGTGAGTATAACACCAGGCACATCTCCTGAAGCGCACATCAACCAAATAACTGCCGCAGCATATGGGCGCCCGGCAAACCTCAGAACAGCATTCCGACATCTTAATAAGGAATCGTTCAGGACCCTGTACACCGTGTACGTTAGGCCCATATTAGAGTATGCGGCACCAGTTTGGAACCCACACCTAGCCAAGCATGTAAAGAAACTAGAGAAAGTGCAAAGGTTTGCAACAAGACTAGTCCCAGAGTTAAGAGGCATGTCCTATGAGGAGAGGTTAAGGGAAATCAACCTGACGACACTGGAGGATAGGAAAGATAGGGGGGACATGATAACGACTTTCAAAATACTGAGAGGAAATGACAAGGTGGACAAAGACAGGATGTTCCAGAGACTGGACACAGCAACACGGGGACACAGTTGGAAGCTGAAGACACAGATGAATCGAAGGGATGTTAGGAAGTATTTCTTCAGCCACAGAGTAGTCAGGAAGTGGAATAGTTTGGGAAGCGATGTAGTGGAGGCAGGATCCATACATAGCTTTAAGCAGAGGTACGATAAAGCTCATGGTTCAGGGAGAGTGACCTAGTAGAGACCAGTGAAGAGGCGGGGCCAGGAGCTTGGACTCGACCCCTGCAGCCTCAACTAGGTGAGTACTAGGTGAGTACACACACACACACACACACGCACACACACACACTGTGAGAAGGCTTTTGACACAGTTCCACACAAGAGATTAGTGCAAGAGCTGGAAGACCAGGCAGGTATAACAGGGAAGGCACTGCAATGGATCAGGGAATACCTGTCGGGAAGACATCAGGAAGTCATGGTAGGTGAAGAGGTGTCAGAGTGGGCGCCTGTGACTAGCGGGTTTCCACAGGGGTCAGTCCTACGACCGGTGCTGTTTCTGGCATATAATAATAATAATAATAATAATAATAATAATAATAATAATAATAATAATAATAATAATAATAATAATAATAATAATAATATCTTTATTTATTACAAGTACATGTACAAAGTATACAGGTCTAGCTGACATCGATGACATATTACTTTATAGAAAGTCACTTGTTTTGCAGAGCATTTCGGGCAAATTAGGTCGGTTTTGTCCCAGGATGCGACCCAATCCAGTCGACTAACACCCAGGTGCCCATTTTACTGATGTAAAGAAACACGTCAGATGTTTCCACTCCTTCGCCGGGAATCGAACCCGGACCCTCACCGTTTGAAGCGAAAGCTTCACGCGGTGTGAGAGACAAGACGGAACAGACTCATAAGTGTCCTTGTTTGCAGATGATATGAAGTTGATGAGAATTCAATCGGAGGAGGACCAAGTGGAACTACAAAGGAATCTGGACAGGCTGCAGGCCTGGTCCGGAAACTGGCTCCTGGAGTTCAACACCAACAAGTGCAAAGTCATGAAGATTGGAGAAGGGCCAAGATGCCCGCAGACGGAGTACAGTCTAGGGGGCCATAGACTTCAAACCTCACTCAAGGAAAAGGATCTTGTGGTGAGTATAACATCGGGCACATCTCCCGAGGTGAACATCAACCAAATAACTGTTGCAGCATACGGGCACCTAGCAAACCTAAGACTAGCTTGGACTGGCAAGGGAATGGAGCGTCTCCAGCGTAAACAAAATCAACGATGAGTTTCTTTGAGCAAAGCAATAATCAAATGTCTTTAGACAAAATTTGTGATGGTGGTCTGGTCATGGACCGGGCCGTAAGCGCGTTGACCCCCGGAGCCCGATAAAGTAAGGTACAACAACAAGTGCTGGATACACTTTACACAAACGAGGAGGTGAAGATACCTCAAAGGCGATGGGACCGGACAATATCAATCTCTGAGCTACGGATTCTCTGTATGATATTCACACCACACATTGCCATCAGACATGACATCTCCACTGCCTCCAGCCTTCTCCTTGTTGCAACATTCACCACCCTCTTTGCTTCCATGGATAACGTTGTTTGTCTTCACAGACTCCTCAGTGCATCACTTTCCAGGTATGGAGCTTATTTTTTTTTTTAACACAGGGTTTGACAAAGTTAGGTTAAGGATCCCTAGCTTTATTGACAGACTATTTACAGTTTAAGGATTCCTAACTTCATTGACAAGCCAATAGCTGTTACCTACATCAGCTCATTTGAAAGCATTTTTATTGTTATGAAACATACAGGTTTTTTATTGTTATGAAACAGGCAAGTTTATTACTGCTCTAAAACATGCAAGTAGGGAACAGGATGAAGTTGGAGCCATCTGTGGGCCAGCATTTTCATTTGATCAACTGACTTTATCTCATTGACATCATAATGTTGTACGAACGTGTTCCAGACTTGAGTCATCCTGAGGATACATGATCTCAGATGACGTGATGTTCTGGAGAAGGATACAGCTAGAGTGAAGTTGGTGCTTTCTGCCCGTCTTGTGGTATAGAAGCTTGCTTCTCGCTGTCCTCGTAGTGGATCCAAGTGTAGTACTTTAACAATATTAGCTTTGTACATAACAGTAAGGCCACCCACATCCCTCCTGTGTTGAAGGTTCTGCTGAAATGACAGATCTATCCAGGATGGGTCCAGGAGAGAGATGAGACGTCTTGCTCTGTTCTCTAGTCTGTCAAGCAGTCGCAGATGAGAGGTGGGGGGGGGGAGGCAAACTAAGAAAGTAGAGCATACTCAAGGTGTGAGCGTATTTGTGCCTCATACAGAATCTTGCAACCCCTACTGTCAAACAGATGCGAGATACGGCGAAGTGCTGTAAACTTCCTGGCTGCCTTGTTTACAAGATTTACAACATGGTTCTTCATAGTCAGTTTGGAGTCAAATTTCACCCAAGGATATCAACGAGTACAACAAGTACAAGTTGTATTGAGGACGTTTCTCTGAACAAAGTGTAAAGATGGAATTTTGTTGAACTCAACTATTAAGAGAGAGAGAGAGAGAGAGAGAGAGAGAGAGAGAGAGAGAGAGAGAGAGAGAGAGAGAGAGAGAGAGAGAGAGAGAGAGAGAGAGAGAGAGAGAGAGAGAGAGTTTCTTTTGAAGAATGATGTGATGAAGGAGTTTCTTTACACAATGATGTGATGACAGAATTTTTAAGATAAAACGCAAATATATACAATAATTTCACTAGTCAATTACATAAAAAACAAATTAAAAAAGCTGAAAACAGCATGAATAAATGATATCCGAAAGATTTTTAACAGTTTTTTTTTTAGCAATTCAACGCCCTCGCGGCCCGGTCCCTGACCAGGACTCCTTGTCAATCAAGGGTTGATCAACCAGGCTGTTACTGCTGACTGCACGGAGTCCAGCATACGAAAGATGACTTGAAGAGAACCTTTTAAGTTCCTTCTTGAAGATAGCAAGAACTGTTTTGGTAAACCGTAACAGAGAGAAAGAGATTTTGTGACTTAAAGAGGATCATCACTATCATTTTCCATCCTATTATTTTCCTCGCGGTTGTGATAATGACAATGTTGGGATCCATGAGAGTGAGATCTTCTAATTTTATCACTCCTAAGTCCTTCACTTAGAATTAGTTTCATACTTAGTTCAAGCTTTTATTTCATCATATTTTTTTCATAATGGAGAACCTGAATTTTTTTTTAACTAAACATTATATTGTTTTCTATGGTCCACTGGAAGACTTAGTCTAAATCAGCTTGGATATTTACTGTGTACTCATTAGACACAGTAAATCACGAAGTTGATATAAAGAATGATACAGTGCAAAGGATGATACAACGCTGTTATTTATGTCCTGCCTATGTCAGATATGAGGATGAGAAATAGGATGGGTGCCAGTACTGTGCCTTGAGCAACAGAACTTCTCACCGTGGCAGCTCTGACTTCGTTGATTGTTACTCATTGCATTCTGTTTGTTGGAAAGTTAAAAATCCATCTGCCTACTTTTCCACTTGCCTCTTTTGTACGCATTTTGTGTGCTATTATACCATGGACACAGATGTCAACGACTTTTTCAAAGTCTGCATATACTACATTAGCATTTTGTTTGTCCTCCTGTGCATCCAAGATCATGTCGTGGTGATCCAGTAGTTTAAGAGGCAGGACACGACCTGCTCTAGACCCATCTTCCTTAGGTTATTCATTTGTCGTAAATCCGTGTGGTTAGCATTCTTACTTCTTAAAACCCTTCCAATGCTATCAGTTTATAGTTCCGTGTTATTACTTTCCTGCCATGATTGTGGGGCGAAGGCTTATTCGTTGTTTCTCACAGCTAAGGGATTATCCACCGGGTTTAGAATCCCTGTTCCCTCTTAAGGCACACGATAGGGAGTTCTTCATAAATGTTCAGTTCTAGGATTTCGGGTTTGGGGCAGAGTGCATAGACATGAGTACGCTCAGAAACAACGCAAGTGTCAAGGGCCCAAGATTGTTCAACTGCCTTCCAACATACATAAGGGAGATTACCAATAGACCCCTGGCTGTCTTCAAGAGGAAGCTTCACAGGCACCTAAAATCAGTTCCTGAGCAGCCGGGATGTGGTTCGTACGTCGGTTTGCGTGCAGCCATCAGCAACAGCCAGGTTGGTCAAACCATGATAAACCGCAAGACCTGGTCATGGACCGGACCGCGGGGGTCAGGGTCGTGTCGGAAATTTTGTAAATACTGACAAAGTTTTGAGCCTAGTCTAAGAATTGTCAACCTGAGTCTGATTAGCGACTTACTGAACACGGAGTCGAACTGAGGTGTCAGTATTTCACTCAGTAATAGTCAGGATACCAATGCTGAAACATTTCAAAACTGCCTCACATATTTGACATTTAAGCAGGTCTTCAACAAGTCGTAACGTAATAATTAAAGCAACATTGTCTTATGTAAAACTGCGTGAAACTGTACGATGAACATGATGGCTTCCTTAAGTGAAAAGTTAAAGATCTATCTAGCTGAATGTTAAAGATCTATCTATGTAAATGCTAAACCTACCGAAGTAACTAGCTAAGTAGTAAACCAAGCTTAACGCTATACCTAGCGAAGTAACTAAAGAAGAGTTAAACCAGACGAATACCTAGCTAAATATTCAAGACATCAGGAAAAGAAAGAGTGGTCAGAATGTTTAATTGTATGTCTACCTCGAACATTTACCTCTGCTCTCTGGACATCATTATGGAAAGTGATTCTCATAAAATCTTATTGCACTGTGCGTGTACATGCAGCAGTGTACTCGTATACTAATGTTACCAATTTTCATCGCCTTGCTTCGCCTAGCACCTCCCCTTCCTTAACTGGATTGACTTCTTCCTCCTCCTCTCATTTCCTTTATTTTTATATTATTATTCATGTCACTGCCTCAGCGCTGGTTTAATGTGTGTTATCACTGGCAGTATTAGTGGACTTCCTCGCTGACTCGGGAAGAGCTTGGAAAAATATTGTGACTCGAATTTACGTCGATTATTTATACACAGACCCCTGGCTGCCTTCAAGAGGGAGCTGGATAAATGCCTAAGTCAGTGCCGGATCACCCGGGTTGTAGTTCGTACGTTTGACTACGTGCGGCCAGCAGTAACAGCCTAGTTGGTCAGGCTCTGATCCACCGGGAGACCTGGTCATCGACCGTGCCGCGGGGGCGTTGATCCCCGGAATACAATTCAGAAAGACAACAGAGAGAAACAATATGTCTGTAGACGAAATATAAAAGTCACAGTACTGAGTCTGAAATATTAATTGGGGTCCAGGACTGACCGAAACATTGTCTGAAGTGTCCTCTCAAAACTTTAGGTTAGTTGTGAGCTGTCCAGAGATACTGAATAAAATACAACATACAGGGAGGCAACTGAAAGAGAAGCAAAAATACGACTTTCGTTACGATTACATTTGAGAGAAGTCTTGACTTATTTTCCCAAGGGACTATAATCAGAAAGCAGACATTTAACAAGTGATTTCTCCCCAGCGAAGACCACGAACGTAAAATAAATGGCTCAAGATGGGCCTAAGCGCTGTTTAGTTTATATTTGCAGTTTGTAGGTTAGTTGTGGATCAAAATATATGAACTGTCAGGTGTACCCGTAGCTCTGTTGGTAGCGCGCTCAACTCACACATATTGAGGTCAGTAGTTCGATCCCCAGTACGGGTCTAAATATTAGAGAGTGTTTCCTTAAGACACCTGCTGTCCCTGCTCACCTAGCAGTAAATAGGTACTTGGGTATTAGCCGACTGGTGTAGGTCGCCCAAAATGCTGTATATAACGAGAGGCTTTTTATATAGTATGTCCGCTGTCTGTATACGTTATATATGTACTTGTAAAAATAAAAATTATTATTATTATTATTATTATTATTATTATTATTATTATTATTATTATTATTATTATTATTATTATTATTATTATTATTATTATTATTATTATTATTATTATTATTATTATTATTATTATTATTATTATTATTATTATTATTAAGGTTATCGTTTCTAGTGTCTTTTAAGAAACGTGATTTGTTGAAACGGCCTCAGTGAAACTCAGCTCAGAGACAAAAATCAATAAGCATTAAATTAGAAAGAAACAGTAAGGATGTCAGAGTGTGTAGGCTGACAAGCTGCGTCGGCTGATTTACATTTTAAGCGTAGAATCTTGTCAGGAAATGAGAGTGGCTTCGTGAACTAGCGAAGTTATTTTATACTTTATAACTTGTGCGTTTTCTGAAGTATTTGTTTACCTTGCAAGGCGCTAAATCCGCGTGGGACACTGAACGCAAGAACTAGTGGAGGCTCGGTCCTCCGTCTGATAATCGCGAGGCAGAAATGTTGCCAAGTTATACTCGCAGTGTATGTGGGACGAACACATACGTAAAAACTAAATTGCTCAGTAAAAATATGAAATATAAATTCGTATGATGGTAATTACTCCAAACTCATTTATTTATATTTTCGTTTATTCCAAAGCCTCTCAGGGGATAGCTTGATGCTGGTGGAGGGATCGTGATTCAAGCAACCAGAGCTACTGCGTGTTTTCCAAGATCAAATGTGATAGGCCCCCCACACCCAATTTCCCCAGGAGCTGTTTCACCCCGACAGGTTTAGCACTTCCCAAGGAATATAATACAGTAGTCGGTGAGAGATATATGAATATGGTCGTCTAGTATACTCTCTGGAGGGTTTACCGTCATGTTAGACCACTAGGTATACTAGCTACACATTCTTCTTTCTAGTAGCCCCTTCTCCTCCTCCTTATTTAACTTCCGATTCGTCTTATCTACTTCTTCCTCCTCCAGGTCACCATTACCTAGGTGACGAGCCTCCCATAACGTCATCTCTCACCAAACTCTAGGTTACCTCCTACACTCCCTCCTCTTCTCCCTCTTCCCCCTCGCTCTTCCTCCTCTCCCTCCCTCCCTCCGGCTCCTCCTCCTCCTCCCATCAAACACTGCTTCTCTGCACTGACTGTCACGAACATAACTGACATAACAGCGAGCGTGAAGATTAGTCACTACAGGATGTTGATGGATGTTGGTGTGGGAATGTCTGTTTTTGTCTGTCTGTCTGTCTGTCTCTGCAAGTCTGTCTATCTGTTTCTCTGTCCGTCTGCCTTTCTATCTGTCTGGCAAGTCTATCAGTCTGTGTGAATCTCAATATCTTGAATTATTTACACAGTTGAGTGAGGCAGATGTCACCTTACTAGTCACTTGAAAGATACCAGAAGAACGTTTTGGAGGGGTCAACGCCCCCCGGAAATAAATGAAAGGTCATGCAAATTGTGGAGGAGAGCAGAAGACTAAATATGGGACACAACTTCTGAGTCGAGAAACTGCAAATATAATTCAAGAAAAAAATAAACCAAAGATGTCGCCAGAAGTGCACATAAATCGCATAACATCTGCAATTTATGCGGAATGACTTTTATAAACCTTAGTAAAGACTTATTAGGACTTTGTACACGCCATATGTCATGGAAAAAAAAATCTCCAGAATATCCATGAAAGATTAAGAGATCTGAGTGTGAGTAAAGACTAAAGTAATTGAACATGACTGCTGTAAAAGGGAGGAGGACCGGGTAAGACAATTACAGCTTAAAGGACTTGACAACAGATGGGGGCATAGTCTTTTGAAATGAGAGGCATAGGGACGATGGGGCATAGATGGAAGCTGAGGACACAGATGAACCACCTGGACATAAGAGAATATTTTTGTTTCTGTCTCAGAGTGGTAAATAAGAGGATGGAGTTACACGAGAAAGAGATAACTGCACATACGATACATTGTTTCAAAAGCAGTTATTATATGGCTCTAGAGGCCAGGAATTAGTTATACCGGAGAAGGAATCAGTTATGCCCCCGGGGAAACGGGGCCAGGAGCTGAGGCACAGCCCAGATAAACGCAACTTGGTGAGTGCATCTGGTTGAGTATATACGCGCAAAAGCAAGGTGTACTTTACGCAGTATATCGGGCTCTCAACAACTATAAATTAAAGCAAATTACATGGACAGGCCACTGGCTAATTTGACTTTAATCTTAGCTGAAGCACTATGCTAGCAGCTAAAAATTGCATGATAGTGAGAAGAGAAAAGCTATAATTTGAAGTGCTTGTCTTAGTACTTGTAGCCCCGACGCCGCTTTGGTCAAGTACCACCCATCCACGACCCCACCACTTAGTACTACTTGCTACTACCCCGCTTGGTATACAGTATATTTGTTGTGCAAGCACTGACCCATTTACTGCTCGCCTTAATGCATCTGTTCTTGTTAATGGAGCTTCTCAAGTCTTCTGCGGATCACTCCTGATTTCCTCCAGTGCCCCGCCAGCTATATTATTCCTATGCGTCCAGCGCTTTCTATTAATATGATAATGCACTTCTTAGCATGCAGATTTCTGACCTTTATTTCAGTTATATCTAGATAATCCTAACGGAAGTTTAGTTCAGAACTTCCACCTCTGACCCAAATTAACGCGGGTCCTCACTGCCTTACTTTTTTTCCTTACTTTCTGCCTCTAATTTAGCTTGTTGCTACTCGTGCTCAGCAGATTTTATTTTGCTACTGGTCACAGCACTCCCACTTGATCTACATATTTACTCTGGAGATCATTCTGTAGCTACGCCTTGGAATTTTATGCCTGCTTTATTCAGTCTGGAAAATCACTTATGTGAAGATCACATGTGAAGATTATGTGTAAAGGTCACTTGTGAAGATCACTGATGTGAAGATCACATCAGTGATTCTTTACTCTTATATCTAGTGGTAGGGGTTACACACCCACATTGCATTCATAGGAAGATCGCTACACCCGTATGGTTCATACAACTCCCGTGAGGCATTTAGATTTGATCCAAGAAATGGGAGGCTAAGTCCAGTTACTTGGATCAAAAGCTCCCCACTGATATTTAAATTAGTTATGAAAAACATTCTATCGTATGATAAATTTGTATTTTGATTAAATTGCCTATAATAACCCAAATTTATGCCACGTTCTTTAAATGAATAAAATTAAATTATCAATAAAAATTGAATATAAACCAGGTCTGGTATGGTGTTGGTCAGACTTATGGTGTTGGTCAGACTTATGGTGTTGGTCAGACTTATGGCGTTGGTCAGACTTACGGTGTTGGTCAGACTTATGGTGTTGGTCAGACTTATGGTGTTGGTCAGACTTATGGTGTTGGTCAGACTTATGGTGTTGGTCAGACTTATGGTGTTAGTCAGACTTATGGTGTTGGTCAGACTTATGGTGTTGGTCAGACTTATGGTGTTGGTCAGACTTATGGTGTTGGTCAGACTTATGGTGTTGGTCAGACTTACGGTGTTGGGCAGGATTATGGTGTTGGTCAGACTTATGGTGTTGGTCAGACTTATGGTGTTGGTCAGACTTACGGTGTTGGGCAGGCTTATGGTGTTGGTCAGACTTATGGTGTTGGTCAGACTTATGGTGTTGGTCAGACTTACGGTGTTGGGCACACTTATGGTGTTGGTCAGACTTATGGTGTTGGTCAGACTTACGGTGTTGGGCACACTTATGGTGTTGGTCAGACTTATGGTGTTGGTCAGACTTACGGTGTTGGGCACACTTACGGTGTTGGTCAGACTTATGGTGTTGGTCAGACTTACGGTGTTGGGCAGACTCAGAAATAATAATCTCATGTTAAAAGGCATCCAGAAGGCAGCAGCAGTAAGCGATCTGTGTAACGAGTCAGTGACCGTACGGTATCCAGTTCAGTATTTAGCCTTTAAACCTTCTAAGGTGTGGGGTTGACGTCCTGTGTTAGTGTTACTAAACACTCCGTTTACTGTACTGTGTATGTCTCTCCAGATTTAATCCCATATTTACCACAAGAATGTTAATACTGTATTGCGGTAATATCATAAGAATACATTCGTTGTAGTGTTTGACACCTCGTGAATATATGGTGTTAAGTTTTCTGGTACGGAATTAAATTTAGTGTTCTAGTATGGAATTCAATGCTGAGTTTAGTATAAAGTGTTCTAGTATAAAATCAAGCAAAACGAGACTTGAAATTTTCAGTGTGGGAAAATTCAGTGAATTCCATGGAAAAGTATATGACTGTATGACAATAACCAATACATTTCAAATGCTAGTGAGTGTTTTTTCTTATTTGAGAAGCCAGTCAAGCTGAATTCAAGATATCTTCAGTCCAACATACACCTGAAGAGATAAGTATTATACATAACTGTGTTGAGTAGAGCGTTCTTCTGTGTGTTTATATATAGTATATATTTAATATATATTATGTATAAGTCTGGTTCTTGGATGGGTTGCCGATATGAGAGGAATCACCTGTGACCAAGGTATGTTCAGGAATTTAATTGGTTGATGAGCTTTAACACTTACTGATTACATTGGCTACACTACACAACACTATTTTAATACAAAAATAGGAATTAAAGTAATCTCTCAGTATAAATACACTGAGACAATCACTTCTTGGTGAATATAAATTTGTGTTCAAGAAACCTTGTGCTTTCTTATAATTATTCATCTTTGTTCATAATCCTTTAGTTATTCTATAATTATAATTATATAGGTGTACCATATTAGTACAAATACACAATTACCCTCCTCTCCTATACATATTGGCACCCTTACCTTCGTGTGTTAGTGCGTGACTTGTTAATGATCCAGGCCTGACCGAAACATCTTGAGTTTCTTTCTCCTATGTTCGGGTTATTAGTGTATTGTTCCAGTCACGGCATTGTGTTTTTATTCTTTATAAACTGATCTTGTGAGATAATCACAATGGCACAGCAATACTGGCGTTGAATATATTGTGAAATATCAAACCTTAATACACCCCATTTGTAAATTTAAGAGTATAAGTCGAAGGGGAGGTCTTACTGATAGACTCAACAGTGTGGAAGCCTCCATATAGGTAACCCTTGAGGAAGAAAGAGACGAGTCTCTCATTCCTCAGTGCTTCATTAATAAAAATAGCGCACACTCAAAATCAATGTCTATAGAAAACAAACTAATATGGATGACCTTATCATCTTCATTTCTCATTGTGACAAATGATACCATGCTCTGATTCCTCTTCCGAGTCTATGGGGTTTGAAGCCCAGATAACCTAGTAGAGGAATTCTGCTGTGTTAGGCTGAAGTTCCCTCAGGATATTATGAGAGACTGAAAGCGGAAAGCGGAGTCTTTCTTGGAAAGCCCTAAATATAACACTTTAGTCGATAGGTGTGTAGTTCTTCCCACCGCTATCACTTCCACTGGCTGTGGTTCCATCAGAAAACCATTGAGGTTATGTGTAGACGAGACTGCCCTTGACTACAAGACACGACTCCGAGAACATAAATATACATGAACACACAACATTACCGATTAGTTAATATGACATGTGAAACACTAGCATTGTTTACAGACGATCACACTTCTGGAGACATCAGCGTTGGTGAAAGACGAAGTAGACGAAATGGAGAGGTATTCTGATGTAACCAGTTCGTCACCCAAGGTATAATAATGATTCCTAGTGTTACACACTTGTCTTTATCCAGGAAGAATCCTTCTGCCCTTCCTTGTTCTTCTTGCTTTATCTCTTTGACTTAAAGAAAATCCACTAAATTTGTAAAAGAAGATTTCTTATCCTTAAATCCCTGCTGCTGTTTTTTTTTTTTTTATATATATATAAATCACGTTCTCTCCAGATTCTCCAATACCCTTCTCCTTCTACGATTCTTCTCCAAAAACTTTTATAATATGCATGTCAAAGATATTGGTCTGTAATTCAGTGCCTCCTGTCTATTCATGGTTATATAGGTAGACAGGATTCTCATTTTTCCATTTTCCTGGCAGTTGCTCCGTCTGGAGACACGGGTTAAAACTTTCAATATAGGGTGACTCAGTGGTTCTACTCCAGCTTTCACTACCCATGGAGCTGTTATCTGGTTCCATTGCTTTTGCTGTGCGAGTTTCCATAGTGTCATCACATCTTCCATTGTTGTGGCGACAAAGAGAAAAGTAGCAGAACAAGTCTCTACTAAGCCAAGGTTTCGCCCCAAGACGAGCACATGATAAGGTTCTTCCTTGAGTTAAACGTTTTTCTAGTAAGAGTTTGTTTTGCTACATGTCTCTTTGTCTTCATTTATGTCGGTAGTACGACCTTAACAAATTACTTTGTTGTTGAAGAACTTCTAGCACCTCTCCTTTCAGTTAATTCGTCACTTTCTTCAGTCAATACCCTCATGAATTCTCTACTGAGCTCTTCACATAAGTTTAAGTCATCTTCCGTTAGTGTCTCTTACTCTTCCTTCTGTTTTTTTAATTATGGTTCTCCAATCACGTTCCTTTTTATTTGGCTATGGAGTAACTATTTTTTAAGTGTTGTCAATTGAGGTTTTATCATTTTTTTCCATCTTTCAGGTTCCCTTTCCTGTCTTTGCATATTCGTTCCCAGTTCTGCTTATTTCCCGGTTTACTGATCTTTTTGTGTTCTATATTTCAATCAGTCCCTTTTGCCCTTCTCTGTCGTTTGTCTCCTGGTTGAGCCATAGGCTCTCTCCGTTATTCTTTATTTTCAATCTTTCAGTTTCCTATTGCCACTTTTAATACAGTAACGCCATTTCCAGACCCCAGTGCCATAGTCCTCTCCTCTGTAGTCTAGTTTCTTGCAAATCGCTCCTCTATCTCGTCTCCAGCTAAATTTTCCCTAGTTGAAAAACGGTATGATGTTACATTGTGTCATACGTTGCAAAACGTTTCTTCTAATAAATATCCTGAACTGTAGTTAAGAGTCTTCCACTTTTCTCTAGTTATTCGATGCTTAAAATAATATAATTATTTTCACCTAGTGATTAACTTCAGTCATATTTACCAATGACTCGTGTAGGATGAAATTCAGGTCAAGTTGTCTCATTCTTTTACTTTCCTCTACATAGTGACTTGTAAACTTCTACATTGTAACCCTCGTTAGTTTTCCTCTCCATATTCCTAGTCCTCTACGGGAGGGGCCCCTGTTTTCCCAGACAAATTTCCAATAATTACAATAGCCCACGACAAGATACATATATTGAAAATATCAACAGAGAGAGAGAGAGAGCAAAAATAATTAAAGCTTAACAACTTATATATATAATGAGACACTTATAAAATATTTGGGAAATTTTACTGCGGGAACGTATCTCCTGCCAGTGGCTTCTTCAGTTTGAAAGATGAGGAGGAGTTTGTGGTAATCAGTCCCTCAATCTGAAGTCGATGTGTTTAGTCCACCAATCTTGAAACAACTACAGTATATTTTGTACAGAACGTTTCCGCAGTCAAGATTCTTCAGTGCTGCACAAGCGTCTAATTCTTCAACTTGACGATTTACCAAACCATTTACATGATATTGATGTACAGTAGTTTAACTTAGTTATTCTGGTTCTTTCTCTCTGCAGTTATTTCCAGTCTCTGAATCAATGCTCTGTCGTTAGCCTCGTCTGGTTACCCGCAGGGCTCATACTGGTGCCACTTCTATTTTTACATCTGATATAACTGGACCTGCTAGGTGGTCTTTGAATTCCACTGTGTCCAACTTTTCCAAATATTTTATACTTCTGATCATCAGTTCTACTGCTCCCACTGTTTTATTTTCTCTTGAAATATTGTACGTTGTTACTAATTCTCCGGTTTTCGTCTCTTTTCTTCTTCTTCTTGATCTTTTTCTTTATTAGTATTATGATTATTATTATTTCTTCATTTCCTCCTCCTCTTTTTTTAAATTAGGCACAAATTCTTTGGAATTAATGACATATTTCACAAGTATCAGGAGGAATTTCAGTTTTAATCGTACATTTAAATCGGCGTGAGGGCAGCTCCAGGCAGCACACGTGGGAATAACCGGTCATTCCCAGCCAGGCAGGATGCTGGGTCATCTCGCTGTCGCTCCGTGTACTGCCGCATCCTCCCTCGTGTAGACAATTAAAATCTGCTTCCTACACGGTACTGCTGTCAGGCCTTTGATGGTTGTAAAGGAGTTCTTGATACGATGAGCTACCCTCTACTTCCTGACTTCAAATCTGAATCTTCGTTTTTACAACTTTCTGTGAATTATATAATAATAACAACAGCAATAATAACAAATAACAATTATTATTATTATTATTATTATTATTATTATTATTATTATTATTATTATTATTATTATTATTATTATCATCATCATCATCATCATCATCATCATCATCATCATCATCATCATCATCATCATCATCATCATCATCATCATCATCATCATCATCATCATTGTCATTCTTGCCTGAATTACTATATTTTGTTTTCATCTACAACTTTTCGACTTTATTTTGCTCATAGCTCGAGAACACCGCATCCGATCGCCTCCAACTTTTCAACACTTGTGTACGGTAACGAAGACCAAATTCGTGGAACACCTGGCATTTTCACGTGTCCTATGACTCTTGTCGGCTTAGCGCTTAGTTATGATTATAATAATAATCCCGTGTCCTAGGACCAACGTTGTTGATCCCATTTCCAGCATCCTGGGAATGGCCGAGATAACTTGCAAAATAATCAGTGGCGGAGCTTCAGGCGTTCACAGTATTTGCCCCCCAAAAAAAATCTTCGACGGAGGAGAGTGGAACTCAAGCGCGTTAGTGCAGATTTAACCATTTTATGGCTGAAGCATCGAATAAAATGAAAGAAATGTATCACAAATAACCCGCATGTAGGCGAGGGAGAAACTTATGACGACGTTTCGGTCCTACTTGTACTATTTATAAGTTATAAGCTCCTCTCTCCTATGTGCGGGTTATTTGTGTATTCTTCCAGTCACGGTATTGTGCATTTTTTCATGGGTTTAGGTTGTGTAGGCACGAATTTCGTTGGAATCCGTGTAAAAAAATGGAAAACGCATCTTCCGGTCAGCTTTAAACTTTTGGTGCTGATGTTAAGTTGTGTAAGTTATCATGTGCCGAGTTTATTACTTAAATTGATTTGTGAGAGGTAATTGGAACAATGTTTCTTTTGATCAGAAATAAGACACAGTGTTTGACTTTATTTGCTTATCTCATTTTTGGGGGGGTGGCGGGGTGGGGTGCTTTTCACGCGATGCATTCTGAGTGTCGCATCTGATTAGCTTCCAGCCTTCTGTGCTGATAACGTGATAACGCAACTTCTGAGCGGATTCAACCTTAAATTGTTTGTATGTTTTATTATATTAATCACTTTGGCCTTTTCGAAAGGCTCCAATTAGATTTTGGATGTGTGTGTGCGTCCTAATTTACCATTTTTTATTTGAAATTTTCATGTTAGTTTCCATGTGATAACCTGTGAATGTCTCTTATGACTGCCTTCAAATTTTCAGCACTAATATTTAACTGCATTATCAACTTATGCCGCACTCTGCACTATTCCAGTCGTCTGCATTGAGATGCTCGGCTCTGGGATTATGGAATACGGAGAAAATCTTCTCGGATCGCACAGCAACCAGTATACATACAGTTAATAATATTAATAATAGTTGTAGTAGTAGCAGTAGTGTTGTAGAAGTAGTAGTAGTAATAGTAGTAGTAGTAGCAATGGTAGTAGTAGTACTAATAGTAGTCGTAGGAGTACTAGTACAGTAGGAATAATAAGAGAAGTTAGTAGAAGTATTGTTTCTTGGTTGGATAATTGGCTTTAAAGCCTGTGGACTATACGAGGTCATTACAGCTACAAATAACTTGCTCACCATCAGTCCAGTGACACTCAAATCTCTAAAATAAGAATGAAGGTAAACTCTGAGGGGGAAGCGTGAGTTCCTTCATCCATGATGGACGGGATTCAACTTCCCCTAACTCCTTTATTATCAAACTGTTCCATTGACCAGGCTTTTACAATTATGTCGTGCACATTAAACATTTTCAGCCCAGAATAGGAAGAAAATCTGTTGCAATGACGAAACCCAGATCCCAGGAGCTTCACCTCTGGGGCCCCAAACAGTTAAGTGATCACAGGAATTCGTACCCAGCAGCCGGGCGGATACCCGGGGCACAGCATAGGTTAAAAACTGATACGAGTGCCCACGAGAGTATTACAGCAACACCACACACTGTGAGGACCCGTGTATTACAGCAACACCACACACTGTGAGAACCCGTGTATTACAGCAACACCACACACTGTGAGGACCCGTGTATTACAGCAACACCACACACTGTGAGGACCCATGTATTACACCAACACCACACACAGTGAGGACCCGTGTATTACACCAACATCACACACTGTGAGAACCCGTGTATTACACCAACACCACACACTGTGAAGACCCGTGTATTACACCAACATCACACACTGTGAGAACCCGTGTATTACACCAACATCATACACTGTGAGGACCCGTGTATTACACCAACACCACACACTGTGAGGACCCATGTATTACACCAACACCACACACTGTGAGGACCCGTGTATTACACCAACATCACACACTGTGAGAACCCGTGTATTACACCAACATCACACACTGTGAGGACCCGTGTATTACAGCAACACCACACACTGTACGAACCCGTGTATTACACCAACATCACACACTGTGAGGACCCGTGTATTACACCAACATCACACACTGTGAGAACCCGTGTATTACACCAACATCACACACTGTGAGGACCCATGTATTACACCAACACCACACACTGTGAGGACCCATGTATTACACCAACACCACACACTGTACGAACCCGTGTATTACAGCAATACCACACATTGTGAAGACCCATGTATTACAGCAAAACCACACACTGTGAGGACCCATGTATTACAGCAACACCACACACTGTGAGGACGCGTGTATTACAGCAACATCACACACTGTGAGGACCCGTGTATTACAGCAACACCACACACTGTGAGGACCCATGTATTACAGCAACACCACACACTGTGAGGACGCGTGTATTACAGCAACACCACACACTGTGAGGACCCGTGTATTACAGCAACATCACACACTGTGAGGACCCGTGTATTACACCAACACCACACACTGTGAGGACCCGTGTATTACAGCAACATCACACACTGTGAGGACCCGTGTATTACACCAACACCACACACTGTGAGGACCCGTGTATTACAGCAACACCACACACTGTGAGGACCCGTGTATTACACCAACACCACACACTGTACGAACCCGTGTATTACAGCAACACCACACACTGTGAGGACCCGTGTATTACACCAACACCACACACTGTGAGGACCCGTGTATTACAGCAACACCACACACTGTGAGGACCCGTGTATTACACCATCACCACACACTGTACGAACCCGTGTATTACAGCAACACCACACACTGTGAGGACCCGTGTATTACAGCAACACCACGCACTGTGAGGACCCATGTATTACAGCAGCACCACACACTGTGAGGACCCGTGTATTACAGCAACACCACACACTGTGAGGACCCATGTATTACAGCAGCACCACACACTGTGAGGACCTGTATATTACAGCAGCACCACACACTGTGAGGACCCGTGTATTACAGCAGCACCACACACTGTGAGGACCTGTATATTACAGCAGCATCACACACTGTGAGGACCCTTGTATTACAGCAGCACCACACACTGTGAGGACCCGTGTATTACAGCAGCACCACACACTGTGAGGACCCGTATATTACAGCAGCACCACACACTGTGAGGAGCCGTGTATTACAGCAGCACCACACGCACTGTGAGGACCTGTATATTACAGCAACACCACACACACTGTGAGGACCCGTATATTACAGCAGCACCACACACACTGTGAGGACCCGTATATTACAGCAACACCACACACTGTGTGGACCCGTGTATTACAGCAACGCCACACACTGTGAGGACCCGTATATTACAGCAACACCACACACTTTGAGGACCAGTATATTACAGCAACGCCACACACTGTGAGGACCCGTATATTACAGCACCACCACACACTGTGAGGACCCGTATATTACAGCAACACCACACACTGTGAGGACCCGTATATTACAGCAACACCACACACTGTGTGGACCCGTGTATTACAGCAGCACCACACACACTGTGAGGACCCGTATATTACAGCAACACCACACACTGTGAGGACCCGTATATTACAGCAACACCACACACTGTGAGGACCCTTATATTACAGCAACACCACACACTGTGAGGACCCGTATATTACAGCAACACCACACACTGTGAGGACCCGTATATTACAGCAACACCACACACTGTGAGGACCCGTATATTACAGGATCACCACACACTGTGTGGACCAGTGTATTACATCAGCACCACACACACTGTGAGGACCCGTATATTAAAGCAACACCACACACTGTGAGGACCCGTGTATTACAGGAACACCACACACTGTGTGGACCCGTATATTACAGCAACACCACACACTGTGAGGACCCGTATATTACAGCAACATCACACACTGTGAGGACCCGTATATTACAGCAACACCACACACTGTGAGGACCCGTATATTACAGCAACACCACACACTGTGTGGACCCGTGTATTACAGCAGCTCCACACACACTGTGAGGACCCGTATATTACAGCAACACCACACACTGTGAGGACCCGTATATTACAGCAACACCACACACTGTGAGGACCCGTATATTACAGCAACACCACACACTGTGAGGACCCGTATATTACAGCAACACCACACACTGTGAGGACCCGTATATTACAGCAACACCACACACTGTGAGGACCCGTGTATTACAGCAACACCACACACTGTGTGGACCCGTGTATTACAGCAGCACCACACACTGTGAGGACCCGTGTATTACAGCAACACCACACACTGTGTGGACCTGTATATTACAGCAACACCTCACACTGTGAGGACCCGTGTATTACAGCAGCACCACACACACTGTGAGGACCTGTATATTACAGCAACACATCACACTGTGAGGACCTGTATTTTTTCAGCAACACCACACACTGTGTGGACCCGTGTATTACAGCAGCACCACACACACTGTGAGGACCTGTATATTACAGCAACACCACACACTGTGTGGACCCGTGTATTACAGCAGCACCACACACACTGTGAGGACCCGTGTATTACAACAACACCACACACTGTGAGGACCTGTATATTACAGCAACACCACACACTGTGTGGACCAGTGTATTACAGCAGCACCACACACACTGTGAGGACCCGTGTATTACAACAACACCACACACTGTGAGGACCCGTATATTACAGCAACACCACACACTGTGAGGACCCGTATATAACAGCAACACCACACACTGTGAGGACCTGTATATTACAGCAACACCACACACTGTGAGGACCCGTATATAACAGCAACACCACACACTGTGAGGACCTGTATATTACAGCAACACCACACACTGTGAGGACCCGTATATAACAGCAACACCTCACACTGTGAGGACCTGTATATTACAGCAACACCACACACTGTGAGGACCCGTATATTACAGCAACACCACACACTGTGAGGACCCGTAGCTTTGGAAAAGACAATGAAACACCTTTAGGGGAAAATTGGGAATCAGTATTTCGAATATAATAAAGATGCGAAAAATATTTATTGAGATGTTGTCTTGGAACAGAAAAAAAAAGCAAGGAGTGGAGAGGAGAGTTTATGTAAGTGTTTTGTGTGGTGCGTCGAGGAGTGGAAGATCAGCAAGCTTGTGCACTCTGACCGCGTCTCAAACATCTATCAAGTTTTTTCTCATTTGCATTTAATAAATGTCTCTTTATAAGTTTTTGCATATATTTTCTTTTTTTTTTCTCTCTCTCTCTATCAATTCGGATATCTTCTTTCCATCCTTACTTAACACATGTTTAAACCTTATTGACAGTTTTATCCTTACCTTCTTCACAAGTACAAGAAATGTCTCTCCTACACTTTATATTCTAGACTTCATTTTTTTCCCTCAAACTCACCATCACTGTCTAGACTGACACCTGCATTATACACAAGAGGTTCACTTTACACCTTCAATGTCCACAACAGATTCATCTCACATCTGCACTGCCCACAATTGTACCGCCTTACACCTGCACTGCCCACAACATGATCATGTCACACCTGCAGTGGCCACAACAGGACTATGCCACACCTGCACTGCCCACAATATGGCTATGTAACACCTGTACTACCCACAACAGGACCATGTCATACCTGCACTACGCACAACAGGACAATATCACACCTGCGTTTGCCCACAATATAACTATCACACTTGCACTGCCCACAAGAGAGCCATGTCACACCTGCACTGTCGATCAATGCAGACATAGCTTAAACGTCCAAAGATAAATTCTCCTAACAAATTGTGGGTTCCTTAAATGACAAATTTTCCTCACAGTCCTAGTCTCTCGCGGAAGCTCATCTCGCGTCGTGTTTACGAGATAAACAATGCTATTCACTTTGTTTGTAGTGTGTTGGCATGACAGTAAATTCAAATAAACAGAAAAAGCTAGAAGTGGAAATCATTGTGCAGAAATATTTTCCTGAGGTTGGGTGACGCCCCTCAGGTGATTTCTTGCAGGCGAAGATAAAAGCTGTGCTTGTTTATTCGCAAAACCTCGGACTAAGTAGGACCGAAACGTCGTCATTTGTATTGTTTCAGTCACTGTATATGTGCCTTTTTATTCTTTACGTTGAATAAGGATACAGAGTATTGCAAAGGGAGAACTTCTCATGGGTTATGTATTTGCATAATAAACTTAAGTATGCAAACTGTGCCGGCTATTATGTCTCTCTGAGGTAAATATAGATGTGGTACAAAGACATTTCTCATTGATAGAAAAGAATGGCGGGGATTTCATTCAGTCAGAGAGGATAATTTTATTAGGAGAGTAAATCCAATGATATTTTAATTAGTTCACTTCAGATTAAGAACTGTTATTATTTCTCAGGTCATTTCAATACCAGTACGGTACTCCCTTCCTGGATGTCAACCATAAGAGAAGACTAGCACTTCGGTACCTATTTGGTACTTATTTTACTGCTAGGGATCAGAAACATGTCAATACGTTTTACGCCGAGATGCGGTTTTATATATATATGTCTTTTATATTTGTTCATCTTCCTAATATTACATTGCGATTACCATCATTAACAGCTAAAACGAGAGTAATCAGCTTTATAATATTAAATACTCATTTTCATCTTTCCCATTTTCATTATATGTATATATGTATATGATGAATTATTTTGGATCGTTCACCATGGGTAACGACTCCAGGTAACGACGTCAATTCGCCTGACGCGAGTTGACGTCAGGGGTAAGAGGTGTGGGTTAAGCAGTACTACACCTCTCTCAGTCTTGAGAAGGTACTCTCTACTTACTCGTACTTTGACTGAGAAGTTATCCAGCAGTATAGCATTTCTCTCAGTCTCTTGAAAGTGGAGTATCGGTGAAGCCTACACCAAGTAAAATCTCTTCAATATTTAAAGAGATGTCATTTAATAAGCTTGGATTATCTCTCTTTATCAGTTTTATAAGTAAATACCCATTCGGTCAGAAAAGGTAATTGTAAGCGCTATATAAGTTATGAGTCTGTCAGGTGTTTTTTTCTATATTACTAGTAAAGTTACCATTTTAAAATACCTTATAGAATCTTACGTAAATTATGTTTTATTAAAAACAAATTTTAATGCAGTCTTTCCGTTACCCCATAATATAAAAAGTTATTACGATTTTCCATGAATATGTTCGATACTGCTGCAAAATCCTACGGGTTTAGCGCTCCCTCTTGATTATAATAATATTAATAATATATTCGATACTAAGTATATCTCCTATACTCAGGCTAAATATATTACAAATTCTAAGGTTTATTGTAATAATACGTCTCACTCAGCCCTAGAATTGACATTACGTCTTCTCGACTGTGAGCTTCTGTTCTAAACGCAATACATTATGGGGAAAAATCATATTTAATTGAAGATTTAAAGTAAAGAGACATGATGTTTGAGATAGCTAAAGACTGAATACAACATTGTTGTTCAAGACTCTAAAGGATACTGTACCTTGAGTGTAAAGGCTGTGTATTATACGTGATGCTAGCGTGGAGAAACCACCTGGACACATTCTTTATTACTCTGGCTAAACACAATGTATCCAGTGACTGGATGAACAATTATGCCTATAAAGATGCGAACCTTCGCAGACAACAATAAATTCATTGTTTTCAGGCATGACGCTTAACAACCATTATGCCGTAAAGTTCCGAAACTAGTGATTACTGACACACGCCTTGCTAATGCTTTCATGGATCACTCTTGGCTTTTAAACGCAAGTACACGCACACACACACACACACACACACACACACACACACACACACACACACACACAGAGGGAGAAGCAGGGGTGTTTGGGTCAGGGAGGCTGAGGAGAGATTCGTACCTTGGAGCAAAAAAAGCGATGGGAAGAGCAGAGTGAGCCCAAAAGTGTAGAGACGTCAAAGCTAAATTCGCTAGAGCTTGAAAAAAATATTGAGTAATTAATAATCCAAATCGGACCATTGTGAACGAACGAGTTCATGGTAAAGACAGAAGACTTTGAATTCCACACTGAGGCTATCTGCTGGGACTCATTTTCTATCTAGATGAACAGCTGTCATGAATTACCTAGCTGTCTGAGGTACGGAGAGTAAAGTGATGAGTTAGGTAAGTTAACGAAATATTATTAAAAAAAATAGAAAGAAGTGAAATGGAAAAGATAAAGATAACGGTCACACGAGAGAAGACTTACACTAGACCCATGCTAGGTAGGCCTACAGAGGTAGGAACAGCCTAGCAAGCCTTGAAGGAAGAGTGTCCAGTAGTACTAGACGACTCGCTATCTTGAACTGTAGCACCAAATTTCAGGGTTTCATTTTTTCTTCGCTAGGCAAAATAGGACAATTGAAGTTGGGAACTGGTAGAGGAATTTTTGCCACCATTGCGGCCTTCAGAAAATTCAGTCCACTTTCATGACAAGTGCACCCACTGCTGCCAAGGCAGTGGAACACTGCATTAGGCCTATTGGCCCATGCTTGGTAGGACTTACTCACATTTACTTATTCCCACCACCTGCAACAGATCACAAGTTCTCACTTACTCACATTAAACCACGCATCAACTCACGTGCCCAACTGCACCAGTGCATAATACTCTAACCCACGCACACCAATCCATCCAAACACATACCACTACTTCTGCATTATCCAGACCAGACAGAATCCCTCACACCACGAATAACACTGCAACCAACACAACCACTGCAACCCACAAATACCAAGCCAACCCATACTTTTCCCTACAATCCCTCATGCACCCCACCAACTTACGGATACTACTCCAACCCACACACCCAATCCAGTCCACACACATACCATTCTAACCAAAACATACTGCTCCAAATATCTCATACCACTCCGACCTACATACCGCTGTCACAACTTTCATCCATTCTATCCCAACACTGCTTCACCTCATAATGCAACATTAACAAGCGCGAACAAGGAATAGGTAGATTAGGTGGGTAGTAGAAAGTTATAGCAAACCCATCTTCAGCTTGGAATATTGAAGGAAAAGGAAATGCCATTGAGGACCCCTCCTCATAAGAATAGATGAAGGAATAAGGAGACAAACAGGATGAAAGGAAAATTTGGCTTTGAGGTCAGGACCAAGATGCTGGAGAAGATGGTGATGAGCATAATCGAGGAGCAAGAGAGAGAAAGATTGGGGAAAAAATTAAACGAAGAAGACCCTTGAAAAACTAAACAAAGCGGAAAAACTAAATAATGGAACAGCTAGAGATAGACCAAAGATTGGTATAAACATGAATCAAGAAAGCAAAGGAAGTAAACAAGTAACAGATGATCAACAGGTCCGGAGAAGCAAGGAAGCAGAAGTGCCATTGGCCCTGAGGACCATAATATAAATGATATATAATACTGAGAAGTTGAGTATAACACATGTGTTACACTGGGTATTGTCATTGACGAAACGTTTCGCCTGCACCGCAGGCTTCAACACTCGAGTACGGGGAGGAATTACTGTAGAGTACAGAGACGAATTGTAATTAGTCCCTGTACTCGACTGACGAAGTCTACAGTTCAGTCGT
The DNA here is from genome assembly GCF_038502225.1 of Cherax quadricarinatus. Lineage (NCBI taxonomy): Eukaryota > Metazoa > Arthropoda > Malacostraca > Decapoda > Parastacidae > Cherax > Cherax quadricarinatus. Next base: position 41,525,246 of record NC_091312.1, read on the forward strand.
AACTTTTCGTCAATAATGGCGCCTAATGTTGCACTTTTGTTTTATTTGTGGCTCTGAGGATCTAAAGGTCTAGAGGACAGTTTTCATGAGACAAGACTAAGAAGACACGAGGCACAAAGCTCTCGTGGTGTGTGAGTTAAATAAAACAGAATATTCTGAGAGGAAAAGACGAAGGCAGGAGAAAAGAAGAATTGAAAATATGATAAAAGAAATGGGAGACGAAAGTGAAATAAGCAAAATCTGTGTAAAGGGTTAAGGGTAAGAGTAAATGCAGAGACTAATAAACAGGTCTCAGGGAAAATTGTTGGCAAGGACACAAACAAGACAACTGAAGGAATCTCACACCATCGACATAGTTTATATCAAAGAAGACCTGATGAAGGTTGAAAAAGGAAGGGGATGAACCAACAGGGAAAGAGCGAGCGTCCAGGAAATACCCCAGTGCTTCTCATCGACTCCTTGTCCTAGAAGGGAAAGATCACAGCATCACCGGAAGACAATAAGAGAAGTGTCAGAGTGAGATGCTCAGATGTAAATGAAGTTACCAGCAAATGTAAAGTAATAAAGAAAAGAGTTGGAAAGAATAAACGCTGTTAATGCAACTGTTACAGGCATGATACTCTAAGAAACAATAAGAAATGCAAAAGTCCCAGAGGGCTACCAAAGAGTAAGAAAAGAAAGGGAAAATAGGAATAACAGGGCAGTAATTCACACATTCGAAACAGCAGCAGAAAAAAACAACAAGAAGTAAGGTAAACAATTAGTACGAGGAGATTTCATCCATAAGGAGCTTGCTGGTAAAACTGTGACTTTCACGAAGAGCCAGACACATGAAGACGAATACTCGTGAAAGTAGTAACGAAAATATTCATAGCCAATGTATGAAACAACAAGAGTGAGGATGAGCCAGAAAACATGACATAGTTAAAAATAATTATGAGACACCTCTAGGAACCAGCGATCATATGATACTAAGTTTGGAATACCTGGTAGAAATGGAAAGGGAGACAGAACGACGGATGTTTAACAAGATATAGGGATTCAGAAAGGAAAACTCGGATGACATAAGAAATTTTCCGAAGGAAATGCAAGGGGAAAGGGACCTCAATGGCGAAGTCTTGCAAGAGAGATTGGAGGAAATAGAATTAGGAAAGACGATAGGCAAAACAGAGATTCCTATCGAACAAATAAGCAAGACAGAAACAAATAAGCAAGACTAGAAAAGGATATTGAAAAACAGTTTGAAAAGGATTTAGCATCAAAGACAAAGACGCAAGTAAAGAAAACACATGTGAATAACCAAACGATAATGTTCCAAAGAAAGCAGAGTAGCTAGCCAAGGATGACAGAGAAGTGTACGAAGAGCTTAGCAAAGATTCAAAGAGTTCTATTAAGAAAAAAAAATGGAGGGCTACCAGATTGCACTGTGGAAATATAAACACATATGCAGTATAATGTGATCCTTTATTGTCAATAAAGGATCACATTATACTGCTTATGTGTTTATATTTCCATTGTGTCGGTATTTTATTCCATTTATTTCCAGACTGCACTGTAATCAGAACGGATCATAAAGCCTTAGAAATCAGGGATGGGATGAGAATATCTTTGACTGCAAGTCAACATTTGATACGTTACCTCACCAGAGATTAATCCAGAAATTAGAGACTCATTGATGGTTAAAAGACAAAGTGATCCAGTGGGTCAGAAAGCGTCTGAAAAACAGGAAGCAGAGCAGAAAGTAGTAGTAGTAGTAAGAGATGGAAGAGAGTAATGAGTGGAGTCCTGCAAGGTTCAGTATTAGAACCGTGTATGCAGCGTATGCAAAATTAGCAAACCTCAGACCATCATTCGAGAAACTGAACAAGGAGTCACTCGCAAAGTTATATATGACAAATATTTGGCCAGTTTTTGAGTACTCAGAGTCACCATCAAACCCACACCTGGTCAAGCATTTGCGGAAGCTCGAAAAAGTCTAAAGGTTTGCAACCAGACTAGTACCAGAACTGAAAGGAATGTACTGCGATGAGACAAGGACAAGGAAGACATGATTACGACATACAAAATTGTAAATGTAATTGACAGATCAGACGGAAGCAGACTGAATTAAGAGAACAAGGATCAAGGTGTCACAGGTAGAAACTAAGGACATATGAGCCATACTAACATAAGAAGTATTTCTTTAACCTTATGGTGTTTGACAGGTTGAACGATTTCTATGAGGAAGTAGCGGTGACAAACTCGACACAAAGCTTCAGGGGTATGTACGATAAGTCCCTAAAAGCCAAAAATTAGGTATTCCGAGCAAAGTAGTCTACAAAACGAGGCTAGGAGCTGAGTTCGACCTCCGCAAGAACAATTTGGTGAGTACACCTCGGTGAGTACATTCACTCTTTAAAATAAATAAAATCATTAAGGAAACCATGACAAAGATACTCAAAATGAAAGCATCCAACTAATCATATATACATGTAAGAATATCCAGCGACAACGTATGCAAATATCGTAATTTAAATCATGTATAGAAGTAGACTTCATAAGCAACAGAGCTTCATGTTTACCGTTCTGTAGCCACACCCACTGCACGCTTTCTCTCCCGTGATTGGTCCGTGGCAAGCCACTCCTGGATGCTTATATGGCGAGTCTCTTATACACTGGTTACCTGAGGTACGGTACACCACTTATAGGAAGGAGAACAAGGTACAGAACAAGACCGAGGGACGATGTGGAGGAGAGTGTAACACTGCATTACAGTGAGAGAAGTTACTCTGAATCAATAAAGAAGTAATAAAAGGGGACTGCGAAAGACTGTGGTACAATTAGACAAGATAAATGACAGAAGTGACTGAAGATAAAGTTACTACACGAGACTATGCTGCACAACGAAACTATGGTACTAAATCCAACTTTACAATAAACGACAGGAGGACTGTACCAGACGAAAATGACAATACAAAGGCTTGTAGACGCACACATTATCATAATAATTCTGTGAGAGATGACAGGGTTAAGATGACAGATGAAGAAGGTGGGATGGAAGAAACATAAGTAGACAGATGTAAAGAAAGCCAAACAAGGACTGAGAGAGCGAGATAATCACGTCAAGAACATCACTTCATCACGCTGACAGCCTTCCTTTGACTGACTCTCTGTTAATATACACTTGATGGTACAAGTAATCATAATCAACAAGGTCTGACATCATTAACCTGCTGCAAGACACGTCAAAGGACGGGAGGAGGCGGGTTCACGATGTAACATCATAAGATACAAGCCAGACAAGCCCTAACAACTGTCAGTATTGTCAGGAGGAAGAGAAGGAGGCGGACCCAAGGTAACATGGTTAAAAATTACACCTGTTGCAAAAGGAGACCTTTGTTATCAGTGAGTTTTATTTGCAATAGGTATGGTAGGTGCATATAATACACAAATAACCAGCACATAGAAGAGACAAGCTTACGACGACGTTTCGGTCTGTCTTGGGCCACTTATGGTATTGTGCCTTTTTGTTCTTTCTGTATGATAGGTGAGACGCTGTTATAATAAATGGTTTCCTTATAATGATAAGTGAAACGTCGTAATAATAAATGGTCTCCTTTTAATGATAGGTGAAACGTCGTAATAATAAATGGTCTCCTTTCAATGATAGGTGAAACATCGTAATAATAAACGGTTTCCTTTTACTAAACGTGCCATTTTTAACTCCTAATCGACCGACAGCCGACCTCAACCACAGGGCATCAGCAACTAGTGGCAAAAACTGTCAGTGTTGTGGAGGTAGGAGGAGGAGGAGGAGGTGGTGCCAAGACTGCTGAGTAGATGGTTGATCAGCAAGTACCGCCTATCAGAACTCACCTCAGCCGGAACTGCCCATTTTACTGGAAGATGGCAACTGTAATTCAAATTATTACATGGAACAGCCTTGTGACGTGCAGGAACTAAAAACCCGTATCATTGCGGTCACATTATTGAGACAACTTTTTTAAGGCAATAATCATGCAAAAACTGTTCTTTTTTTAATAATAGCTGATGCGTGATCATCGATAAAACCTCGGAAAACATCGTTCTTCTGTTAATCTCATTAACCTAAATTATATTACTCCAGCTACAGGATGAATTAAAAATCAGTAGTTTTGCTGATTTTTAGATATTGCAACGGGATCTCCTGGCAAAAAAAACATTAAGAATTTGTTTCCAGTCTGCACCTTTGGAGAGGCTACCGTCAAGGGTCGATCTGTTATGGTCGTAATGGAGCTGAATCTGTTAGCCGCTTGAGCGCCAATCTAAATAAAACATAGCAGTGTTTTTCTTCCATCGATATTGAATATTTATTTTAATTATATTTTTTGTCTGTTTTTTTTTTCCACAGAACCCTCGCTTAACCCTCACATAAATGAGAGAGAGAGAGATGTTCACTGCCCTGGTGAACACAGGGAGATGTAACATTTGTGAATATAGCAATGGTATATAATAGCGAATAACGATATTTAAGTGTTGCACATGTGTCTTACTTATCTAGACAACCTGATGTTACTACCGGAGCTGGAGTGAGAATGAGGGTGAAAGTAAAGCTTATTTGCTGAAGGTAAATGTTAACTCTAGCAAGCTTGAAAATAAAACAGGCTGGTCATTTCATGCAAGACAATAGAGAATCTTAAAATTTTAAGCCGCTCCTCTGCTAAATAGCACTGACAGCAGAGCTGTGTACGAGACAAATATTCATTCTCACCTTGAGAATGCATCACTCTCTGGAACAGCTTGTTCTCTACGTCAATTCTGAATTCTGGACAGAACCAACTCTCTCATTTCAAAGAGCTTTATATTACGAACTCACGTACTGCTCGAAGGTCTGCTCTGCCTGGAAATAAAGAAAGAACAGCCGTGAAGGCACTATCAGCCAGCAATAAAACAACGTAATCTGCGGCAAGCAGTAACTCAGTACACTCAATACGTAGCAACATGAATTTTAGGCAGCATCACCAAGACAACAAACAGTGCAAGGCAATACAATGTGTAGTGTAGCAATATATTAACACAAAAAGATGCAAGACCGGCATCCCATGTTACGAACACAGGCACTCTTCAAACGCGTGTTGTATCTGGCCGTAAATTAAATATACTAGTGAATCAAAAGTACATACCAGTTTTTTTGAGCATCTGTATAATCACACCAACAATATCATTTGCAGTATTTGTAAACCAGTTTATAAATGCCATAACATAAGTATATTATAAGAAAGAGAGAGAGAGAGAGAGAGAGAGAGAGAGAGAGAGCTTATACAACGATACAGAGGAAAGACTTCTTGTCTGTGTTAATCACCCTGAAGCAGGCGAGGCTCTGACCCCCAAGGATGTGTCTAGTTACAAGTCAAGCAGCTAGCAACACTTATTTTATAAAGCTAATGTCTTAAAGGCCCAACACCCAGCCAAACATTACGGACTGCATCTGCAGTAGGTCCTTGACGGACCCTGACTGCAACAGGTTCTTGACGGAGCACGTCTGCAACAGGTTCTCTCAGCAAACATACAACTGTGGAAATATATAAGCACACCAAATAAATAAAATTGGGTTGCAGATAACTGCAATTTATTTCTTTACCTTATATTTATTTTACTTAATATTAGATAAATTAAGTCTATTATAAAGTTAATGCGAGAGTCGGACTCTTCAGGAAATAAGGTGGATAGTCCACGTTTGCTGGTTACAAAAAAAAATGTTTTACCGATGCCAGAATCGTGAGGAACATGGCGGGTGGTGATATAAGGGAGGTATCGAGGCATGACCTCCTGGAGGTCATCTTGTGGAAGTCATCATCGCCTTGAATTCATAACCTCCTGGAGAGTTACGATCACCTGGAGGTCATCATCACCTTAAAGTCATAACCTCCTGGAGGCCATCACCACTTAGCAGTCATGACCTCCTGGAGGTCATCACCCCCTTGAAGTCATAACCTCCAGGAGGTTATAACCACCTAGGAGTCATAACCGTCTAGAGGTCATCACCGCCTAGGAGTCATGACCTCCTGGAGGTCATCACCGCCTAGGAGTCATAACCTCCTGGAGGTTATCACCACCTAGGAGTCATAACCTCCTGGAGAATTATGATCACCTGGAGGTCATCAATACCTGGAGAGTCATTATAAGCAGGAGGTTGAATACCTGGATGACCTGGAGTTCCAGGAGTGATGAGCGTGGGAATGTAGTGAAAATTTGGTCATGTCACATGTCAAATAATTTTTTTTATGAGTGTCATGTTAGTCATAGTTTAAATTCCTCTCAAACTCTATTCATGATAAGTGATTTTAAATTATATAACCCAAAACTTAAATTCATATTGAAATAATTATTATTTCATATTTCTCTCACCCATGGACCTATTTAATGCAACTTTCCCGGCCTTATAAAAAGCAATTGGGTAGTTAAAAGTCTCCTGCATAAAAATAAACAGAGCATTAGATTCCTGTCCAGTTCTAATGATGTATTTAAGTTGCTGTGATCTTAGTTCAAAATGTAGAAAAAAACAACAAATAATTGCTCTTAGAGAGGTAACAGATTCATCAGAACGTTATTCATTTGAAGCTACAGTGAGAGTAAGACAATGACATGAGTAAGAAGGAAGTGAAAGTTAATAAACTTAAAGGAGGAAATAGGTGGGTATAGAGAGTAACAGCTGATGAGTTGGGAGATAGAAAAGGTATGGAGATTAAGGAATGTTGTGTTAGAGTGTGCAGCAAAAGTTTGTGGAAACCAAAGGACGGGCGCCAGTGGGAAGAGAAGCGATTGGTGGAATGATGAGGTAAAGAGGGAGGTAAGAAAAAAAAAAGGTGCAAATGATTTTTTTCTATACTACAAAAGTTACTTACGGAGGTCAGAGTATATGGGGAATGAAACATAAGTTAAACGAGTGATAGAGGAGTGTAAAAGGGATAAACTCATCCAGTTTATCCATCTTTGCTGTACATGTTAAAATCACTTTTTTATATCCTCGTGGAAACCATAAAGGCTGCTGTATTTTCTCCTAATTACTAAACATTTTTATTTCTCAGCACTGACTTTTACAAGCAAAGAGCTGTTTTCCTGCCTCGACTCGTTATAAAGCTCAGCTTTGTCTTAGGTGTACTACCACAGTCCAGGATGCCACCCACAGCTGACAGCTAACACCCAGGTACCAGTTTACTGTTAGGTGAAAAGAGCCGAAGGGTAAAAATAAAAAATATCCAACGTCTCCACCCGCCACTTGTGATTTGGAACCTCCTCCTGTGAGCTGGAAACTCCTCCTGTGAGCTGGAACCTCCTCCTGTGAGCTGGAACCTTCACCTGTGAGCTGAAACCTTCGCCTCTAAGCTGGAACCTCCTCCTGTGAGCTGGAACCTTCACCTGTGAGCTGAAACCTTCGCCTCTGAGCTGGAACCTCCTCCTGTCAACTGAAATCTACTCCTGTGAGTTAGAAATATCTTAAAATGAGATGAAACTTCATCCTGTGAGCTGGATCCTCCACCTCTCAGCCAGTTCTCTTCCTGTGAGCTAAAACCTCCTCCTGTGAGCTGAAATCTCCTCCTATGAGCCAGAACCACCGTCGGTTAGCTGGAACCTTTGCCAGCGAGTTGTAAACTTCTCCCTCACTGTCAGATCGTCAACGGACGAACCTGCTGAAGGACTGCACCTCCCTGCAAGCTAGGTCAGCTCTGCACCTCAGCGAAAGACCGTGTTTTCTAAGCTCAACGTGACAGTCTTTTAGCATCTGAGTTAAATCAAACGATTGCTCTTTCAGATTACTTATTAAATTGTCTCTTTTCTTATTTTAAAAGCTTTTCTTATTTATTCCTCTTGTTTCTCCTGTGATCATCGCATAGTTCTGTTGTTTTGTGGGTCATCTTATCTGTGTAAATATCGACTTGTAAATATTTAAATTTCTGACAGAAACCTTTAACATTTTCTTCTATCACTGACGTCTCTTAATATTCACGTGGCGAAAAATTGCGTGAGTTTTAAAATTATTTCATATGATCGGAAATTAGAAATGAAACTACTAGACGTGTCGCCCAGTCTTGTTTGATTTGCAACTTGCGATCTGATCACGATCTAAGACTAAAAGAAGAGTCATCCAGTTTTCAGTTAAAATTCCAGGGTCTGGGTAAATTTTCAATTCTATTTTGCTTCATATTGTTATGTTAGATAACTGGACACAGATGCAACTAATAACATATTTTATATGGTTTACGGGTCGTCAACTTAATTTAACTTTGTATAAACATCAGTTTTTTTTTCAGCACTAATCTCTATATGCAGACTTAGAGAACAGCTATGGTCACCGCCTTTCCCAAGCAGCAGCGTTTTCACAAACCTTAACATAGAACACATAGCAGCCGAACACTTCACCAAAATGTTTAGTAGTAACGTCACGTCGACGTCATCTTTCTAATCACTTCGAATGCTTTGATATACAGAACCTGCAGAAAAATCCTCATCGATATTCAGCTTGTGCTCCGTTGCTCGGTTGGCAACCCACTCCCCTCACACACTGAGTGTCCTTGGTTCAATACCCAGTTTCGGTGGAAATGTTAGGCATGCTGTGTTTGTTCACCTAGCAGTGTTAGTCGCCTGGTGTGGGTCGCATTCTGGGGGACAAGATCCTAGTACCCCAGTGGTAATAAAACAGACAATCCTCAATGATACACTGACTTTCTTGCTTTAACCTGGGCGGCTATTCCTCGGGGTTAAAATCCAAACAAATCTTATCTTATCTTATCATAACCATTGATCCAGTTTACACTTACATTTTCTCGACGTTCCTATTCATAAAGAAGACAACTCACTACGAATACCACAGACTACAAATTAAAAAATAAAATTATCTTATATTTTTTTATCCACACAAGACACTGAAACTAAAAAATATACATAATGATAGATTTTTCCTTAAGAGAACATCTCATCTGTATCCATGAATTCCTAAACAACGAATGCCCCAACATGTACCAAGTCTTCACCGAGCCACACTTTCCCACTCACTTCATCAAAGACTACAAGAAATGGGCTCGTCACAGTCTCAACTCAGAAAATACTGAAAACGCTTTTAAACAGCGTTATCTTCCCTCTCAACAGCTAAGCAGCTTAAGCATCGCTAATGCACGTAAGTAACGACTTGACAAAGCTCCTGGAGAGCGAAACGTTGCCACAATAAAATGTCATATTAGTTGCACTTGTGTCCTTTTACCTAACATATTATCGGTAACTCTACCAACATTAACACAATTTCTAAATCACTTGCAGAAAACAACATACCAGTCGCCTTAGCAATTAGTTTCTGTGTCAGAGATCATATCAGACAACGTCAAGAGCCTCAAACCAGCCAGCGCGGACACAGAGGTGAATTATGCTGTCTGTGGCTGTGGAATAAACAACTGCTCGAGATCTAGTGATACATCTGAATAAATACATTTACGCAAGCACATGTGATGACTTAAATAATAGTTGAGTGTTGCACTGAAGCTCCACCGGCCACCTGGTGAAGCAGAGTCTTGTCTGTCCAGTTGTTAACCAACTGCAAAAGAAAATATTTTAGTTTCCATCACGAACACAATAACCCGAGAGAAAAACAACTTCACCAGCTACTAGATATTAAGACACATGTGCGACGGTTGTGTATCTTTATTGGTGAAACGTTTCGCCTACACAGTCAAATAGAAAGAGAGAAGTGGATATTAAATGAAGTTAATGTAATCAGTCCACCAATCTTAGGGAAAAAGTATCTGAGGTGGTCAGTCCCTCAGCCTGGAGAAGAGCTCAGCTCCATAGTCTGGAACAACATCGTTCCAGATTATATAAACACAAATCCTCTTGAAATTAGAACGCACCACTATTATTTTTCTTACGACAATTACTATTACTACTAGTAACAGTAGTAGTACTACTGCTGTTACTACTACTACTACCACTACCACTACTATCCCAGAACACCTCTTTTTTTTCTAGATTACTGTTTTTCGTCCAACAGGATCACAGTAAACAGATATCACAATACTATACAAAACAACCACTGTGAAAAAATACTGAACATTCAAGAGCTTTAGTGATTTCTCGCATTATCAAGGACATGTGGGATAATAATGTCCTTGATAATATGAGAAATCACGAAAGAGATTGGATATTCACTATTTTCTCACAGTGGTTGCTTTGAACTCTTTTTTTCATACTTAAAACTCTGTTTTAAAGTAGTATGACCAGCTGTTCAAATAATTTATTAAGGAGTCCTCTGGCTTCGTTTTACAAGCGCCTTATTCGTCCTCGTAATGTTCCTGCTTGTTTAATGAGTGACTCAGATTACGGCGGTGCACGGCGACTCTCCCCACAGTGGAACACACGGTATCTCCACCCACACGATCTCCAGAGTGGGTTAATGTGCTCCTACGAGAGCTAGATCCTGACACTAATAAAATTCTGAACTGGTTTCTCAGAGGCTTGATGTTAAAAATGTTGATATGCTTACAGATAAACGCTGTGGTGTTGCTGTTAGGTAACAGGACACAAGCGCAACTAATTTGACATTTTATTGTGGCAACGTTTCCCTTTCCAGGAGCTTTGTCAAGCCATTACCAGAGCTCCTGGAGAGCGAAACGTTGCCACAATAAATTGTCACATTGTTGCAATTGCGTTCCTTTACCTAACAAATAATCGGTAATTCTACCAATATTAATATAATTTATGGTGTTGCTGTTCTGATTTCATGGACACGTTAATAGCAATAAAAGTGGAGAACAAACAGTAATGACGATATCCTTCTGTTGCTGTAGTGACGATATCCCTCTGTTGTTGTAGTGATCAGTGTGTGTGTACTGTAGACTAGTACTGGTGGAAGGGTTGTAATAATATCTTTATATCTTAAAGTACATGTACAAGGTATACAAGCATAGCTGACATCAGTGACATACTATATAGAAAGCCCCTTGTTATGCACAGCATTTCGAGCAAATTAGGTCAATTTTGTGCCCAGGATGCGACCCACACCAGTCGCCTAACACTGATAGGTGAACATGGACAGTAGGTGTCTTATGGAAACACGGCCTAATGTTTTCCAGCTGTATCTAGGATCGATCCCCGGATCTCAGTGTGTGAGAGCTGAGTGTGTTAGCGATCAAGCTACGGGACACCTTAATCAACATGTGTTAGCTGCACCAGCTGTGAAGTATTGACCGGTGAATGTTGGCTGCACCAGCTGTGAAGTATTGACCGGTGAATGTTGGCTGCACCAGCTGTGAAGTATTGATAAACTGAACGTTAGCTGCACCAGCTGTGAAATATTGACCAGTAAATGCTGTTTGCACCGGCTGTGAGGAATAGACCCGTGAATGTAGGCTGCACCAGCTGTGAAACACTGATCATTGATTTTAGACAGAGGAAGACAAAAGTATTGATTAACATGTTTAGACTACAACAGCGTTTGAAGCATTGACCAACACCTGTAGACTGCAACAACTGTTAAAGTATTGATGAACATTTATGAACTGCATCAGTTGTGAAATTTTGAGAGCTCAGTCTTGAAAATTGTCAGGTGTAGACCTTAACTTATGGGCTGAGGTTCAACCTAGAAAATCGACCATTGAACAGATAACCTGCACATAAAAGAAACAAGCTTATGACGACGTTTCGGTCCGACTTGGACCCTTTCATTCTCCTATGTGCGGGTTATTTGTGTATCGTTGCAGTGACGGTATTGTGCCTTTCTGAATATTTTCAAAATCGATCTCCTTTGAGAGGTAAAGTCCAGGAACCCGTGAGGTTACGGCAGTGACTTCTGCCTTGAGAGTCAAATGCAGAAAAGTCTGTTAATGATATATGTTCAGACTCGACATTTAAGATAATTTAAGTTCTTCTTAGATGTTTCATTTTTAGAATACAGTATATATATATATATATATATATATATATATATATATATATATATATATATATATATATATATATATATATATATATATATATATATATATATATATATATATATATATATATATATATATATATATATATATATATATATATATATATATATATATATATATATATATATATATATATATATATATATATATATATATATATATATATATATATATATATATATATATATATATATATATTTATATATATATATATAATGAACATTACTTCAGAATATGTAGTCTGATCATCATAAACAATGGCCATGCTTTTGTTCACACTATTAATAGCTAAGCTTTTTTTTTTTTGTATCCAGAGCTTTCCGATTAAAGACTTTGTGTTTTATTGTCCGTCAGTGGGTGCCATGCCATAAAATGTGCTGCGGAAAACTGTACTAAATCATTTCTCAATAGTCTTCATATATCACCATACACAAAGAGCCAGAAAAGCAAAGGTCAGAGTGGTTGAACTCTGGTGGTGGTCACTACGACGTGTCATCTACCACAAGAAGACTAACTTGGACCCCTCACTGTGAACAAAAGATGCTTCTCTAGCTCATAATTGCTTTTGGAAATTAACGTTCTTCTTGATCCTGGAGTGTGTGAGAGGATGGGCGGTTAGGGGGCAAGTGTGGGAGGATGGGCGCTGAGGGTGTGTGTGTGGGAGGATGGGCGGAGAGAGTGTGTGTTTGGGAGGATGGGCGGTGAGAAGTGTTTGGGGGAGGGGTGAACGGAGGGTAAGGAGTGTGTGAAGGAGTGAAGGGGAAGTGAGGGGGTGTGTGAGGAAGGGGGAGGACGGGACGTGAAGGATCGTGCTTGTAAGTGGTAACGAAGGACGGAAGATGAGGCGTCTGTAAGCATTTAGTGAGAAGTGAAGGGGTCGTGCTTGAATATACAGTATTGTAGGTGGGACTGGGGATGAGGGGGTCGTGCTGTATATAAGGGAAAATAGGATTGAAGGTGAGAGGTCGTCCTTATATATAAGGGAAGATAGGATAGGAGGTGAGGAATTGTGCTTGTCAATAAGGAGGAAAGTCGGACTGGAGGTGAGGGGTCGTGCTTGTGTATAGGGGAAGGTAGGATTGGAAGTGAGAGGTCGTGCTTGTGTATGGGGGAAAGTAGGATTGGAAGTGAGGGGTCGTGCTTGTGTATAGATGAGTTTGTAGGTGGACAAGAGGTGAGGGTTTGTGACTGTGTAAAGGGAAAAGTTAGACTGGAGGTAAGAGGTGGTTCTTGTGTACGACGGTGAGTAGAAAATATAAGCCATCAGCTCCCTATGTATTTCGTATTTCCAGCCAATCTTACAAACATAAAACTTTGTGAGGACTCTCAACACTTTCTGTCTTGGCCTTTCCCCTCAGTCCCCTCACCCTCCACCTTCTCAAGAGTGTCTAATTATCCATTTTTATTTTTCAATAACGAATGTTTAAAAAATCCCATTTTATTCGTATATCTGTCTTCGGTCTAAAGACTTATTATTTTTCCTTCCATTCCTTCTCTTTGTTCCAACTTTCATCTGAATTTCGAAACACTGAACTGTTGTCAGTGACTTCCCATGGTAATCCAGTTATATTCTTTCTCCTACATCAATTTAGCTTTAAGTAAAAATCAAGTTCAGTTGTGCTGGTTCATCTCTTCCTCGTATTGTTACGTTTCTTTGACGTGTTGGCTCCAGACATTCTCCATTTCTGCTGCTTCAATCGTGCTCTTCATGGTTCCTGCACTCTGTCTTGGTGTGTGTGTGTGTGTGTGTGTGTGTGTGTGTGTGTGTGTGTGTGTGTTTGCTGGATCGATACTTAGCTCTTGGCCCCGCCTCAGAGATTACAGTGATCAGCATCACTATATTTCGGCAAACTAAATGTTATCATATCTGTATGTGATGTTCTTGATTGAGTTATCCTCCACCACAGCCTCATCCATGATATTCCACTTTCCAGCCACAATGAGACTAAAAAAATACTTCCTAACATCCCTATGACTCATCTGAGTGTTCAACTTTCAGTTGTCTACCTTGTTCCTTTGTCCCATCTCTGAAAATTTCCGGCCCTATCCACTTTGCCAATTCCTTAGTATTTTATACGGAGTTATTATGTCCCCCCTATCCCTCCTATCCTTCTTTGTCGTCATGTTGAGTTCCCTTAACCTATCTTCATACGACATACCCCTTAGCTCCGGGACTGATCATGTTGCAAATTTTTGCACTTTCTCTAATTTCTTGACGTGTTTGACCAGGTGTGGGGTTACGCATACTCCAGGGCCTGACATACACGGTGAAGAGTATCGTGAATGACTCCTTAGATGTCAAAACGCTCTTCTTAGGTTTGTCAGGCTCCCATATGCTGCAGCAGCTATTTTCGTTGATTTGCGCCTAAGGGGACGTATTCGGGATGAAGATCACCCCAGGATCCTATTCCTTGAGTCAGGTTTGCAGCCTTTGACCCCCTGAGCCTATTCTCCGTTCGCGGTCTTCTTTATCCTTTCCTACGCAGCATGATTGGGGGTTAAACTTCCGAAGCCATTTGTCGGACCAGGCTTGCAGATTGTCCAGATCCCATTGTACCGTATGTGTGTTTGTGTGTGTGCATGTGTGTGTGTTTGTGTGTGTGAGTGTGTGTGTGTGTGTATGTGTGTGTGTGTGTGTGTGTGTGTGTGTGTGTGTGTGTGTGTGTGTGTGTGTGTGTGTGTGTGTGTGTGTGTGTGTGTGTGTGTGTGTGTGTGTGTGTGTGTGTGTGTGTGTGTGTGTGTGTGTGTGTACTCCTCTAATTATTCTCAAGTAATTGTGGCTGCAGGGGTCGAATCATAGCTCCTGGGCCCGCCTCTTCACTGGTTGTTACTAGTCCTCCCTTTCCCTGCTCCATGAGTTTTATCAAACCTCGTTTTAAAACTTTACATGTATCCTACCTCCATTACTCTACTATCCAGACTGTTCCACTTCCTGACAACTCTATGACTGAAGAAATACTTCCTAACATCCCTTTGACTCATCTGAGTCCTCAATTTCCAACTGTGATCCTTTGACCAGGTGTGGCTTCCAAACTGGTACTGCATACTCCAGTATGGGCCTGACGTACACGGTTTACAGAGTCTTGAACAATTTCTTACTGAGGTATCGGAATGATATTCTTAGGTTTGCCAGGATCCCATATGCTGCAGCAGTTATCTTGTAGATGTGCTCCTCAGGAGATGTGCTCGGTATTATACTCACCCCAAGATCCTTTTCCTTGAGTGAGGATTGCAGTCTTTGGCCACCTAGCCTATACCATGTCTCCTGTCTTCTTTGCCCTTCACTGATCTTTATGACTTTGCATTTGGCTGGGTTAAATTCGAGGAGCCAGTTACTGGACCAGGCTTGCAGCCTGTACAGGTATGTGTGTGTACTTACCTATTTGTACTCGCCTATTTGTAGTTGCAAGGCCCGAGACTCAGCCTCTGGCCCCGCCTCTTCGCTGATCGCTACAAGGTCCTCTTCCTCTCTGCTCCATGAGCTTTATCATACCACGTCTTAAAACTATGTATGGTTTCTGCCTCCACTACATCACTTCCCAGACTATTCCACTTTCTGATAACTCTATGACTGAAGAAATACTTCCTAACATCCCTTTGACTGATCTGAGTCTTCAACTTCCGATTGTGACCCTTTGTTTCTGTGTCCCATCTCTGGAACATCCTGTTTCTGTCCACCTCATCTATTCCTCGCAGTATTTTGTATGTCGTTATCATGTCTCCCTTAACCCTCCTGTCCTCCAGTTTCGTCAGGCCGATTTCCCTTAACCTTTATTCGTAGGACATTCCTCTGTGTACGTGCGTGTGTGATTCGTGTCAGCATCTGTGTACGTTAGTTTTGCGCATGAGAGCCTGTAAGTGCATTCTCCTCTGTATTGGCGTATACTGGCCGAACCTCAGACGAGCACTGAGTCTGGTGAAGCACCCTGCACATGATAACTACATCCGCTGCCTGAGAGGGAGTCGCCAGTGCGCTGAGCTGGAGTGGGAAGCATCAGTGTGCTGAGCTGCAGAGGGAAGCATAAGTGCGCTGAGCCGAATTAGGAGGCATCAGTGTGCTGAACCGGAGAGGAAGGTATTAGTACGCTGAGCCGAATTGGGAGGCATCAGTGCGCTGAGCCGGAGAGGAAGGCATTAGTACGCTGAGCCGAATTGGGAGGCATCAGTGTGCTGAGCCGGAGAGGAAGACTCAACTTCACTAGTCTTCACATTCCAGGGTAGATCGTCACCAACAGAGCAGAACACAACAGCTCCTCTCACTAGTCATCTCCTCGCCAGGAAAAAGACCTATATTTTCAGTCCTCCTCCATTAACCTTTTGTATTTCAGACTTGTGCTTCCTACCGCAGCGGAAAATAGAGCCGAGAATCTAAATTCTCGTGAATCACCTGCGTGTCTGAGAGTTGCGCTAGATTTATTTGGGTCGCTGTGTGATCCGGGAAAGACATCCCCGTGTTCAATAAGCCCAGCCTGGTTTACTGCACTGCATATGTGGAGTACAGAGTGCTGTATATCTATAGGTCAATATATAAGAATCTAATTATGATACGCTGGTGTTTAAGGTTTGAAGACTGTCAGATGAGGCATTCTCTAATTACTGCACGGAGACCAATTGGTTGAAAAATTGGTGAATATAAACTTACACAACATAAAAACACACCAGCGCTAAAAGTTTGAAGACGACCACAAGTTGCATTCACCAGTAATCGAACTGAATTTAACAATTCCAAGTTTATTAACTATGTTAGCAAACTGACACCTTAACACACACACAAAAAAAAAATAACAGTCGAGAATGGTTCATATGAAATTGAACAGAATGAACTCCACAAACCAATAGTTCTATAAACCTTTCCATACTTATACTTCAATAGTGAATGAGAATCATTGAGAGAGTATAGATCACTACTGAGTACATGTGTCGGCGCTCCAATAAAACCGTAAGAAATTATGGTATTTAGGGGCTCATTAATCTCGTTACCCTTAAAAACACTAAACAAAAATTCGATTTAATAATATTTCTGGGGTTTCTATTCTTAGCAATATTCTATTTCAAATTCTTTAAAATCCAGAAGAAAAATTGATTGTTTTTATATGAAATTGGAGATTTTGAGACTTCAGTGAACTGTGAGACTAAGGCAGCTGAGGGGCTCAGTAAGCTTGATCAGCGTTGAAGGTTTTAAGCCGATCGGATTTTACATTCAAATAATCATATCATGAGAAGCAATGCTACAGTTTTTCACAATTATGTCAATTATATTGACAAAAGAGCATTTATATATCCCATAATTGATCCAAAAATGTATCTAGTTGAGATGATCGGCTTCAACCCCTTAACGCCGTTAAGGGTTTGAAGCCGATCATAAAAGGCATTCTCCAGTTATTGCGTGGAAAATTATTTATTTAAAATGATCGGTAAATTACAAAATACACACCCGTGTAAATATTTATTCATGTAATGCCAATCTTTGCTAAAAGTTTGAAGTAGATCAGAAGAGGCATTACTAGGTTATAGCCAGGGATTCAACGATTACATATTTATTGAATATTTTTGGAAATCGGGGAAATTGCATTGTACAAAGGTGTCCTGTGGCTCGGTTGGTAACGATCGATACCATGCCTAACCCTTCTAGGGTAGGGTAGGTGCTTGAGTCCGAGCCTTTAGCTCATAAGGCTGTCATTCCCATTTGCCCCCTTGAGGCGGGGATGGCAGACCAGAGAGGCCTAGCTTGTGGCTAGGCCTGGGGACAGTTGGTCCCAAAGATGAGGAGGTACTTGTGCCTCCTCCCATGGGAGACTTAGGTCTCAGACACTCCCTAAAGAGGGAGCCATGGCCGGGCCACCACTTGGACAAGGCCCGGGCCGGGAGAATACCGGCTAATCTTTAACTAACTAACTAATCGGTTGGTAACACAATCTGTTCACATGCTGAGTGTCCGTGGTTCGATCCCCAGTACAGGTGAAAAGGAAAGACATGTTTCCTTACACCTGCTGCCCTTGTTCACCTAACAGTAAATAGGTTCCTGGGTATAAGTCTACTGGTGTGGGTGGCATCCTGGGGGGTTGACAGTATACCTTAGGTAGTGCTGGGTTTTGAAGTGAGCTCAGGTTGAATAACAACCCTTAGCCTGTTTACCTGGAGAGAGTTTCGGGGGTCAACGACCAGGCCTCCTGGGCTGTGACCAGGCCTCCTGTAAAACTGATTTGTGAAAAAAAAAATAAACTGACTGGTCAGCACCCTGACTGTGAGACACGTCAGTCTGAAAGATTAAAACCAGTCATATAATAAGACTTCATCATTTAAAACAGTCCCAATAGTCTTCTAAGTAGGCTTCACATTTCACTAGTTACAGTTATCAGTGTTGAGAATTTGAAGCCAATCGGTTGAGGCGTTCTCAAGTTATAAAAAAAAATAATGGAGAGATAAAAAAAATCGGTCACAAACATAATAATGGGAGTCCAAGTGAGCATTATTATTATTATTATTATTATTATTATTATTATTATTATTATTATTATTATTATTATTATTATTATTATTGTCATTTAATTATTATTATTATTATTATTATTATTATTATTATTATTATTATTATTGTCATTTAATTATTATTATTATTATTATTATTATTATTATTATTATTATTATTATTATTATTATTATTATTATTGTCATTTAATTATTATTATTATTATTATTATTATTATTATTATTATTATTATTATTGTCATTTAATTATTATTATTATTATTATTATTATTATTATTGTCATTTAATTTTTATTATTATTATTATTATTATTATTATTATTATTATTATTGCCATTTAATTATTATTATTATTATTATTATTATTATTATTATTATTATTATTGTTATTATTATTATTATTATAGGGATTGTCCCAAATGGCAATCACGTTTGATTCGAGGAAGCGAAATATAGTTCTAATTCCCTAAAGCAAGACTTCTTCACCAGCGTCAAAAACATAACGAGACACTGATCTTAAATAGTCTACACTATTGATAGTGCAGTCTAACACTATCCTCAGGAGGCGACTATAACTGCGTGACTCCTCCTCCTTGTGTCAAGGACACGAGGTACAGGCAGCCAGGTGTTATCACCAGTCATGGTCGTAAGGTCTTCCCTGGCCCAGCATCAGAGGAAACTGACGTTTCTATTAGAAACCTAACATGGTCCACTCTTCTCCCGAGCGCCCCCGGGAATGGCTCGGGGGGTAACCGCAGCAAAATTGCGGCCGCAGGAAGGGAAGGGTTACCGAGGGAAAGAGCTCCATCATCTCTCGGTCAGTGGTCGGTAAATGCGTCTTGGCCTCCGGAGCACGACACTCTTCAGTGACCATCAAGGCCGTCCGGAAAGTCTCTGTTCACGTCCGTTAACGAGATGTCGTTAAGTTTGTCCTGTAAACGAGATGGACTTGTATTTTTTTTTTTTGAGTCGAGAGCGTTAATGATATTGATTATAGAGAATTATCTTCAGTAAAATTGTTCAATTACGTTAGCATCGTAAAATATTCTTGTGGAGTTATTTTATTTACATTTTTCTGAGCAATATCTGAAGGATGTGTTATTATATCAATTTCGTCACCAGCCGGGTTGTGGTTCGTGCGTTAGTTTGCGTGCGGCCAGCTATAACAGCCTGGTTGATCGGACGCTGATCCACCACGAGGCCTGGTCTCAGACCGAGACGCGGGGGCGTTGATCCCCGAAACCCTGTCCAGATATACCATCATAATTATCATCATCATCATAGTTATCCTTTGTGTACTCACCTAATTGTGGTTGCAGGGGTCGAGACTCAGCTCCTGGCCCCGCCTCTTCACTGATCGCTACTAGGTCCTCTCTCTACTTCCTGAGCTTTATCATACCTCTTCTTAAAACTATGTATGGTTCCTGCCTCCACTACTTCACTTGCTAGACTATTCCACTTCCTGACAACTCTATGACTGAAGAAATACTTCCTAACGTCCCTGTGACTCGTCTGAGTCTTCAGCTTCCAGTTGTGACCCCTTGTTTCTGTGTCCCCTCTCTGGAACATCCTATCTCTGTCCACCTTGTCTATTCCCTGCAGTATCTTGTATGTCGTTATCATGTCTCCCCTGACCCTTCTGTCCTCCAGTGTCGTCAGTCCGATTTCCCTCAACCTTTCCTCGTACGACATTCCCCTGAGCTCTGGGACTAGCCTTGTTGCAAACCTTTGTACTTTCTCTAACTTCTTGACGTGCTTGACCAGGTGTGGGTTCCAGACTGGTGCTGCATACTCCAGTATGGGCCTAACATACACAGTGTACAGTGTCTTGAACGATTCCTTATTAAGGTATCGGAATTCTATTCTCAGGTTTGCCAGGCGCCCGTATGCTGCAGCAGTTATTTGGTTGATGTGTGCCTCCAGTGACGTGCTCGGTGTTATGATCACCCCGAGGTCTTTCTCCCTGAGTGAGGTCTGTAGTTTTGTCCACCTAGCCTATACTCTGTCTGCGGTCTTCTTTGCCCCTCCCCAACCTTCATGACTTTGCATTTGGCAGGATTGAATTCGAGAAGCCAGTTTCTGGACCACATGTCCAGCCTGTCCAGGTCTCTTTGCAGTCCTGCCTCATCCTCATCCGATTTAATTCTTCTCATCAACTTCACATCATCTGCGAATAGGGACACTTCAGAGTCTATTCCTTCCATCATGTCGTTCGCATATATCAAAAATAGCACTGGTCCTAGAACTGACCCCTGTGGGACCCCGCTCGTCACAGGCGCCCACTGTGATACCTCTTCACGTACCATGACTCGTTGCTGCCTCCCTGTCAGGTATTCCCTGATCCATTGCAGTGCCCTCCCTGTTACATGCGCCTGATCCTCCAGCTTCTGCACTAATCTCTTGTGGGGAACTGTGTCAAAGGCCTTCTGCAGTCTAGGAAAACGCAATCAACCGACCCCTCTCTCTCGTGTCTTACTTCTGTTACCTTGTCATAAAACTCCAGGAGGTTTGTGATACAAGATTTGCCTTCCATGAACCCATGCTGGTTTTCATTTATAATCTTGTTCCGTTCCAGGTGTTCGACCACTCTCCTCCTGATAATCTTCTCCATGACTTTGCACACAATACATGTCAGAGACACAGGTCTGTAGTTTAGTGCCTCGTTTCTGTTTCCTTTCTTAAATATGGGGACTACATTTGCTGTCTTCCATTTCTCAGGTAGTTGCCCAGTTTCAAGGGATGTATTGAAGATTGTGGTTAGAGGCACGCACAGCATCTCTGCTCCTTCTCTAAGGACCCATGGGGGGATGTTGTCCGGTCCCATCGCCTTTGAAGTATCAAGGTCACTTAGCAGCTTCTTCACCTCTCGGTTGTTCGTATGTCATCCAACACTTGTTGGTATATTCCCTCTTGATATTCCCTTCTGTGCTGTCTTCCCACAGCCCTTCCTGTCTCTACTGTATAAATTTCATTAAATCTCCTGTTTAGCTCCTCACGTACCTCCTGATCATTTCTTGTGAGTTCTCCACCTTCTGTCCTTAATCTGATCACCTGGTCTTTGACTGTTGTCTTCCTCCTGATGTGGCTATACAACAGTTTCGGGTCAGTCTTGATTTTCGATGCTATGTCATTTTCATACTGTCGCTGGGCCTCCCTCCTTACATGTGCGTACTAGTTCCTGGCTCTGCGACTGATCTCCATATTTTCGTGTGTTCTGTGTGTGTGTGTGTGTGTGTGTGTGTGTGTGTGTGTGTGTGCTCACCTATTTATGCTCACCTATTTGTAGTTGCAGGGGTCGAGTCATAGCTCCTGGCCCCGCCTCTTCACTGATTGCTACCAGGTCGTCTCTCTCCCTGCTCCATGAGCTTTATCATACCTCGCCTTAAAACTATGTATGGTTCCCGCCTCCACTACGTCACTTTCTAGGCTATTCCACGGCCTAACTACTCTATGACTGAAGAAATACTTTCTAACATCCCTTTGATTCATCTGAGTCTTCAACTTCCAATTGTGACCTCTTGTTTCTGTGTCCCATCTCTGGAACTTCCCGTCTTTGTTCACCTTGTCTATTCCGCGCAGTATTTTATATGTCGTTATCATGTCTCCCCTGACCCTTCTGTCCTCCAGTGTCGTCAGGCCGAGTTCCCTCAACCTTTCTTCGTAGGACAATCCTCTTAGCTCTGGGACTAGTCTTGTTGCAAACCTTTGCACTTTCTCTAATTTCTTGACATGCTTGACCACGTGTGGATTCCAAACTGGTGCTGCATACTTCAGTATGGGCCTGACGTAAATGGTATACAGAGTCTTCAACGATTCCTTACTGAGGTATCGGAATGCTATCCGTAGGTTTGCCAGACTCCCGTATGCTGCAGCAGTTATCTGATTGATGTGCGCCTCAGGAGATATTCTCGGTGTTACACTTACCCCCAGATCTTTTTCCTTAAGTGAGGTTTGCTGTCTTTGGCCATCTAGACTATATTGTGTCTGTGGTCTTCTGTGCCCTTCCCCAATCTTCATGACTTTGCATTTGGCAGGGTTAAACTCAAGGAGCCAGTTGCTGGACCAGGCCTGTAGCCTGTCCAGGTCTCTTTGCAGTCCTGCCTCATCCTCGTCCGATTTGATTCTTCTCATTAACTTCACATCATCTGCAAACAAGGACACTTCTGAGTCTATCCCTTCCGTTATGTCATTCACATATACCAAAAACAGCACAGGCCCTAGGACTGACCCCTGTGGAACCCCGCTTGTCACAGGCGCCCACTCTGACACCTCGTCACGTACCATGACTCGTTGTTGCCTCCCTGTCAGGTATTCTCTGATCCATTGCAGTGCCTTTCCTGTTATGTGTGCCTGATCCTCTAGCTTTTTCAGTAACCTCTTGTGAGGAACTGTGTCGAAGGCCTTCTTGCAGTCCAAAAAAAATGCAGTCGATCCACCCCTATCTCTCTCTTGTCTTACTTCTGTCACCTTGTCATAAAACTCTAGTAGGTTTGCGACACAGGATTTTCCTTTCCTGAAACCGTGCTGGTTGTCAATTATACACTTGTTTCTTTCCAGGTGCTCCACCACTCTCCTCATGATGATCTTCTCCATGACTTTGCATACTATACACGTTAGTGATACAGGTCTGTAGTTTAGTACCTCATGTCTGACTCCCTTTTCAAAAATTGGGACTACGTTTGCCATCTCCCATACCTCAGGGAGTTGCCCAGTTTCAATGGATGTGTTGAAGATCTTTGTTAATGGCACACACAGCATCTCTGCTCCCTCTCTAAGGACCCACGGAGAGATGTTGTCTGGTCCCACCGCCTTTGAGGTGTCAAGTTCACATAGCAGCTTCTTCACCTCCTCCTTGGTTATGTATACTTCATCCAGCACTTGTTGGTGTATCCCCTGTTCTGATTTCCTGGAGTCCTACTGGTTTCCACTGTAAATACTTTTTTAAATCTCGTGTTGAGCTCCTCACATACCTCTCGGTCGTTTCTTGTGAGCTCCCCATCACTATTCCTCAGTCTGATTACCTGGTCTTTGACTGTTGTTTTCCTCCTGATGTGGTTATACAACAGCTTCGGGTCAGACTTGACTTTCGATGCTATGTCATTTTCATATTGTCGCTGAGCCTCCCTTCTTATATTTTCATATTCGTTTCTGGCTCTTCAGCTAATCTCTTTATTTTCCTGAGTTCTCTGTCTTCTGTACCTTTTCCATTCTCTAGTACACCTAGTTTTTGCCTCCCTACACCTTTGGGTGAACCAAGGACTCGTTCTGTTCTTCCCATTATTTTTGTTTCCCTTGGGAACAAACCTCTCCTGTGCCTCCTTGCATTTTGTTGCCACACAGTCCATCATTTCTTGTACTGGTTTTCCTGTCAGTTCCCTCTCCCACTGAATGTCTTGAAAGAAGTTCCTCATGGCTGAGTAGTTCCCCCTTTTGTAGCTTGGTTTTTCCCATCCTATTCCTGCTACTCTCCCCACTTGAAGCTCAACTATGTAGTCAAAGCACAGAACCACATGATCGCTAGCTCCTAGGGGCCTTTCATACATGATATCCTCGATGTCCGAACTACTCAAGGTGAATACAAGATCCAGTCTTGCTGGATCATCCTCACCTCTCTCTGGTAGTGTCTCTAACATGTTGGTGCATGAGGTTTTCCAGCACCACATCCATCATCTTGGCTCTCCATGTTTCGAGACCCCCATGGGGCTCCAGGTTTTCCCAGTCAATCTCCTTGTGATTGAGATCACCCGTAACTAGTAACTTTGCTCCCGCCATGTGTGCTCTTCTGGCCACCTCGGCTAGTGTGTCGATCATTGCTCTGTTGCTCTCATCGTATTCTTCTCTTGGCCTCCTGCAGTTCTGTGGTGTGTGTGTGTGTGCTCACCTAATTGTACTCACCTAATTGTGGTTGCAGGGGTCGAGACACAGCTCCTGGCCCAGCCTCTTCACTGATCGCTACTAGGTTTTCTCTCTCTCTCTCTCTGCTTCCAGAGCTTTGTCATACCTCGTCTTAAAGCTATGTACGGTTCCTGCCTCCATACATCACTTGTTAGGCTATTCCACTTCCTGACGACTCTATGACTGAAGAAATACTTCCTAACATCCCTATGACTCGTCTGAGTCTTCAGCTTCCAAATGTGACCCCTTGTTTCTGTGTCCCCTCTCTGGAACAACCTGCCTCTGTCTACCTATCTATTCCACGCAGTATTTTGTATGTCGTTATCATGTCTCCCCTGACCCGCCTGTCCTCCAATGTCGTCAGTCCGATTTCTCTCAACCTTTCTTCATAGGACATACCCCTGAGCTCCGGAACTAGCTTTGTTGCAAACCTTTGCACTTTCTCTAATTTCTTGACGTGTTTGACCAGGTGTGGGTTCCGAACTGGAGCTGCATACTCCAGTAAGGCCCTGATGTACACAGTGTACAGTGTCTTGAACGATTCCTTACTAAGGTATCGGAAAGCTATTCTCAGGTTTGCCAGGCGCCCGTATGCTGCAGCATACGGGCTGCAGCACACACACACACACACACACACGTATGCTGCAGCATACGGGCTGCTGCATACGTGTGTGTGTGTGTGTGTGTGTGTGTGTGTGTGTGTGTGTGTGTGTGTCTGTCTGTCTGTCTGTCTGTCTGACTGTCTGTCTGTCTGCCTGTCTGTCTTTCTGTGTGTACTCACCTATATGTACTCACCTATATGTGGTTGCAAGGGTCGACTCATAACTCCTGGCCCCTCTTCTTCACTGGTCGATAATAGGTCACTCTCTCCCCGCTCCTAGAGCCTTATCATACCTCTTCTTAAAGCTGTGTATGGAACTTGCCTCCACTTCTTCACTCTCCGGACTGTTCCACCTCCTGACAACTCTGTGACTAAAGAAATACTTGCTAACATCACTATGACTCATATGACTTTTCAACTTCCAGTTGCGTCCCCTTGTTCCTATGACGCATCTCTGAAACATTCTAGCCCTGTCCACCTTGTCAATTCCTCTCAGTATTTTATACGTCGTTATCATGTCTTCCCTATCCCTCCTATCCCCTAGCGTCATCAGGTTGAGTTCCCTTAACCTCTCCTAAAAAGACATATCCCTTAGCTGGGTAACTAGTCTTGTTGAAAACTTTTGCACTTTCTCCAATTTCTTGACGTGTTTGACCAGGCGTGAGTTCCTTACTGGTGCTGACGTAAACGGTGTACAGTGTCGAAATGCTATTCTCAGGTTTGCCAGGCGCCCATATGCTGCAGCTGTTACATGCTTGATATGAGCCAAAGTGGACGTGCTGGGTATAATGGTCACCCATAATGGTCACCCATCCTTAAGTGAAGTTTGCAACCTTTAATCCCCTAGCTTGTACTCCGTTTGCTTCATGACTTTTAACTTGGTCTGATTAAACTGCAACCTGTCCAGATCCCTTTGCAATCTTACCAGATCTTCTTCCGCTTGTATTCTCCTCATTATTTTCATATCATCAGCGAACAGGGACACCTTTGAATCTATTCCTTCAATATCATTTACATATTCAAGGAAGAACAACGGACCTAGGACTAACCCTAGTGGAACCTCACTCGACAAATGGGCCCACTCTGACACTTCATCACGTACCAACACTCGTCGTTTCCTTCTTGTCAGGTATTCCCTGATCCATTGCAGTGGTTTCCCTACTATACCTGCCTGTTCCTCTGGTTTTTGAACCAGTCTCTTGTGTGGTACAATGTCGACAGCTTTCTTACAGTTCAAGAACATGCAATCAACCCATCAATCTCTCTCCTGTCTCACTTGTTACCTTGTCGTAGAACTCATGTATGTAGATTTGTGACATAGGATTTCCCATCCCTGAACGCGTACTGATTGTCATGTGTGAGCCCATTCAAGACAATCAACGCGGCATAAAGGATGGGAAATCTTGTGTCACAAATCTGAAATATGTGTGTGTGTGTGTATGTGTGTGTGTGTGTGTGTGTGTGTGTGTGTGTGTGTGTGTGTGTGTGTGTGTGTGTGTGTGTGTGTGTGTGTGTGTGTGTGTGTGTGTGTGTGTGTGTGTGTGTGTGTGTGTGTGTGTGTGTGTGTGTGTGTGTGTGTGTGTGTGTGTGTGTGTGTGTGTGTGTGTGTGTGTGTGTGTGTGTGTGTGTGTGTGTGTGTGTGTGTGTGTGTGTGTGTGTGTGTGTGTGTGTGTGTGTGTGTGTGTGTGTGTGTGTGTGTGTGTGTGTGTGTGGGGTGTGTGTGTACTCACCTATTTGTACTCACCTATTTGTGGTTGCAGGGGTCGAGTCATAGCTCCTGGCCCCGCCTCTTCACTGATTGCTACTAGGTCCTCTCTCTCCCTGCTCCATGAGCTTTATCATACCTCGCCTTAAAACTATGTATGGTTCCCGCCTCCACTACTTCACTTTCTAGGCTATTCCACGGCTTGACTACTCTATGACTGATGAATTACTTCCTAACATCCCTTTGATTCATCTGAGTCTTCAACTTCCAATTGTGACCTCTTGTGTCTGTGTCCCATCTCTGGAACATCCTGTCTTTGTCCACCTTGTCTACTCCGCGCAGTATTTTGTATGTCGTTATCATGTGTGTGTGTGTGTGTGTGTGTGTGTCTGTGTGTGTGTGTGTGTGTGTGTGTGTGTGTGTGTGTGTGTGTGTGTGTGTGTGTGTGTGTGTGTGTGTGTACTCACCTAGTTGTACTCACCTAGTTGAGGTTGCGGGGGTCGAGTCCGAGCTCCTGGCCCCGCCTCTTCACTGATCGCTACTAGGCCACTCTCCCTGAGCCGTGAGCTTTATCATACCTCTGCTTAAAGCTATGTATGGATCCTGCCTCCACTACATCGCTTCCCAAACTATTCCACTTACTGACTACTCTGTGGCTGAAGAAATACTTCCTAACATCCCTGTGATTCATCTGTGTCTTCAACTTCCAACTGTGTCCCCTTGTTACTGTGTTCAATCTCTGGAACATCCTGTCTTTGTCCACCTTGTCAATTCCTCTCAGTATTTTGTATGTCGTTATCATGTCCCCCCTATCTCTCCTGTCCTCCAGTGTCGTCAGGTTGATTTCCCTTAACCTCTTCTCGTAGGACATACCTCTTAGCTCTGGGACTAGTCTTGTTGCAAACCTTTGCACTTTCTCTAGTTTCTTTACGTGCTTGGCTAGGTGTGGGTTCCAGACTGGTGCCGCATACTCCAACATGGGTCTAACGTACACGGTGTACAGAGTCCTGAATGATTCCTTATTAAGATGTCGGAATGCTGTTCTGAGGTTTACTAGGCGCCCATATGCTGCAGCAGTTATTTGGTTGATGTGCGCTTCAGGAGATGTGCCTGGAGTTATACTCACCCCAAGATCTTTTTCCTTGAGTGAGGTTTGTAGTCTCTGGCCCCCTAGACTGTATTCCGTCTGAGGCCTTCTTTGCCCTTCGCGACTTTGCACTTGGTGAGGTTGAACTCCAGGAGCCAATTGCTGGACCAGGTCTGCAGCCTGTCCAGATCCCTTTGTAGTTCTGCCTGGTCTTCGATCGAATGAATTCTTCTCATCAACTTCACATCATCTGCAAACAGGGACACTTTGGAGTCTATTCCTTCCGTCACGTCGTTCACAATTACCAGAAACAGTCCTAGGACTGTGACCAGCGGGGTCCCTGTGGGACCCCGCTGGTCACAGGTGCCCACTCTGACACCTCGCCACGTACCATGACTCGCTGCTGTCTTCCTGACAAGTAATCCCTGATCCTTTGTAGTGCCTTCCCTGTTATCCCTGCTTGGTCCTCCAGTTTTTGCACTAATCTCTTGTGTGGAACTGTGTCAAACGCCTTCTTGCAGTCCAAGAAAATGCAATCCACCCACCCCTCTCTCTCTCCTGTCTTACTGCTGCCACCATGTCGTAGAGCTCCAGTTGGTTTGACACAGGATTTCCCGTCCCTGAAACCATGTTGGTTGCTGTTGATGAGATAATTCCTTTCTAGGTGTTCCACCACTCTTCTCCTGATAATCTTCTCCATGACTTTGCATACTATACATGTCAGTGTGTGTGTGTGTGTGTGTGTGTGTGTGTGTGTGTGTGTGTGTGTGTGTGTGTGTGTGTGTGTGTGTGTGTGTGTGTGTGTATGCATTTCTTTGCATGTAGGTATGTTTGTGTGCATATGCGTGTTTGTGTGTGCGGATATGTGTGCACTCACCTATGTGTGGTTGCAGGCGTCGAATCACAGCTGCTGGCCCCGCTTCTTCGCTGGTCGCTACTAGATTAATTTTCTCCTGGCTTCAAGAGCCTTGTCGTACCTCTTCTTAAAGTTATGTATGGATCCCGCCTCTACCAATTCACTTTTCAGATTGTTCCACTTTCTTACTATTCTAAGGCTGAGGAAATGCTTAGCAACATTCATTTGACTCATCTGAATTTTTAACTGCCAGTTGTGTCCCTGTTCACTTCATCAATTCCTCTCAATATTTTGTACTTCGTTATCATATCCCGCCTAGTCCTCTTGTCCTCCAATGTGGTCAGGTTGAGTTCCCTTGACCTCTCCTCATATCACATACCCCTTAGCTCCGGGTTTAGTTTTGTTTCAAGCCTCTGCACTTTCTCCAGTTGAAATGAAAACAGATGCAATCTTCCCGACTGGCTATCAGACTCTGAGGGAACAGATGAGGAGGAGGACTAGCACTGCTTATCAATAACCAGTGGATTTTTGAAGACATGGGATGTAACAGCTGTCATGTACAACCTTCCACTTAACAGCAAGAGACCAAGACAAGAGTATGATGAAAGTTACAGAGCAATGGCAGATACACTACACTCACTGAGGTGGTCAGAAGGACCCACATGGGCAGGACAAAACTACTGGTCATTAGGGACTTGAACCACAAAGAGATTGACTGGGAGAACCCGGAGCCACACGGGGGGCAAGAAACGTGGAGAGCTAAGATGCTGGAGGTGGTAATGGAGAACTTCAAGCACCAACATGTTAGGAATACAACCAGAGAGAGAGAGAGAGAATGAACTAGGAAGGCTGGATACTGTATTCACCCTAAGTGGTTCTGACACAGGGAATATTACAAACGAAAGGCCCCTCGGCGCTAGTGAGCATATGACCCTGAGTTTCGAATATACTGTAGAGCTAACAGTGAAGAGTGAAGCAGCATGAGAAGGTGAGAAGACAAACTTCAAAAGAGGGCACTACACAACCAGGAAACAATTTTTGAATTAAGTGTAGTGGGAAAGAGAACTAAAGGGAAAGACAGTGAATGAGATGATGGGGCATGTGACCAGAAAGTGCAGGGAGGCGCAGAAGTTCGTTCCCAGGAGTAATAGATGCAATGGGAGGGCCAGAGTGAGCCCATGGTTTTCCCAGAGGTATAAAGAAGTCAAAGCCAAATGTGCTAGAGCATGGAAAAAGTATAGAAGGCAAAGAACTAAGGAAAACAAGGAGCTTAGCGAGGAACCAGAAATGAGTATGCATGGATAAGGAGGGAAATTGAATGACAATTTGAGAATGACATAGCATCGAAAGCCAAATCCGACCCCAGGTTCTATAGCCCCATCACGAGGAAGACAGCAGTCAGGGGCCAGGAAATCAAGCTGAAGAAGGAAAGCTGGAAGCTCACAAGGAAACACCAGGAAGTCCGTGAAGAGCTCAGCCTGAGAATTAGGGAGGTATTCTCAGAAGGAACATAAAGGCTTCCAGTAAACTGAAGCAGCAAAGTAAATCAGCAAGTGCTGGACACAGTACACACATCCGGAGAGGTGGTGAAGAAACTGCCATGCGAACTAGATACCTCGAAGGCGGTGAGTCTAGATATTATATCATTGTGGGTTCTGAGAGAGGGAGCTGATGCACTGTGTGCTGCTGGCAACAATCTTCAATTAGTCTATCGAAACAGAGCAACTGCCAGAGTTGTCGAAGACAGCAAATGTAATCCCAGTTTTTAAGAAAGAAGATAGACAGGCTTCTTTAAACTTCAGACCAGTGTCACTGACATATGTAGTATGTAATACTATGGGGAAGATTATCGGAAAAAGAGTGGTGGAACACCTAGAATGGTGTGGGTTCATACATGACAACCAGAAGGGCTTCAGGAACGGTAAATCCTGTGTCACAATCTTACTGAAGTTCAACGACATGATAACAGAAGTAAGACATAAAAGAGAGAGAGGGATGGGTAGGTTGCATTTTTCTTTGACTAAGAAGATTTTTGACACAGTACAGCACAAGAGACTGGAAGAAAAGCTTGAAAAGCAGGTAGGAATAACAGGAAAAGTACTGTGGTGGATGGAAAAACACCTGACTGGAAGGAAACAACGAGCAGTGGTCCGGGACGAGGTGTCGGAATGAATACATTTGACAAATGGGGTTCCACGAGGATCAGTCCTAGTGCCGATGCTGTTTCTTGTATGCTTGAATGACATGACTGAAGGAAAGGAATCAGGCGTATTTCTGATCGCAGACGACGTTATATTAATGACAAAAATATAAAGGGACGAGGACCAGAAAAGGATACAAAGGGATCTGTGCAAGCTACAGGCCTGACCTGACAAGTGGCTCCTGGAGATTAACCCCACCAAGTGCAAAGTTATGAAGCTTGAAGAAGGACAAAGAAAACCAAAGACGGAGTACAGGCTCTGGAGGAAGGAGGCAACGGCTGCAAACTTTACTCATGTGTGAAGGATCTTAGAATGAGCATCATATTGAGCACATCTCACGAGGCGCAAGTCAACCAAATAACTGCTACAGCATATGGACGACTGGCAAATCTAAGAATAGCTGGTCAACATCTAAGTAAGGAGTCATTTACGAGGCTACCATATAAGACAGGCACATATTGGAGTATGTAGCGCCAGTATGGATCCCACACCTGATCAGACACATCAAGAAAATCGAGAAAGTGCAGAGGTTTGCAACAAGACTAGTCCAGGATATGAGGAGTTTGTCTTGTAAGGAGAGATTAAGGCAACACTAGAAGACATGAGGACTAGGAGGATTTGATAACGACATACAAAATATTGAGAGGAACTGACGAGGTGAAAAGAGACAGAATGCTTCAGAAACAGGAAACAGGAACAAGAAGGCACAACTGGAATTTGAAAACTTAGACAGGAATGCTAGGAAGTATTTCTTCATGCTTAGAGTTATCAGGAGGTGGAAGAATCTGGAGAGTGGAGTAGAAGAAGCGAGATCCATACAAAGCTTTAAGAAGACGTACGACAAAACTCTTGAAGCCTAGAGAGAGCTGACTTAGAAGCGACCAGCAAAGAGGGGGGAGGTGCAGGACCTGTGACTCGACTCCTGCACAAGTACACAGATACAAAAACACACACACACAGGAAGAGTGACCTAGTAGTGACCAGTGAAGAGGCGGAGCTAGGAGCTGTGACTCAACCCCTGCAACAACAACTAGGTGAGGACACACACACACACATACACACACACACACACACACACACACACACACACACACACACACACACACACACACACACACACACACACACACACACACACCACACCACACACACACACACACTACCTGAGGTATGGAAGACGGCAAATGTAGTCCCCATCTTTAAGAAAGGAGACAGAAACGAGGCACTAAACTACAGACCAGTGTCACTGACGTGCATAATATGCAAAGTCATGGAGAAGATTATCAGGAGAAGAGTGGTGGAGCACCTGGAACGGAACAAGGTTATAAACGACAGCCAGCACGGATTCATGGAAGACAAATCCTGTGTCACAAACCTTCTGGAATTTTATAACAAGGTAACTGAAGTAAGACATGAGAGGGAGGAGTGGGTTGATTGCATTTTCTTGGACTGCAAGAAGGCCT
Organism: Cherax quadricarinatus; assembly: GCF_038502225.1. Classification (NCBI taxonomy): domain Eukaryota; kingdom Metazoa; phylum Arthropoda; class Malacostraca; order Decapoda; family Parastacidae; genus Cherax; species Cherax quadricarinatus. The sequence goes on from NC_091312.1 coordinate 41,557,484, forward strand.
TCGACACAGTTCCTCACAAGAGATTAGTACAGAAGGTAGAGGATCAGGCACGTATGACAGGAGAGGCACTGCAATTGATTAGAGAATACCTGATAGGGAGGCAACAGCGAGTCGTGGTACGTGACGAGGTATTACAGTGGGCGCCGGTGAAGAAAGGGGTCCCACAGGGGTCAATCATAGGACCAGTGCTATTTTTGGTATATGTAAATGACATGACGGAAGGGATAGACACAGAAGTGTCCCTGTTTGCAGATGATGTAAAGTTATTAAAGAGAATTAAATCACATGAGGATCAGGCAGGACTACAAAGAAACCTGGACAGGCAGGACGCGTGGTCCAGCAAATGGCTACTAGAATTTAACCCTGCCAAATGCAAAGTCATGAAGATCAGGGAAGGGCAAAGAAAACCACAGACAGAGTATAGGCTAGGTGGCCAAAGACTGCAAACTTTGCTCAAGGAGAAAGATCTTGGGGTGTGAATAATACCGAGCACGTCTCAGGAAACATACATTAACCAGATAAATGCTGTTAAATTAGACACATGTGCAACTCTTGTGTATCTTTATTGAGGAAAAGTTTCGCCATACAGTGGCTTCATCAGTCCATACAAAGGATAAACTTAAAGAACAGGAGTTAAGAGACCATACAATAAGTGTCAGGGGCCCGAGACTGTTCAACTGCCTCCCAGCACACATAAGGGGGATTACCAACAGACCCCTGGCAGTCTTCAAGCTGGCACTGGACAAGCACCTAAAGTCAGTTCCGGATCAGCCGGGCTGTGGCTCGTATGTTGGTTTGCGTGCAGCCAGCAGCAACAGCCTGGTTGATCAGGCTCTGATCCACCAGGAGGCCTGGTCTCAGACCGGGCCGCGGGGGCGTTGACCCCCGGAACTCTCTCCAGGTAAACTCCAGGTAAACAGGAGGAGAATGAGGTAATCAGTCCCTCAGCCTTGAGTCGGTGTGGTCAGTCCATACGGTTTATAAGCGGCTTCTCCGCTCATATGCCTTATTCTTTTCAAGATTGATGGACTGACCACATCGATTCAAGGTTGAGGGACTGATTACCTCATTCTCCACCTGTTCTTCAAGTTTATCCTTTGTATGGATTGATGAAGCCACTGTGTGGCGAAACGTTTCCTCAGTAAAGATACCCAAGAGTTGCACATGTGTCTAATTTAACAACGTGTTGGTTCTTTGAAAAATTCATCTACAGATAAATGCTGCAGGATATGGGTGCCTGGCAAACCTGAGAATAGCGTTCCGATACCTCAGAAAGGAATCGTTCAAGACTCTGTACATCGTGCACGTCCGACCAATACTGGAGTATGCAGCACCAGTTTGGAACCCACACCTGGTCAAGCACGTCAGAAAATTAGAGAAAGTGCAAAGGTTTGCAACAAGGCTAGTTCCAGAGCTAAGGGAAATGTCCTACGAAGAAAGGTTAAGGGAAATCGCCTTGACGACACTGAAGGACAGAAGGGTTAAGGGAGACATGATAATGACATACAACATACTGCGAGGAATAGATAAGGTGGACAGAGACAGGATGTTCCAGAGATGGGACACAGAAATAAGGGGTCACTATTGGAATCTGAAGACTCAGATGAGTCAAAGGGATGTTAGGAAGTATTTCTTTAGTCATAGTACTGTCAGGAAGTCGAATAGTTTGGCTAGTGACGTAGTGGAGGCAGGAACCATACATAGTTTTAAGACGAGGTATGATAAACTTCATGGAGCAGGGAGAGAGAGGACCTAGTAGCGATCAGTGAAGAGGCGGGGCCAGGAGCTATGACTCGACCCCTGCAACCACAAATAGGTGAGTACACACACATATAACCAAGGAGGAGGTGAAGAAGCTGCTATGCGAACTTAACACCTCAAAGGCGGTGGGACCAGACAACATCTCTCCGTGGGTCCTTAGAGAGGGAGCAGAGATGCTGTGTGTACCATTAACAAAGATCTTCAACACATCCATTGAAACTGGGCAACTCCCTGAGGTATGGAAGATGGCAAATGTAGTCCCAATTTCTAAAAAGGGAGACAGAAATGAGGCACTAAACTACAGACCTGTATCACTAACGTGTATAGTATGCAAGGTCATGGAGAAGATCATCAGGAGGAGAGTGGTGGAGCACCTGGAAAGAAACAAGTGTATAATTGACAACCAGCACGGTTTCAGGGAAGGAAAATCCTTTGTCACAAACCTACTGGAGTTTTATGACAAGGTGACAGAAGTAAGACAAGAGAGAGAGAGGGGTGGATCGACTGCATTTTTTTGGACTGCAAGAAGGCCTTCGACACAGTTCCTCACAAGAGGTTACTGCAAAAGCTAGAGGATCAGGCACACATAACGGGAAAGGCACTGCAATGGATCAGAGAATACCTGACAGGGAGGCAACAACGAGTCATGGTACGTGACGAGGTGTCAGAGTGGGCGCCTGTGACAAGCGGGGTTCCACAGGGGTCAGTTCTAGGACCTGTGCTGTTCTTGGTATATGTGAACGACATAACGGAAGGGATAGACTCAGAAGTGTCCTTGTTTGCAGATGATGTGAAGTTAATGAGAAGAATCAAATCGGATAAGGATCAGGCAGGACTACAAAGAGACCTGGACAGGCTACAAGCCTGGTCCAGCAACTGGCTCCTTGAGTTTAACCCTGCCAAATGCAAAGTCATGAAGATTGGGGAAGGGCAAAGAAGACAGCAGACACAATATAGTCTAGATGGCCAAAGACTGCAAACCTCACTCAAGGAAAAAGATCTGAGGATGAGTATAACACCGAGCATATCTCCTGAGGCGCACATCAATCAGATAACTGTTGCAGCATACGGGCGCCTGGCAAACCTATGGAAAGCGTTCCGATACCTCAATAAGGATTCGTTCAAGACTCTGCATACCATTTACGTCAGGCCCATACTGGAGTATGCAGCACCAGTTTGGAATCCACACCTAGTCAAGCACGTCAAGAAATTAGAGAAAGTGCAAAGGTTTGCAACAATACTAGTCCCAGAGCTACGGAGATTGTCCTACGAAGAAAGGTTGAGGGAAATCGGCCTGACGACACTGGAGGACAGGAGAGTCAGGGGAGACATGATAACGACATATAAAATACTGCGCGGAATAGACAAGGTGGACAAAGACGGGATGCTCCAGAGAAGGGACACAGACACAAGAGGTCACAATTGAAAGTTGAAGACTCAGATGAATCAAAGGGATGTTAAGAAGTATTTCTTCAGTTATAGAGTAGTCAGGCCGTGGAATAGCCTAGAAAGTGACGTAGTGGAGGCTGAAACCATACATAGTTTTAAGGCGAGGTATGATAAAGCTCATGGGGCAGGGAGAGAGAGGACCTAGTAGCAATCAGCGAAGAGGCGGGGCCAGGAGCTATGACTCGACCCCTGCAGCCACAAATAGGTGAGTACAAATAGGTGAGTACACACACACACACACACACACACACACACACACACACACACTCGTCTGGGCTGATGATAGAGTTTGGGCCACGTCCGTAGCTTTAAGAAGACAATTGGAGTTATCACGCTCCACCCTGGGGTGGTGACAGGGTTTGTTGCTCCCTCACACCGGTGTCTGTCTGCTGGCGTCTGCTGTGACTGCTGACGTCTAATGTGTCTACTGGTATCTTGTGTGTGTCTGCTGGCGTCTGCTGTGACTGCTGACGTCTAATGTGTCTACTGGTATCTTGTGTGTGTCTGCTGGCGTCTGCTGTGACTGCTGACGTCTAATGTGTCTACTAGTATCTTGTGTGTGTCTGCTGGCGTCTGCTGTGACTGCTGACGTCTAATGTGTCTACTGGTATATTGTGTGTGTGTGCTGGCGTCTGCTGTGACTGCTGACGTCTAATGTGTCTACTGGTATCTTGTGTGTGTCTGCTGGCGTCTGCTGTGACTGCTGACGTCTAATGTGTCTACTGGTATCTTGTGTGTGTCTGCTGGCGTCTGCTGTGACTGCTGACGTCTAATGTGTCTACTGGTATCTTGTGTGTGTCTGCTGGCGTCTGCTGTGACTGCTGACGTCTAATGTGTCTACTGGTATCTTGTGTGTGTCTGCTGGCGTCTGCTGTGACTGCTGACGTCTAATGTGTCTACTGGTATCTTGTGTGTGTCTGCTGGCGTCTGCTGTGACTGCTGACGTCTAATGTGTCTACTGGTATCTTGTGTGTGTCTGCTGGCGTCTGCTGTGACTGCTGACGTCTAATGTGTCTACTGGTATCTTGTGTGTGTCTGCTGGCGTCTGCTGTGACTGCTGACGTCTAATGTGTCTACTGGTATCTTGTGTGTGTCTGCTGGCGTCTGCTGTGACTGCTGACGTCTAATGTGTCTACTGGTATCTTGTGTGTGTCTGCTGGCGTCTGCTGTGACTGCTGACGTCTAATGTGTCTACTGGTATCTTGTGTGTGTCTGCTGGCGTCTGCTGTGACTGCTGACGTCTAATGTGTCTACTGGTATCTTGTGTGTGTCTGCTGGCGTCTGCTGTGACTGCTGACGTCTAATGTGTCTACTGGTATCTTGTGTGTGTCTGCTGGCGTCTGCTGTGACTGCTGACGTCTAATGTGTCTACTGGTATCTTGTGTGTGTCTGCTGGCGTCTGCTGTGACTGCTGACGTCTAATGTGTCTACTGGTATCTTGTGTGTGTCTGCTGGCGTCTGCTGTGACTGCTGACGTCTAATGTGTCTACTGGTATCTTGTGTGTGTCTGCTGGCGTCTTTTATCTGTCTTCCGGAATCATATGATTATGTCTGCAGTTCCAACCAGTAAGGTTTTACATTCTTCATATTTCCTTCTCTCTCACCTTCTCCTGAATCATCATCATCTCCTCCTCCTCCTCCTCATCCTCCTCCTCCTCCTCCTCCTCCTCCTCCTCCTCTTCCTCTTCCTTTTCCTCCTCCTCCTCCTCCTCCTCCTCCTCCTCCTCCTCCTCTTCCTCTTCCTCTTCCTCCTCCTCCTCCTCATCCTCCTCCTCCTCTTCCTCCTCCTCCTCCTCCTCCTCCTCCTCCATATCCTTAGATAATCTTACTACTCACATGTACTCACCTAATTGTGGTTGCAGGAGTCGAGACTCAGCTCCTGACCCCGCCTCTTCACCGACCGCTACTAGGTCCTCTCTCCCCCTGCTTCATGAGCTTTATCATACCTCGTCTTAAAACTATGTATAGTTCCTACCTCCATTACATCACTTGCCAGACTTTTCCACTTCCTAACTACTCTATGACTGAAGAAATACTTCCTAAAATGTGTGTGCGTGTATGTGTGTGTGTGTGTGTGTGTGTGTGTGTGTGTGTGTGTGTGTGTGTGCGTGTATGTGTGCGTGTGTGTGTGGGTGGGGGTGTTAAGTAGCCCCGACTTGATAATTTAATAAAAACATAATGATCCAGGACTTACCGAAATCTCATCTAGTTTTCATTTCTAATTTGAGGGATAATTGTGAATTGTTGCAGTCACGGTGTTTTGAAAGGTTTTCTTCATTTCAAAGGAGAATAATGCAACATTAAAGCAGACGTGACAGAGTTACTCTACTATGTTAGGAATAAAACCAGGTGAAAACTGCTACCCAGCGACTAGTGCTGGTTAAAAACTGACTTCCATAGGTAACAAAGCCTTCAGATGTGTGTTCACAGGTGTAAAAAGAACGAATGTACCAAGTTATAAAATGTATTTATAGAGTACGAAATACGAACATTATCAGGAAATTAGAAGATCTAACATGTTAGAAATACATAGACATGTTGAATTTAAACAAATCTGGTCCTGACGAACTACCAGCCACAGTCACTAGTCTGAGCATCTCACTGTGTACTCGCTAACAGTAGTATATGACAAGTCAACAGGAAGGGGCAAGATACCAAGCAACTGGAAACCATAAAACTATTCTCCAATTCTAGGAATATTAATGGAAACCATCTTGATCAGGCAGTCTAGATGGCTGACCGCGCCTTTGTCACTGGGCTGCCCCCCGGCCCGTCATAACGCTGCAAGACAATAAAGTGGATAGAAAAATTAAAGTTAAAGAAGTTAAAGAAGTTAAATTAAAGTTAAAGACGTGTTTTTCATGTTAATTGCAGTTTGTTTATTTGGTTAATTTAAACTGTAAATTCAAAGTAAAGATTAGCATTTCACTTACGTTGGAAAGGTACTCCACTTGACAGGAATGCTCACCGTACCCTTGCCATAGGGCTGTATGTAAACAGTACATCACTTGTACAAACTCCGACACTTCTTCGGGAACTACTGCCGAAGACCCGAGTCAGGACCCGTTCTGGTAAACCTGCCAGAGCCCGAGTCAAAATGGATTCCGAAACAAAGCATTTTGCTTGATAAATTTAATGGGAATTTTCCAAAATTTTACAAAATCTTGGAAGCGAAAGTTCCCCCATGAAAAAGAGGAAAAATTCAGATATGAATCAATGTTTGTTCACTGTAGCGTGCATTAATCGCCCTTTTCCTGGTGCACGTCACACGCAACACTTCCAATGGTTACCTGCCTGGTTGGGAATTAAAGGGGATAATTGTCGCCAGGTGGGGTTACTGGCCCCTCTCCACCTTGAGGTATTAAGACGCTAAATGCGCTAGTGTTGGTGGCTGTCATCATGAATGTCCTTACTGGATTAACTACCCAAGTAACGTAAAAGGGTGTTTTGCCCAGTGTGGTCAGGCTTATTCCCGTATACCGACCAGATCACCTCAGGGAGCTAGACCCCTGGTGTTGCATTGTTGCAGCAGCACATGTTTAGTAGAACCTATAGGTTCCTTGTACATATTGTGTATAGGGTATACACAACTGGAATAGTTTTGGTTCCAATATATCTTTAGAGTTAACAAACTAATGAGCACGAACGCTCCATCATTCGATCTGTGTTATTCAAACAAGTGAAGTGTTGTCTGGTGGTTGATAAATACCTAAGTCTCGTACTCGGGCTACCTGACACCTTATTGGTGCTTGGGAAACAGAAAACCTGTCTGTGTGTGAGTATTTATTTTATTTTCCTTGTTGCAGACTGGAATGGTTCCTGTGACCTCAAATTGGTGATGAACGATGTGTGTCTCCCAACTGTGCCTACTCTCTAGCTTTAGTGGTTGTCTGGCAATTTATATTTGCACAAGCCAGTATTCTGGCATCTTGCTGGTGCTTGTGAAACTTGTCGTCAGTTGTGATTTATATGAACTACGAGAAACTAGAGCTGAACCTTACAAACCAAGTTCGTTAGGGATCGGTCTTCAGCCAGTCGTTTATATAATTTTATAAATTTGTTCGATACTTTGGTGAGCTTTATATTAATTTGCAAAAGTTTCTGGAAAGCAGTAAATTATGTCGATTCTGTAATCTGTAGCTGAAAGTGAAAGTTTCTGAAGGCTCAGAGACATGTAAAAAAATCTTCAGTGTTGATTAATATAAAACTGCAAATACTGAATTGTTAGCCGAGAACGGGAAGTCTGACAATTATCACGTTGTTAACAATAACCTCACGAACAGCACGGGAAGTCTGACAATTATCACGTTGTTAACAATAACCTCACGAACAGCACGGGAAGTCTGACAATTATCACGTTGTTAACAATAACCTCACGAACAGCACGGGAAGTCTGACAATTATCACGTTGTTAACAATAACCTCACGAACAGCACGGGAAGTCTGACAATTATCACGTTGTTAACAATAACATCACGAACAGCACGGGAAGTCTGACAATTATCACGTTGTTAACAATAACCTCACGAACAGCGCGGGAAGTCTGACAATTATCACGTTGTTAACAATAACCTCACGAACAGCACGGGAAGTCTGACAATTATCACGTTGTTAACAATAACCTCACGAACAGCACAGGAAGTCTGACAATTATCACGTTGTTAACAATAACCTCATGAACAGCACAGGAAGTCTGACAATTATCACGTTGTTAACAATAACCTCACGAACAGCACGGGAAGTCTGACAATTATCACGTTGTTAACAATAACCTCACGAACAGCACGGGAAGTCTGACAATTATCACGTTGTTAACAATAACCTCACGAACAGCACGGGAAGTCTGACAATTATCACGTTGTTAACAATAACCTCACGAACAGCACGGGAAGTCTGACAATTATCACGTTGTTAACAATAACATCACGAACAGCACGGGAAGTCTGACAATTATCACGTTGTTAACAATAACCTCACGAACAGCACGGGAAGTCTGACAATTATCACGTTGTTAACAATAACCTCACGAACAGCACGGGAAGTCTGACAATTATCACGTTGTTAACAATAACCTCACGAACAGCACAGGAAGTCTGACAATTATCACGTTGTTAACAATAACCTCATGAACAGCACAGGAAGTCTGACAATTATCACGTTGTTAACAATAACCTCACGAACAGCACGGGAAGTCTGACAATTATCACGTTGTTAACAATAACCTCACGAACAGCACGGGAAGTCTGACAATTATCACGTTGTTAACAATAACCTCATGAACAGCACGGGAAGTCTGACAATTATCACGTTGTTAACAATAACCTCACGAACAGCACGGGAAGTCTGACAATTATCACGTTGTTAACAATAACCTCACGAACAGCAAAACTAACAGAAGTTTAGGCTTCAAAGTTACAGATTTCGAGTACAAAACTATGCAGGTTAAAAAGACACACACAGCAAAAGGAGACCATTTTTACAAAGCCCAATAAAGGTCTTTTATTTTGTCTTTTTTTTTACCTCGTGATTGGAAATATGAAAAAAAAGCCAGAGAAAATAGGGAATAAAACCTGAGCTCTTTCATGTGCTTACACATCTTCCTCTGAAGATGTTTGTAAGCACATGAAAGCGCTCAGATTTTATTTCCTATCTACACTTTGGCATTTTATTCATCAGAAATAATATTGACTATAACGCTCTTGCATTATGTCACTTTCAATAAGCTCTTTAATTTTTGTTAACAAATTACGTAAAAGACGAAGATAAATCAGAAAGGATGCAATAAAGGATAAATTTCGAGCCTCAAATAAGAAATAAATTTTATTAAATCTTAGTAGATTGCGGAGTTATCAACCTCTGTCTTTCCTTGAGAAAAAATAGCCTGAGAGAACTGCTCCATTTTATAATTTAAAATTAATTTGACCTACTTAAAGAGGATGAAATATTTATAGCACAGTGATATAGTAACAAGAAACAACAGAATGAAACTCTGTAGCAGGAGATGCAATACAAATGAGGGGAAGTTTTATTATATCAATATTCATAGAGCACTGAAGGAGATTACACTGTTATAAATAGTAATTCAAAATAACTCATTAAAAATTATTGGGAAATTATTTGCGATATATGATTCATTAAACACAGTATATGGGTATGCTTGTGAAATTGAAACGTGGGCTCTGGTGGCCTGGTGGTTAACGCTCTTGCTTCACACGGTGAGGGCCTGGGTTCGATTCCCAGCCAGAGTAGAAACATTGGACGTGTTTCTTTCCACCTGTTGTCTATGTTCCCCATCCGTAAAATGGGTACCGGGGTGTTCGTCGACTGGTGTGGG
>NC_091312.1:41567127-41627127 GCF_038502225.1 Cherax quadricarinatus
ATTTTTATATATATATATATATATATAAAATAAATATAAAATATATATAGGCTCATGAGTAAATGCATTTGAAGTTTAAATTCTAGCCTAAGAGTGAGATTATTTTATGTAGTGTGAGACCTACGACCCTTTTCGTGTGCCACCTATTCAATGTTTGAGGCTTAGAACCCAGACCGAAGTGTTACTGTTGTATGGAGGAAACTCGGAGGATGGTTTTCAGTTGACCCGTCGACTGAGATTCCTTTTTCATCATCTTGTAGTTTCTTTAATACAAAAAAAAGGGCTCTAGATTAAAAAAAATTTGGATGTATTCTCTTCTTTTATCAAACCTCATTACCTTTCACTCGTCACGTGTTGTATGACGACACCTTACGGGTTTATTTCTTCTTTTTGAATAAAATAATTGTGTTTCCAATTTTTAATATCACTTTCTTTTACAGGTGTCAAGACTATGAAAAATGCAGTTATGTTCGTCTTAAATGTTGCATAAAACATCTTTCGTTTAGTATAACTTCTCTATGGAAAAGAGGTAAGCATCTATTTTTATTCTTGTAAGATAATTACATTGGTATGAGAAGATTACCTTGTGCGCTTATCAGTGAAGGCTCCGTACACATCTGTAAGGCTGCCACACGCACGTGAGTAAACAGCTGCCACCATCTGTAAGGCTGCCTCACATACGTGAGTAAACAGCTGCCACCATCATCTGTAAGGCTGCCTAGCACACGTGAGTAAAGAGCTTCCACTCGTGCGTTAAAATCACCGTCTCAGGATGCCTTACACAATTAAGGACAGTAACACACATCATCATCTTCTGTTTCTTATTTATTACAATAGTGTGACTGCAAAGGGAGTGAAGGGCTTGCTCGGTGAGCAGAAGTAAACGAACAGAAAGTTGATTTACCAAGTGACTCTTCAGATCACAGGTCATCTTGAACCTCGTTAACACTACACAAGCAAAACACTAACCTTAACAATGATAAAAACTCATATAAACGCGCTCGTATCTTGGTATATTTTCTCCAGTTTGTAACTTTGAAGGAAAAAATATGGATATCAAAAAAGAATTCGGGGAAGGTGAGAGAGTTTAGGTGGTGTCATCAGGAGTTGCTTCATGGACATTTTTATGTTTGAAAAATTGGTTATTAATACTACGAATATCTCAATGTGATATACATTATCTATAAATCTCCATTTTTTTCTAATCATTTAAGGAACGTACGTACTTTTTTTTTTTTTTAGCTAAATTCAAACTAAACATGATACAAAATGAAAATTTATGAAATACTTACACAGAAGTAACAGTAATAATAATAATAATGAAATCATAGAAGGTGAACTTTCATAAATAATATCGTCATTTCAATGGGAAAATGGAAAGAAAATTTTATATCAGCCTGAGTGACCTGATTTTGGGTCACCTTTTCCAGGGCTTAGAATAAACGCTGCCCAAAACACTGATACCGATCCTATATAAACAAATGAAAGAAAAAAAGTTATTAAACAGATTTTTGTAAAAAATTTATATGAAGGAGTTCCTTGATTTTTGTTTTTCTCGACAAAAATCACCGGGATTGGAAAACCATGAGGAAGGGAAATATAAACGCGCATGATAAAACGTTACACCCACAGAACACACTTTGATCATACTATATCCTACCAACTAGTGTTTTAGTCTCGGTAAACTTGTGAGTAGGGAGTGAAAGGGGAAAGCTTGGTGAAAATGTTCTAAGAGAGATGACGAATATACTTCCTAAAGAACAGAGAGTCACAGCAAGGCTTCTTCATTTTTAACAGTAAAGGCGGAAAAAACTAATAATTCAACGGCTGCCCGAATCACGTTTTCTAAAAACCGGCTTCCCGATCCACGTTTTCTATTAAGTTTCTAACCTTATTATATGGATTTATGGAAACTCTTCAGTTAATAATTATTCACTGTTGTTAACGAGACACATGCACAACACTGACAGAATAACAGGGCTATATAGGATGACTCTAGAGAAGAAGGGTAACCTACGCATATATGGAGAAACAGCTGTGCATGGTTCATAGGTCTTGATCATACTCTCGTGGGACTCTAGAAAGGTATTTACACTTAGATTGCACATTTTACATTCTTACATTCTACAATTACAACTTATTTAAAAGATACAAAAACAAGTAGCGTCGTCAGTTTCCTAAACTATTCTTGATATAAACAGCATATGAAAGGTTAAATCAATGTGAAGTATGAGGGAAAGCGAAGCCCACAAAACTGGCTGTGTTATGGCTGACAATCACAGGAAAAAGTACTTCTCAAGACCCATTGTTTGTGATATGACTGGTGAGACCAAGGGAGAGGCAAGTGCAGGCGAGGGAAGGTGTGGAGGAGAACGGCGTTGTGGTGCTGGTGGTCCATTGTTTGGGTTTTAACCTTATAAAGTTCCTGCTTCCCGTTGCTTCTGTTTGATATACTTTTGTCAGTTCGTCGGAAAGATGGTTATACAAATTGATGGATCAAATAAGGGCTAATATATTGACAAGATAAAAAAAAAACAGCTGTATGTCTGAAACCTCGGTAGAGCAAATAATTTTGTATTCTGTTTTATGGGGGACTATTTTAATAGTTTATCGGTTGCCTTAGATAGAATGGAGTTTCAGGGTTTTTTCTTGCTTAGATCCACGTTAATTCACATTTTCCAAACCAATGGAAACCAATTTTTTTCATGTTTTCCGAAAGGTGTTATTAGACCGAGTAAATTGTTGTCTAAACCAGTGATCTAATATGATGTGGATATATGACTGTACGCTAAACCACTGTGGCATAAAAACACTTATAAGAAAGAACCTTTATTAATATTTTTTTTACCCACTAGTGACCTTAAAGTCAGAAAATCCTTGCAAAGCTAAAAGGTTCTTTTCCTCCACAAGTGTCTGTATGCCACTATTTCAGAACCTTTTGAATACGTCACCACAAGAATATTGTGAAGTTGGGCACGAGTTTGTAAACAACTATTATTCTGCCACCAGATAAATACCACAGTTTTGTTATCAAATTTGTCATCAGTAATATTTTTATCCTAAGACGATACTCTCCACAAGACATGGACATAAATGTTAATAAATCAGGTAAGAACATCCGCCCTGGACAAATACCATTCCTATGCTCGAGTGACATTAATCGCCAATCAGAGTAGCACTCTTCTAGAGGTCAGTTAATTTTGCCTTCTGATTGGCTTGCCAAGGACCAAGTAAATAATGAAGTGAGCTCCTGTACGAAGGTTTACAGCCAGATGATATAAATAGAAACGTTATTGATTTCTATACAAACTACCCTTTAGCATATATATATATATATATATATATATATATATATATATATATATATATATATATATATATATATATATATATATATATAATATATGCATATATATATATATATATATATATATATATATATATATATATATATATATATATATATATATATATTATATATGCATATATATATATATATATATATATATATATATATATATAGATATATATATATATATATATATACCAAGAGCAAAATTTATACAACAAAAATAGTTGATCTTACTTTTTTTTATTAACTGGGAGCTGGTTGTAAAAGCTTCCCTTCAAACCGGAGCTCGCTCAGAGAAAGAGGCTAGAGAGGAGAGAGAGAGGAGAGAGAGAGGAGAGAGAGAGAGAGGAGAGAGAGAGAGAGGAGAGAGAAAGAGGAGAGAGAAAGAGATAGGAGAGAGAGACAGAGAGGCTAGGGGGAGAGAGAGAGAGGAGAGAGAGAGAGAGAGAGAGAGAGAGAGAGAGAGAGAGAGAGAGAGAGAGAGAGAGAGACGGGGAGTATGTGAGGTTAACTCGTTTAGTTCCTACCAGATTACAATGACTAACAACCATAATTGACTAGTAGTATCAGGCTATCAAATCAACAACAACGGTAGATAACAACGAGGGTTAGAACAACTGGTCTAGATGAAAGGAATTAGGGTATGATTCTGGCTTCAGTAAGCAAAGTCTACAAATTTATTTTCTCAGTTACGTGGAAGAGATAGTACCACAGGCTTTCACATGCATTTATATAGTCATTTTCATACATTACATATTCAATTTTTCATATAGTATATTAGTGCTTTTGGATTTTACAAAAAAAAGTATTAAAAAGTTCAATATATGCCCAACTAAAACTGTCTTTTTAAAGTTATAGGTTAGATTAAATGTGTTGAAGTCACTGAGAGGTTAAAGATCATCAGTGTTAAGAGTAGATTTAGCGTATATTCAAGCTTATCTCTTCTGAATATATTAAATTATATACAGTTCATAACGTATATCTAGCTTGCCAGGTGACTCGAGAATACACGTTGGAGACTTTTGTACAAATCATTCTGTTTTAAAATACCATTTTTATTATCATGCAAAGACAAAAGACAATGATGCCTTAATAATAGACTGGTATGTTGAGAGGGATAATATGAGAGAGACTGAGATTCACTGGTAGCCAGCCGACACGCATCAATGTATGTGTTCTGGTTATATTTCCGCTAGAATAAACTTTAGAGAGGTTCGCTCGCTGAGAGTGTACGTCAGTGACGCTTGCTCTCAGAGAGCATATCAGAGAAGGTTGCTCACTGAGAGCGCACATCAAGAAAGTTTGCTCTCCGAGAGTTTAAGTCAGTTAAGTTTCCTTGCTTGAAGAGCACGTCAGACAAGTATGCTCGATTGAAGTGCACGTCAGACATGGGAATGCGCGTCATTCAAGTTTCCTTGCATATAACCCCAGAGAACCGAGGCTGTTTATACTAAGACTCGGTATACGAGTGAGAGGGTTAGCTGGCCAGCGATCACCTCTCACTGCGCAGGTCCAGTCAGCGCGCAGTGAGCGGCAGCGGGCACTCTGCGCCCTCACATTTGATTAAACATTTCGAGGTATCCTCCGTGGGTCCTCTAGGAGAGACTACCATGTTTAACTATAGTGTGTACTCCACTGTATGTATTCTAGCATGTGTACTCTACTTTGTGTACTAGTGAGGGCCCCTGCGTGAGCCTTTCCTGACGCAAACTTTCCCTTGGCATATATTATTCATTGGAAAATTCGCCTCAGGAATCTCATTTACTTAAAAAAAGGGCTCTGTGCTTACTAAACGCTCGAACTACTTATACTTCTATCAGTCAAACTGTAAGAAATTGAACCAAAACTATGTATAGCTAGAGTGAGGCCTCATTTCTTTCTATATATATTTATTTATATACATATACACAAAACACACAACTACTTCACAAAACCTCTGCTGGATGTCCAAGCCAGATATGCCCTAAACGTGAGGATACAGTAATACACGAAAACCCCCTAAGTTGGGAATCGGACATCCTTCAGTGGTAACACCTAATATGTCTCGTCACTCATGTCGCGATCGAGTCTGTAATGATAATACAAGGCTGTTCAACCTTTAGGATCTGTGATATAAATGGCTGGTCAAGCCTTAAACATCTGTGATAATACAGGGCTGTTCAAACCTTTAAAAGCTGTTGTAATACAGGGCTGTTCCAACCTTGTGTGTGGAGTTTTGAAGATATTCATACTTTCTCAAGGCTCCACCTTGATTTGTGGATCCTTTTGTCACGATACATTCAAATCTTGATTTTTTTTACGGAAATATGTCTGTTCACTTAATAAGGTTTCCCAGTACTAGTTCATAACCCGAAACACCGCTGTGAAGCAAGCGTAAGTCTTCAAAGAACTATAAATAGAAGAGCAAATGTACAGGAAGAATGTCTCAGATGTGTTATAGTTCGAAATTATTTAATGATCACTTGGTTAAAGATTCTTTTATAAACCAGACAATTTTGCATTAGCAGGCACAATTTGATATTCGGACATATATTTTTATAATTTACAAGCATATGTTGACCATAGATAATAATTAATTGTACAAGATACTAGCTATTTAGTGGTTTGATGCGAATCCATTTCATAATGCAAATATTTAGGTTGGACTTGTGTTCACGATACGAATACAGTTCAAAATTAGATGTGAAAAGCTCTGTGGTAGCGTCAGTCCCACCAAATGAGAACCAGAGTAGCATGTTAGCCGCCAAGGTCACACGTCTTATGTACACAACATATACATGATTCAAACAAGAACATACACAAAAATCGTCTTGAAACTTGGTGAAAATCAAGGAGACAATCAAATCAAATGTTCACGGACACGATTAAGGAGTGCGTCGAGATGAAGAACTCTCCAGCATATGAGATCGTTGTTTTGTGTTGATGGCGTCGTGAGAAACCCGTTGGTGCTCGAGCATTCTCTGACGCCATCTACACACGTGATAACGAAGCATTGATTGAGAATTCCTCCTTGGGACCCACCAGTCGTACAATACCTCCGACTATGTGACTGGTTAGAGTACAGCTGAATGATGTGCCTTAGTTGAATTACGAGTATAATGTCAACAGCTCCTGCCATTTACATGTATTTTTATGTATAAAAGAATCGATTAAGTGATAATCTTTATTGTATAATTTACCTGTATTCCAGGATTACGCAGATTGTTATTTTTTTTTTTTGTCAAAATCAGTAATTTTGTAGCCACGAGCAAATGTGAGGCTTGTGAACCTGATATATATGTAAAAATCCCGGCAAATCAGAGGTATTGTAAGTAAGAATTTAAAATGTCATACCCTCAGAATATGTCAACGCAAAAAAATGATGTAACAAATGAGGGAAATCAGACCTGCATTGACCAAACATGAGAAGTGCGAAATCCAGCATTGACGAACGGATCCAACATTGACAGACGGATCCAGCATTGACGAACGGACATAGGCTAATGGCTTCTACATGCAGTCAAATGCCCTGACCTTAACGTATCCTTAATTTCATAAATACAACGTAACCTCAACTTCATCAACACACTGGTAATAAACAAGCTAGACGAACGGAGATTTCGATGATCGACGATTAAGTTGGGTTACACCTCGGTAACAACTTGAACTGAGAAAGCTGGCGCGGTAGTGCCTGTCTAGGCCTCCGGGGTGTAGGAAGCCTCGGTGCTGACACCGTATACGGTCCCGAGACCTCAGGGGTGTGGGAAGCGGCGGTGCTGACACCGAACACGGTCCCTAGACCTCAGGGGTATGGGAAGCCGCCGTGCTGACATCGTGTAAGGTCCCTAGACCTCAGGGGTGTGGGGAGCCGCGGCGCTGGCACGATCCCACTGACCAAACGAAAAAGCAGATAGTAGACACCGTAGATGAAGGATGCCAACCGGACGTCGCCAATGTTATTCTTGTACTTTTTTTTTTACAAATAATTTGACTTCCGCAGAAAATTTTCGATTAATATCTAAAGAATAATTGAGACTCGTCAGCGAAGGACCTGCCGTCCAAATTTCTGCGAGAGTACAAACAGTGGCAGAGAGGACCATGGCTGCAGTATCAGTTAACATCCTTCACCAAGTGCTTCACCGACCTGCCAGGAGTTGAATTCTCCATATGAAAAAGGGTACATTTTTTTTGTAACGATCTCACTCCATCATGTGGTAGCATTCGTAAGAAAGGGGGATGCTATATACAAAATCTCTATCAAGTGAAGCCTCTTGTACAAACAGACTTGCCACTTGAAGGCATGTGAATAACACCAAAAACTCAGGTCTTCATGAATCACCTACTTGATGCTACTGCAACGTGGGGAAGGGGGCGGGGGAATTATAGTCGTAACCATATAACAAGTTATACAAATTGATGTAGCCATATGCCTTTGTGGCATCTGGGTGCCGTCCCTACACTTAACAAAAATAAGGTTCTCTTTTTACTCTGCAATATTTGGTAAAACGAAAGCATGAACTACGATGCACCTTATCTAATGATATATTTTTTTCCCCGTGGGTTTCAAATTAAGATTTGTCTCTACCTTGTTGATTTATTTTGTGTGAGAAACACCTTCCACGGGAAATTCTCTTCATTGGTGTTCCATGAAAGAGTTCCTTGGAAAACAACTTCAATAACCGCTAGCAGAGATTCCAAGATCGTCATGGCTTGTTTGCAGTCTGTTTGATTCGCTTCTTCCGCATGTTCACACTTGTATATCCTTACAGGCTGTAGTAGTAGTTGCTGTTTTGGTTGTTGGGGTTGCTGTAGTTGTTGCATGGCCGGAGGAGGAGACAGGAGTACCGCTGCCAGAGGGTAGAGGGTAAGAATGACGACACGTCGCCCGAGAGGGGAGACGCTTGTAGGCCTTTTATGTTGCATAGCGGCGGGGGGTGGCCCGCAGAGCGGCCCGGGGTGGCCTTACTGCAGCACGCACTTGCCTGAGTGAAGGAAGAGGGTGACCACAAAGTGTTAGTGTCTTCATTACATCAACTCACTTACAAGAATTAAATCCCTAAAACATCATGTGATAAAAATAATTCTGACTCGCAATCTTTCTAAAAATCTTATATAGATTTATGATATGTTATCTAAATCTATTTTCCATAAATCTGAATGTGTTATCGAAATATATTTTCAAAATAATCAATTCTGACTTAAATATCTTTTGTTACGGGAGTATGACTTTATTAAAGTAAATAAATTGTAATATGAATACTTTTAGGAAATGTTATGTGATTTTTGATGAATATAATGTGTACGTGATGTGTACATTATATAATGTGTACGTGATGTGTACATTATATGTGTACGTGATGTGTACATTATATGTGTACGTGATGTGTACATTATATGTGTACGTGATGTGTACATTATATAATGTGCACGTGATGTGTACATTGTGTACGTGATGTGTACATTATATGTGTACGTGAGGTGTAATATGTGTACGTGATGTGTACATTATATGTGTACGTGATGTGTACATTATATGTGTACGTGATGTGTACATTATATGTACGTGATGTGTACATTATATAATGTGCAAGTGATGTGCACATATAATGTGCAAGTGATGTGCACATATGTGCAAGTGATGTGCACATTATATAATGTGCAAGTGATGTGCACATATGTGCACGTGGTGCGTACACTATATAATGTGCACGTGATGTGTACATTATATAATGTGCACGTGATGTGTACATTATATGTGTACGTGATGTGTACATGTGTACGTGATGTGTACATTATATGTGTACGTGATGTGTACATTATATGTGTACGTGATGTGTACATTATATAATGTGCAAGTGATGTGCACATTATATGTGCAAGTGATGTGCACATATAATGTGCACGTGATGCGTACACTATATAATGTGCACGTGATGTGTACATTATATAATGTGCAAGTGATGTGTACATTATATAATGTGCAAGTGATGTGCACATATATGTGTGTGATGGACATGTATAATGTCCTTACAAGTGTTGTCAGTTGATCTCATATAAAAAGTGACATTCTTTTTGTAACGATCTCACTCCATCATGTGTGATCGTAAGAAGGTGCTATCAAATCTCTATAGTGAAGCTCTGTCAAACAGTTGCCACTTGAAGCATTGAATAAACCAAAATGTGTCTATGAATCACCTACTTGATGCTACTGCAACGTGGGGAAGGGGGCGGGGGAATTATAGTCGTAACCATATACAAGTTATACAAATTGATGTAGCCATATGCCTTTGTGGCATCTGGGTGCCGTCCCTACACTTAACAAAAATAAGGTTCTCTTTTTACTCTGCAATATTTGGTAAAACAAAAGCATGAACTACGATGCACCTTATCTAATGATATATTTTTTTCCCCGTGGGTTTCAAATTAAGATTTGTCTCTACCTTGTTGATTTATTTTGTGTGAGAAACACCTTCCACGGGAAATTCTCTTCATTGGTGTTCCATGAAAGAGTTCCTTGGAAAACAACTTCAATAACCGCTAGCAGAGATTCCAAGATCGTCATGGCTTGTTTGCAGTCTGTTTGATTCGCTTCTTCCGCATGTTCACACTTGTATATCCTTACAGGCTGTAGTAGTAGTTGCTGTTTTGGTTGTTGGGGTTGCTGTAGTTGTTGCATGGCCGGAGGAGGAGACAGGAGTACCGCTGCCAGAGGGTAGAGGGTAAGAATGACGACACGTCGCCCGAGAGGGGAGACGCTTGTAGGCCTTTTATGTTGCATAGCGGCGGGGGGTGGCCCGCAGAGCGGCCCGGGGTGGCCTTACTGCAGCACGCACTTGCCTGGGTGAAGGAAGAGGGGGACCACAAAGTGTTAGTGTCTTCATTACATCAACTCACTTACAAGAATTAAATCCCTAAAACATCATGTGATAAAAATAATTCTGACTCTCAATCTTTCTAAAAATCTTATATAGATTTATGATATGTTATCTAAATCTATTTTCCATAAATCTGAATGTGTTATCGAAATATGTTTTCAAAATAATCAATTCTGACTTAAATATCTTTTGTTACGGGAGTATGACTTTAATAAAGTAAATAAATTGTAATGTAATATGAATACTGTTAGGAAATGTTATGTGATTTTTGATGAATATAATGTGTACGTGATGTGTACATTATATAATGTGCACGTGATGTGTACATTATATGTGCACGTGATGTGTACATTATATGTGTACGTGATGTGTACATTATATGTGCACGTGATGTGTACATTATATATGCACGTTATGTGTACATTATATGTACGTGATGTGTACATGTGTACGTGATGTGTACATGTGTACGTGATGTGTACATTATATGTGTACGTGATGTGTACATTATATGTGTACGTGATGTGTACATTATATGTATACATGATGTGTACATTATATAATGTGTACGTGATGTGTACATTATATAATGTGCAAGTGATGTGCACATTATATAATGTGCAAGTGATGTGCACATATAATGTGCAAGTGATGTGCACATATGTGCACGTGGTGCGTACACTATATAATGTGCACGTGATGTGTACATTATATAATGTGCACGTGATGTGTACATTATATGTGTACGTGATGTGTACATTATATGTGTACGTGATGTGTACATTATATGTGTACGTGATGTGTACATTATATGTGTACGTGATGTGTACATTATATAATGTGCAAGTGATGTGCACATTATATAATGTGCACGTGATGCGCACACTATATAATGTGCACGTGATGTGTACATTATATAATGTGCACGTGATGTGTACATTATATAATGTGCACGTGATGTGTACATTATATAATGTGCACGTGATGTGTACATTATATGTGCACGTGATGTGTACATTATATGTGCATGTGATGTGTACATATGTGCACGTGATGTGTACATTATATGTGTACGTGATGTGTATATTATATGTGCACGTGATATGTACATTATATAATGTGCACGTGATGTAAGTGTGATGGGCTTCTATGTAATTGTATGATTGGTATTTATGAATAATACACACACACACACACACACACACACACACACACACACACACACACACACACACACACACACACACACACACTATATGTATTTTTATATGTCGTACCGAATAGGAAAATTTGCGATTTTGTCTTAAATAGCAACGCTCTTCTTGCCAAATAAGGCAAGCGAAAATTTGTGTTTGCAATAATTTCGCAAAAAAATATTCTAAATCTAACAAAAAAAATATTTAATTGTGTTTGTTATTAATTTATTGCAAACCTATCTGAAATATACTTAATTAAATATACTTAATTAAATTCCGCTAATTATAATAAGGTTAGGCAAGTTTCCTAAGGTTCTTTAGGTACAACATTATTAATTTTTACATTAACATAAATTCAAAGAATATATATCTTTAAACGAGTTCTTGCTAATTGACCAGTTTTACCTTTTCGGCACGACATATATATATATATATATATATATATATATATATATATATATATATATATATATATATATATATATATATATATATGCCAATTAAGCCGAACTGGGTAGTTTGTTGTAAAAACCGCGGCCGTCCTCTGCAGGATTAGCAGAATTTTGTTTACACCATAACTGCCAAATTCAATCTGAGAATAACGAAAAAAAATATGCCATTGATTTTTAGTAATATTCAATCAATTTAAATTGAAGCACAACTTAGCTTAAAAAATTTAGTTTAAGTGATGTTAGGCGAGGTTTTTAAGTTGGTTTTGGTATAAAAATAAAAAACTTTGATATCAATCTCAATGAAAAGAAATTATCTTTCATTGTCAAATAATTTTTTGAAAAGTTTAATTTTTAAGGGAAGTCGGCTTATTCGGCAATTTCGGCTTATTAGGGACGACATAAATACGTCGTACCGAATAGGCAAAATTGGTTAATTAGCAAGAACTCATTTAAAATTAAGGCCTTTCTAAAATTTTCTCTTATACGTTGAAAGATATTTTTTTTCATTTATGTTAATGTAAAAAATTATAATTTTGTACCAAAAGAACCTTAGAAAACTTGCCTAACCTTATTATAACAAGCGCAATTTAATTTAGCCTAACCCAACTAAATATAAGAACATAACATGAGAAAGAAGGAACACTGCAACAGGCCTACTGACCCATGCGAAGCAGGTCCATGTCGCCCCCGGATCAGCCCCATGGCCCACCCAGTCTGGTTACCTCCACTCCAGGATGGAGCACGGCACCAGACCCAGCAGCACAAGCTAGTCAGGTCCAACTCGCACCCACCCACACCCACTCGTGTATTTATCTAACCTAACTCATCCACAACTCTATTACCAAACCAGTGCTTTCCTATATCCTTCCTGACTCTGAATTTTTCCAACTTGAAACCATTGCTGCGAGTCCTGTCTTGGCTGGAAATTTTCAGCACGTTATTTACATCCCCTATATTTATTCCTATTTTCCATTTATATACCTCGATCATATCCCCCATAATTCTACGCCTTTCTAGAGAGTGCAGATTCAGGGCCCTCAGTGTATCCTCATAGGGAAGATTTCTGATACATGGGATCATCTTTGTCATCCTCCTCTGTACGTTTTCCAGAGCATAT
Organism: Cherax quadricarinatus; assembly: GCF_038502225.1. Classification (NCBI taxonomy): domain Eukaryota; kingdom Metazoa; phylum Arthropoda; class Malacostraca; order Decapoda; family Parastacidae; genus Cherax; species Cherax quadricarinatus. Next base: position 41,580,099 of record NC_091312.1, read on the forward strand.
ATTTTAGATAAGTTTACAATAATTTAATAAACACAGTGAAATATATTTTTTTTGTCTTTAGGTTCAGAATGATTTTTGCAAAATTATTGCATACACAAATTTTCGCTTGCCTTATTCGGCAAGAAGAAAGCTGCTATTTAAACCAAAATTAGCAAGTTTTACGTATTCAGCACGACATGTGTGTGTGTGTAAGTGCGTGAGTTTTCTCTTAAAGTCAGAACAGTCAACTTTTAAGATTTTATGCAATTATTTTATGGATTTTTGCTATAATTTGTTGAACTTCGTTGAGAAGTCATATATTTAACATCTTACGACAATGTTTCACTTTACTAGACGCTGTTCACTAGTTACCCAATAAAAGTTTTTGTCCTTCACTTGGACATAATCAGTCTTAAAATTTTAATCACAGTCTCATACCTGGTTTGTTAAAGCCAATGGACTGCATGATGGTTCCTAAACCTATATTTTATATATACAACACTAAGACTGCTTTAATTAAGCCCCTCTATTTTAGGATTCGACACATGCTTATCGAAATGCTTGAATCTCACAATAATGTGCTTGAAATGTTAATAGACGTATTGTTTGCTTCCTTTTCTTGTTAGGAAGGCTGCTTTGGCAGTTACTGATTTTTAATATATTTTTTTTATTCGAACTATAAGTGCTTTATTGTGTAATGTCTTGGGTGCCTGATTCTGGGCATGCACAGCGACACTTGTGTGGAATCTTAGTGTCACCAATGGTCTTCCTCATCGGGAGACAAACATGATAAACATCTTTTGATTGGCTGTTATCTTGACCTAAAGTGTTATCCATTGTAAGATTATTCACTTTTAAGGTATCCCAGTCCTTTATGACTTTGACACCGATGAATTTACAGGCTAAGCGTTCTTACCCTGATATAACTCATTTTAATGCCTTCCTTGTCTAAGATATATTGCCACTTTCCAGGATGCGACACTTAACTGTCGACTAACACCCAGATACCTGTTTACTGCTAGGGTGAAAACGGAGAGCAGATGTAAGAAAGCTTGCTTACGAGTCTCTCTTCACCAAGAACTGAACCCGGGTTTTTCGATTGTAAGAGCTGTCTAAATATGTGTCTGTAAGGGAAGCAAGCAATGCTTATGTCTTTCGAAGTCCTTTTGTGTAAGTTGTAAAATCTCCTTAGGCTTTCACTAGACCGAGGATCCAACCTCCACTACTCATTGATTTAGGTAAATGACTAGGATCTTAACTACGTACGTGCTGCCAATACGTTCACTGTTGGGCGTCAGGACTGTGAACTAACTTGTACAGGAACTCTGGACAATATTTGCAGGAATATGTGCTTCATTTGCTCGGTATAGTCACTAAGACACTTATATATCTGTGTATACTCTTCAAGTGGTTAGTATAATAGTAAATCAAACATATATATCCCTATGTATACTCTCAACCTGGTCAGTATATTCAGTAAATCGCACAGGCATATCACTTTGTATATTCTTCACCTGAAAGTTAAGCTTCTGCATATTTGTATACTATATCCCATCGATTCCACGATAGAAAGTACCTTTTATGTCAACTAATTATTTTAGTGAGTATACCAATTTATGATTAGCATGTTCGTGAATGTCAGATTATATACACGAAAAGGGGTATATCTATCAGTGTATATACAAAGAGTTGAAACTCTACATTAGGATTTAGAGTATTCTTGTCTGGTGGTGTACAGGCAAAATGTAACATTAATAACGATTGTACAGTCAATTATATTTATACGTAATAAAACCAACCAATTATTGTGTAAACAAAAAGGCACAATACCGTGACTGGAACAATACACAAATAACCCGCACATAAAAGAGAGAAGCTTACGACGACGTTTCGGTCCGACTTGGACCAGTGACAAAGTCACTTTGTCAATGACTTTGTCAATGGTCCAAGTCGGACCGAAACGTCGTCGTAAGCTTCTCTCCTTTATGTGCGGGTTATTTGTGAATTATTGTGTAACTAGTGTGTGAACCGCTTCTAGTAAGATTTATGTTGGAAGTGTATTACCAACAACGAAATTAGGCAAATAAGGAAAATAATGAGGAAGCAATTAAGATGGCTGTAAATTGTGAAAATTTCTTTGAACTTTAGTAAGTTGAAATATACTGTTAAATATATTATTAACTGCATATTTGCATGATATAGATTATATAAATATGATAATGCGAACATCATATACCTTGCATTCGCTCGTTCCTTATCATGTTTACATTATATATATATATTATATATATATATATATATTATATATTTGTCGTGCCGAATAGGTAAAACTTGCGATTTTGACGTAAATACCAACGCTCTTCTTACCGATATAAGGCAAGCAAAAATTTGTGTATGTAACAATTTCGCAAAAATGATTCTGAACCTAACGAAAAAAATACATTTCATTGTGTTTATTATTAAATTATTCTAAACTTATCTAAAATATATTTTGTTGGATTAAGCTAAATTGCGATTATTATAATAAGGTTAGGTAAGTTTTCTAAGGTTCTTTTGGAAAAAAATTATTAATTTGTACATTAACAAAAACAAAAAATATATATATCTTTAAACGTACAAGAGAAAATTTTAGAAAGGACTTAATTTTAAACGAGCTCTTGCTAATTGACCAGTTTCACCTATTCAGCACGACATATATATACGCGTGTGCGTGCGTGTGTGCGTGTGTGTGTGTGTGTGTGTGTGTGTGTGTGTGTGTGTGTGTGTGTGTGTGTGTGTGTGAAACTACACGTTTGATTGTATACGTTAATTTAATGTATATATATCAAGGCTAGTGATTTTTTTTTAATAAATTCCAGTGCACCTAAATCCTGATGTTGAAAAATATCAACAACATAAAATATCCAGCATGGATAATCTCCTCCATTGTGAGATGCTACATAAAGAATGCAATATAACACGAAAACACTTCTACAAGAGAGGTTGACGGAGACAGGTGTGCGGGCAGAGGCCCAGCAGTGCTAGGGAAGTATTGAGAGAAAAACACCAATGCGTAACAAACTGTGATCCTACTAAGAGGGAATTGGTGATTTTTTAATATAAATGTATATATATTTATATATATTTAGTTTTAACTGTTTTAATTCACTATCCGTGAAAAATTTCGTAATTATTATTATGAAGGAAATTGTTTTACAGTTTTTATTTTCATTTAAACATTTTAATTTCGAAGATTAATAATTACATAAACTTACGATTAAAATAATTGTCCACGAATAATAAAAAAAAATAAAAAACTGTAGATAAAACATCTCTAAGAGTTGGAAAAAATTTATAATTGACACAAAAAGCAAAGGGAATGCGCATGAAGGTGGAGCAGCACCAGGGATAGCACGAGCACACACTGGTACAGAGACAAGGGCAGGGCTAAATACGCTGAGTTGGGGAGACACAGGGCTTACGCTGGGGTCAGAACTGGGAAGTGAGGATATGAGTGAGGGACAGGGGACGTCCACAAACATTAAGGCAAACCAAAGTAATAACATACACATGGAGAGTTTTATTAACACGGGGAGTCTCTCTCGTACACACACACACACACACACACACACACACACACACACACACACACACACACACACGCACGCGCACACACGCACACATACAGGGAGATATTTGCAACAGATACTAAAGTCATGAGAGTACAGTTGGAGGCATTAGAACGTGTGTTATGGTTTCTAGGGGACATTTCAAACTTAAATTTATTTTTTTAATTAATAACTTCAGGTGACTGGCAATAAACATGTAAGGACTCAGTGTGTATATATTTATATATATAACTATCAGTGTTTCCTTATCCTTTACTAACATCGTATAATGAACGTAATATACTTAGGGAATACGATGCTTTGTTTATAAGAACATTCGAGGGTGGTGCCTCGATGCCGGTGAAGGGCTCTTGATCCAGGGAATCGGAGCTATCCTCCCTTTCCTTGAATCGAACCTCATTTCCTCCTGTTTCCCCATTGCGAGCTTAGCGCTCCCCCGTGAAAATAATGATAAATTAGCAAGTGAGCTTCATTAAGATTTGTTATTGATGTACTTGACAGGTGGGAGATTTTCACTGCTGTAACACACGTCTAGCGAAGAGAATGAAACCGAGAATAATTAACATCAAATTAGATTGTGAAGTGTTTCATGCACCAATACGTATGCTTTCAATTTAATAGACGTTTAGAGAATAATTAATTCAGCATCTAGTGAGCATTACATGCCCTGGAGGAGACGAGAGTGGGGCAGCAGCAGCGTTAGATAAATAGATGAGTTATAGGTATATAGTAAGATAAATAGCGGTAGCTGCAGGGAGGAGACACGGAGAGCACGACTGCACACAGAGAACATAAACAATGATAAAGACCTTTACACACGCAGCAAAAAAGTCTGGACACGTCAAAACATGAGCGGGGGTGAGGTAGGATCTGTGCAACATTCGATCCATAGAGAAATTTCACATGGAACTACGACAGAGCCAGTGAAGGTCTGAGTGAGGAGCGATGAGTGAAGGACTTAAGTGTGTGTGAGGAATTCTGATACTCAGTCTCTCAATAGATAAACACTTCGTTTGAAAGCTTTGAATTATTATACAGCTTGACAGCTGGTTCAACAAGGAACCACGTTCTGTCGTGCTTAATGCAGGGCGGCTGTGTTGCTGTGGTCGGTTTACCATGTAATCCCCCAGAATATTATATATATATATATATATATATATATATATATATATATATATATATATATATATTATATATATATATATATATATATATATTGTATAGCATGTGTGTATCGGTGAAAAAATAATCAGTAGAACCTTAGGTTCATGTGCTTACACACACATGTGTAAGCACATGTAACAGTTATCATTATTATTATTATTATTAGTAGTAGTAGCTGTAGTAGTACTAGTAGCAATAGTAGTAGTTTTAGTAGTAGTACTAGATTTTAAACTACTGTACTTCGTGTTCACAATTCCGCCCTGCATCTGCGTTCTTAAGTGCTTGACTTGAGTTTCGACTATGGAGAGAACTGAAAGGTTAGAATTTTTTTTTTTTTGCAATCAGCTTATGCAGAAGAGCATTATGAAAAGACAGGCGAGGACTTCTGCGACTTACCACCGCTAAGAATGTGAAATTTTTCTAATATTCGGTTTCATGAAGGGGGGAGGGGGGGAAGAAACAAAATGAAAAAATCAGTTAGTGTCATTCCGTACTGACCCAAAAAAAAAAAAATTACTTGAAAAAAATCAGGCTTGATTATCATATGTGGCGCATCCCTGGAAGCCTGGTTCATCGGGGTGTCGTGTAAGGTGAACCAGACCATTACTCAGGGTGGACCAGTCATGTGTGGACCAGTCACGTATGGGCCAGTCATGTGTGGGCCAGTCATGTGTTTATTAGTCATGTTGTGACAGTCATTTTGTAGAACAGTCATGTGTAGGACAGTCATGAATAGGCTGAGTTGGGTGGACCAGCCTTTAGTCATACACACTGGACTAGTAGTGTCCGGTAGACTACTCGTCTGGAATGGCCATTTATGTGTTGTGAAGCACTAAGAGTGGGCCATTGATGTAGAGTGGTCCATTAATGTAGACTGGGCCTTTGATGTAGAGTGAACCACTAAAATAGGGTGAACCTTTAATGTAGTGAACAATGAATAGAGAAAGGACCATTGATGTAGAGTGAACCGTTAATATAGAGTCAAGCTTTGATGTAGTGAACAATGGTATCAAAGGGTCTATTGATGTAGAGTGATATAGACTGGACCATTGATGTACAGTGAGCCAATGATAAAGAATGGACCATTGATGTAGAGTGAATCATTGATATAGACTGTACCACTGATGTAACAATAACCACTGATGTAGAGCGAACCATTTTTATAGAGTGAACCATTGATGCAGAGTGAACCATTTTTATAGAGTGAACCATTGACGAGTGAATAATTGACGTAAAGAGCGGAGCTTTGAGTGGAACATTGATGGGGAGCAGGGTGGTGCAATGATGAGGGGTGAGCAATTGATGTAGAGTAATTGAATTAGGGTGGAGCATTATTGTAGGGTGGTGAATTGATGTAGGGTGGATCTTGATGTAGGTTGGATCATTGATGCAAGGTGACCAGCGATGAAGCGGAATCACTGTTTAAATAAGGTGATTCATTGATAAAGGGGAGGCTATTGATGCAGGTTGGACTGTTGATGAACAGTGAACTAATAATTCTATAAGAATCTCTCATTTATGGGATTAATCATGATGTAACGTTTACCATTGACTCAAGGTGGATCATTGATGTAGGATGGACCATTGATGTAGGGTCCATTATTGATGTAAGGGAGGGCCATGGATGTAGGGTAGACCACTGATGTGAGATGGATCATTGATGAAAGGTGAATCATTGATGCAGAATGGATCACTGATGTATACTGGCCCAATGATACAGATAAACATTGATGCAGGCAAAAACCATTGATGCAAGATGAATCTTTGATGATTTTGGACCATTTACCTAGTATGGTCGGTTGATGTGTAGTGGGTCATTGATGTAGAATGGATTTATATACGGCAGATAATTGATAAATGGTGGACCACTGATATAGGGTGAGCCATTGATGTAGGATATGCCACTGATGTAGTGTGAAAAATCGACAGATCCTGTGGATCTGTTGATGTAGATTGTATGATTGTTATGGAGTGGACCACTGATGTAGGGTGGTTCACTGATGTAGCGGTTGATCATTGATGTAGTTAGATCACTGATGTATTATGAGCCGGTGATTTACAAGTGACCAGTGCTGTACAGTGAAGTTGTGTAGGGTGGACCACTGGTGTGGGACTGACAAATGATGTAAGGTGAACCAGTGACGTATGGCAGAAAATTAATATCAGAGCATTGACACAGTATGGGCCAGGATTTATATATTGCTGATCACTGATGCTTCAAAGACCATTTATGAAGAAGAGGAAAATTATTGATGTGGGATGTAAAGTAGATGTAAAGTGAAATATTGAGGTTAAACTGTTGATGCAGATTGGCCAGTGGTGTTATGGAAAGTCATGGACGCAGGTGAATGATCAGCGCTGTAGAATGGATCCGAGAAGTAGTATGAATCAGCCATTTAAAGTTACAGTGCAATTTACACAGACCTATATGGAGAGCTCTGCCCCATTGGACGTAATAAGCAGGTATTTATGTCAGTCTGGTTGGTATATACACTGTCAGTCATGCAGAGTAGACCAGGAGGCCGTAGTGAGTACACCTGTGTCACCCTAGTCATGTATGTGGTGTGTCATTTATATATATAAACATTTCTGTCTCTCCCATGGTGTGGCAGTGTGTCATACAGAGGATGTGGCTCTATCATACAGAGGGAGTCATTCTCTCGTATGGTAGGGATTATTTTGACCACATCTGCTGGGATAGTACATGACATCTCTTCGGACAGTACAAGACATCTCCTGGGACAGTACATGACATTAGACGTGACAAAACGCCCACACAAGGGAAGTACAAAGCAATATGTACATGTCTGAAAAATATACTGAGCTTAAACATTTCTCAAAAACATGTCTCAGATATTTCTTCAAAAAAATATCTAATCTATATTAATTAAAATATATATTTAACTCATCTCTTAATATCATGATTATGTACAGCCAAAAAAAATGTATAATATTTAAACAACTTGAATATATGAAATCTAGTTCATATACCTATATCTACATAAAACATTTCGAAAAATATTTTTTTGGTAGCAATGCACATGATTAAGAAAATTTAAAAAATGGTCTATTCCTGTTGTAACTCCATTTCACTTGCTTTAAAAAAACACCGCAGGTTAATTGGGATGGAATACAGATGCTCAGGTTCACTCTGGAATATATACGACTGAGGCTCAACTATCAAGGCTTCTTCACTAATATATCTATATTTATTATTGTAGCGAGTCCTCCCTAATTTAGTATATATATATATATATATATATATATATATATATATATATATATATATATATATATATATATATAGAGGGTGCGGGAATGATTCGCAAGCTCACGCAATTGTCATTGATGCTGTGAGAAAAAGTGCCCAGGATAATTCCGAGTCCTTTCATTACATATAGTTACTTCTTGAGATATGATAGGTTAAGTTAGGTAAGGTATGTTAGGGATCGAGATGTTTCCTGACGCGTCTTAGTCATATGATGACTCTCTGCTGGAGCTTTTAGTCATCTGACGGAGGTTTTCCACTGGCTTACCGATCCACCCTTTTAAAAATTATGGTTATAATTGCAGCCATTACATTTTAAACTTCTCGAAAGAATCGTAGTTGCATGCGATACAGCAACGGCCCTAGGCTTGGGTGGTAGCCACTTCAAACCAAATCATCCATATTATATTGAAAGCCTCGCAAAATTTCCAGTAATTATCTTTACGGCAGGTTCACTGGAATACTCACTGCCAAAAAAGACAAATACGAGAGTGGGGATTTTGTGACACTAAGGTGCTGGTCAAATCAATTTTATAGTGACTGACTAAAACCTTGTGTTTATATATAAATTGCGTCGGGATGCATGATTAAGAGTATAGAAATATGAGGTAGACCAGAAACGGTCATGTATCAAGCAATTAGGCAGGACACCGGAACTACAGCTACGCCCTGTATTGTTACAATAACTTCTAACAGATACCATGTTTTCTTGCATCAGATGAACAATATAGGTACGGAGAATTTTTCTACATCGTTTCCTAATTGGAAACGATGTAAAATTATATCGTTAATAACTAAGAAGCGTTTAGAGGCAGAGATGAAAAGATTATTAAAGTGGGGTTGTTTACCTTCAGATATAAATTGTCAAAATACATTTGAGGGACCAATCAAACTGAAATTTACGTGCAATTTTTTTCAGTAGGATAATCCAGTCCTAATTTTTAGTTATTTTCCTCTCATGATGAAAGAATGGGTCACTTTATGAGAATTAAAATACTGAGCTACAAAAATTACAAAACTGGGGGAAAAAGCGATGAATGTGAATTTTGCAACGGAGAAAAATCAGCACCATAACTGTTGTCAGTTCACAAACAATAACTGAGAGATGACATTGAAAAAAGTGTCTCGTGCGTTAATTTTGCCTCTCAGACGATAGTCAACTATCTGTTTCCACCCCTTCGCCGGTAATTGTACCCGGATCCTCACCGTGTGAAGCAAGAACTTTAGCCATCAGGCCTCGGGGGCACCGTTATCTTAGTTATTTTGGTAAAGCAGTAGGTGACCCTCATAGACCGGTCATGAGCAACGACCTGCTAGAGGAACGTATACTGATAAAAGGAATTATCGCAAGAGTTCTGATTGATGGCCTGGATAGACACACCTGCAAAAGAAGTAATTAAATCTTAAACTTGTTTTACAGTACTTTTCCGGTAGCTATGAAACATTCACAGTCGCTAATTGATGTCACTTCCGAGGATACTGAGGTATATTGCACCTTGTTGCGATACTCACTATTGTTAATAACATCTTGTTGGAAGCCTACGGCAAGGCTATATCTAGCATAATAATGCACAGTTTATTTTTGGAGTTTTTCACGGTCTACATGTGCACAGGGCTCTCTGATGAATTCATGACGCAATTACTGGTCGGAAATGATGCGTACTGTATGTGTTGAATCTTTAGTAATGATAAGAAAGGATTTGGAACGAGCAAAAGACTTGATATTGAAGCTGTTTCTAGTGACGTCGGCTGTGACACGATTTATGTATATTGCACAGGCACTTGAATGATACTGTTGAGGCAAAACATGACATTGACCTAAAAGTAGGTCATCTGTTCAATGGGATTCAGATGCGGCCACATCTCCGGCATTCTGAAATCTTTTGTCCAATTTCCCCTCAAGGAAGGTTCCTTGATGCTGGTGAGGGGCTCTTGATATAGGGAACTGGATCTGTGCTCCAGTTCCCTGAATTAAGCCTGAATACCTTCCATCCCTCCCCCAAGCACTGTATAATCCTATGGGTTTAGTGCTTCCCCCTTGATTATGATATGATGATTTTGTCCAAATCTCATCTCATCTGTAAAATATAATAATATAGTAAACAGCAGCAGGATTATCCCTTATTGTTTACTCGCGTATAGTCCGTCTCCAAGGCAGATGTAGTTAAAAAAACGAGTTTGTTTATACCTTTTCCGGTATAATTATGTGGAAAGATTCGTTACTTGCCATGAAGCGTCCGACTTGGAAAGTTAAACAGTGGTGCTCCCAAAATGGAAGGTAGAAAAATAGGGGTGGTACATAAAAGAACCATGGCTGGGTATCTAGGCGTCATGAAAACTTTGGTGAAATTTACAAGGAAGGTTTTACCCTCGTATGACAATAGTAGTTTCTACTCATGTACGTAATTTGGCTGCAGTATACCTGAGAGTGACTCAAAAGGCTTTGAAGTACCAGTATTGCAATTTGGTCGTGCCACGTCCTTTTCCAGCAGGAGACTTGGTTTTAGTTATTTAACCTATTCCTATTAATAAACAGCAAACAAGATTTACGGAATTCTTTAAGATCAGTGCGAAGTTGAGTGGCATAAATTACAAGATACTCACCAAGATAAAAGATATTCCAGGCGAATATGCCAGATAAACCAATTAAAACAGTGCTATACGCCAACGTACATGTCAGTCATAAATTCAGTGGAACCCTGAATGTGATATTTCTGATATGTGACATTGTGTTGACGTTTGTTTTAATAACGAGATTTTCTGCATACCAGACTAACTTGTGGAAGTCTCACCTAATATAAAGCCAGTCAGTTTTCAATGTTTTTGTGGATATGCCTCTGGTTTGTACCGTGGGTTTTCATAATGTAGATGTGCATAATGCTTTTATCAAGCAGCAACCATTACGTGCTAACCCAGTTAACGCCAATCTGTTACAGGCTGAGATGCAGTTCATGTTAGAGGATGATATTATAGAGCATAGTTAAAGACTGAGGATCTCACTTCGTATCCTCGTTCAAAAGGCAGAAAGCATAAAGCAGATATGCAAATGCTAAAAGTCATTTCTGTCACTTAACCAGACGATTATCCTTCACCCAGAATAGATAACATTACTGGCCTGACCTGTTAAAGCTGGATCTAGTGAAGGAAAACTCTCAGGGTCCTTTGACACAGAGTAAAGAAGATCTTTGCTTTCACCATCAAAGGCAGATTGTTCAAAGTACTGGTATTTGGGATGGGAAATGTTCCTGTGACATTTCAATGATAACTGAAGTTACGGATGGGTTGCTGGTTGTGGCAGGGACATACCTGGATGACCTTATCACTAATAGTGACATTATCAGGCAAGCTTTGCTTCATAAGTTGCATCAATACCTCTTGAGAGTCAGGTTAGCAAAAAGGTGAGTTTGGACGAACAAAGATAATTTTTCTGAGCATCGTCGTTATGCAAGAGGTGGTGTCACCTATCATGGCAAAAGTCGAAGTACTTGCTATTGGAAAATTATAATAAAAAGAAGCGCTAAACCTACAAGGGTCATACAGAGCAGTGAGACAGGGGATAGTGCAGGATTATAGAGTAGCAAGGGTGGAATGGACAACACAGGGGGAGTTAGAAAAGGCTGTAAGGAGTACTAGAGAAAGTATCATCAATGTTCGTGTAGTAAATCAGTTGCTGTCAGAAAGTCAGTGAGTCTGAGTCACAGATGGGTCCGTCAGAAAGGAGGGAAGATAAAGTAAGGACATTAGAGCAGTGACGACGTCGGAGGTAAATTCTGCATGCTCGTTGATAAACAGGACAAGCCAACAGAAAATGACTAACCGAAACTGGAACCTGGCAATTCTAGCAGTGGAACAGGATGAATCACCATGAGATATCCGCGAGTAAGACGAGTGTGTCTGATGTGAAGTTGAGAGAGTGTAGTCTCCCAACCTCAGCATCGATGACAAGAAGATGGCCAGAAACCTAAACTTGGTTTGATAGAATGAAATTTGTTATGTATCATATCAGACTAACGTTGTTGCCAATGTTTGCGAAGGTGGTTACAAATTACAGCAAAATAGTCTGCAAGTGGAACACCTCTATATGAAACTGGAAGGTCATGTACTGCTGACCACGCAGCAGTGTCTGCCTGTTCATTGCCCTGTACGTCAACATGACCGGGGACCGAACAAAAACAATATATTTGTTTGCTAGAGATGAGGCGTTACCAAAGTTGTATACGAAGAACCAGGGGATGAGGCGAATCATATATTTTATTAACTTGCAAAGCACTAAGGGAGTCTGAGACTACCACAAATGGCGACACAGGAATAGATGCAATACGGATAATTGCTACGAGAATTGCATACAATTCAGCTGTAAAATGCTATCCGAGTCTAATAAATGCTCTCGCACTACGCTATCCGGAAATACTGCTGCAAACCAGGCGCCTTCAGAAGATTAAGAGCCATCGGTGTACACTGCGACTGCATGAGAATAAGACCGGAAGTGATTAAGAAAAGGAGAGCGAGAAGCAACTGTAGGTATTTGGGCTTTCACGCATGGCAGTAAGGAAGAACAGACACGAACTATGGTAACCTCCCAAGGGTGAAGGGAAAAGTTGGATGCTACATGAACATATAAAGGGAGCAACTGAAGAGAAGACAAGAGCGAATTTAAATGAAGAGAAAAGGGACGGAGTAAAAGGGGGAGACGAAGAAACAATGAACCTCTACTAATGTCCATTACTATCCTTTATATGGCTGTATAGCCCTTGTGGCTTAGCGCTTCTTTTTGATTATAATAATAATATCCTTTATATGGAAAGATTGTGAAGGTCATGAGAGCGAACAAAATATTGGAAGCAGTAAGCATCACGGTGATCGTTCAAGGATGGAATATTCGCCTCTGCATATATGCTTTTAACAGGTGAGGAGCAACACCTAGGTTTAAACGTAATCCCTGGTGATGGTGGAATCAAGTTTAGAAAGAGTTGGAGAGACCACTGAATGTATCTGGTCGCCATAATCTAGTTTCGATAAAATTAAGGCTGAATGCAGTCGAAGGAGAGTTCGACGATCAGCTCCCCACGAAAGATGAGCGCGGATTTTAAGGAGTTTCAGTCGGCTATGAAAAGTTGTCCTCAAGGAGTTAATGTGAGGTTTCCAGGATAACCGACTGTCAAACAGAAGGCTGAGAGAGCTGACAGTATCACGTTCAGGGATACGTGAACCATATAGGTACAATGGAGTACCAGGAATGATAGAATGTCTAGAATAAGTAATTTGGTGTGTTTTGGTACTAGAAAATTTAAATCCATGAGTAGTGGCCCAATTGGACAGCATTCTGGAGAGAAATTGCAACAAGGCAACAGTCAGTACCTGCACAAACTACAGCAAAGTTATCAACATAGTGATGGCCAAATATTAGATGGAAGAACAGATGCCAAATCATTTACAGTAAAAAGAAAGTGTGTGGTGCTGAGGACACATCCCTGGGAGACACCTTTAGCTTGGACAAAGTCCGAGGAAAGCATATTATTAACCCGAAAACGGAAATGTTTCTCAGATAAGTTCTTATGAAAAAATGGCAGATTGCCTTGGAAGCCTAAGGTGTGAGCTTGGGCCAAGATGTTATATCTCCAAATTGTCATATGCCTTTTCAAGATCAAAAAAGATGGTGATAGTTGAGTGGTTATTGGCAAAGGCATTACGAACATACATATCTAAGCGTAGTAAGGGGTCAATAGTAGAACGGCCCTTACGAAAGCCATATTGACTAATGGAGAGACTGTTGTGTCTCTCTGAATACTACATCAAACGTCTATTTACCAGACTTTCCATCACTTTGCAAATTGCACTGGTAAAAGCAATGGGATGGTAGTGGGAGGCATCATGTCTCGAAGTTCATGTTTTACGAAAAGGTAGAACAATGGCAGATTTTCACAGCTGGGAAAAAAACTCCTTGCGACCAAATAAGATTAAATAGGCGTAAGAGGACAGCAAGGGCTGAAGGATGTAAATTCTGGAGCATACGAATATGAATGCCGTCAGGCCCAGCTGCCGATGATCAGCAAGGGGAAAGTGTTGACTCTAGTTCTGTTATAAGACTTCTCTGCATACTTCGAGGAAAGAAACGAAAGGCATCGATGGAGCTCCTGAGAGATATGGACAAAATGATTACCAATTTCGGTGGCAACTTCAAGAGGGTTAGCTATAGTGACACCGGCAACCCGAAGAATGGGAGCCGGTCTTTTGAGTATTTGCTACTCAGTTTCTATACTTTTTGTCAGACTGCACTCAGAAAGCCGAAGTGACGGTAGAAACAATCCCGCCAACAAGTGCGTTTAGTTTCTCGGATAACGCGCAGGCGACCGCTCTCGCCAGCTTAAAATCACGTTTCAAACGTACCGCACGAGCACAAGCAGGAGACCACCAAGACACGCATTTCTGAGAGTACCTGTCTAAGGTTTGGGGTAGAGAATGTGAAGCCGCGGTTAAAACTGAGGTTGAGAATAGGTGTAACAACTCAACAATAGAGGACCAAGAAGGGTCCTCACTAAAAGCAGTTTGACGCAACTACAGGTCCCAATTTGCTCAGTCAAATTGCCAGCGTGGGCTTCGAGGAGGTGGAGAATACGAATGGGAAGTAAGGAGGATTGGAAAATGATCGCTGTCTTGTAAGTCCGAGAGTACAGACCAGGTAAAGTCTAGTGCAGTTGATGAAGAGCAAACTGAGAGATCGATGCAAGAGATTGAGTAAGAGTGTTAAAATGGGTGGAGCACCTGTATTTAAAACATGAAGAGGGAGAGAAGCGAGGAAAAGCCTCTAACTGAATGCCACGAGACTCACAGTGAGAGACCCTCCAGAGAAAATGGTGAGCTTAAAATCGCCTAATAACAGATGTGGTGACGATAATGAAGAAACAAGAATTGCAGCATCTGGGATAGATAATGCCTGCTGAGAGAAATACCGTACAAAGAACAGACCGTATACCACTTATTCAAGCAGATGCGTGCTGCAGTGTAATGCAGCGAAGTGTGAACAAAGATCTGACGGTATAGTATATCGGTGTGTACAAGAAGCGCACTTTCATTGAAGGTTCCATCGAGAAAAGGATTCGATGAATATAATAAAACATAACCCGAGATGGGATGGATAACAGCGGAGCGTAATTTGGGTTCTTGTAAAGAAAAACGGGAAACTAAGAGAGCAATACCTGAAGCTCACTCCGGTTACCCCTGAAGCCTCGTATATTCCACTGTAAATAAACCATGATTTGCGAAGAGAAGGATACAGGGAATGTGAAGCAATAGATATCTATGGACTAGAAGGGTTAGTAAAGTATACGTGAAGAGGCAGCAGAAAGCGAGTAAGTAGCGAAGGATTGAAACGCTGTGAAGAAAAGAATTGCACAGATGGAGAGGAGGAGTAAAGAGTAGCGATGGGAGGTGGATCAGTGTCCATTAATGGTTTAGTCTCCTCACTATATTCGGAGATAGTTGGACGACATCGGAAATAGAAGGGGAAGGGTGAGTAAAGATCTGGGCGACAATGGGAGTTACCACAGAAAGGATGGGGGGACGAAAGGTTAGAGTTAACTTAGGAAAAAGCTTGGGAGGGGACAGGAGAGGAAGGGATTGTACGAGGGGGGGGGGTGAAGAACCTTTACACTCATAATAGAGCTAGTAAGAGGTAAAGAACAAGGTACAGAAGCTGGTAAGGAAAATTGTCCGGGTTGGATAAGTGAAGGAGAGGTTAAAAGAGATTTACTCTTTGGGGATTGTTTAGAGTTTGGAGAAGTAGAGGGGCGAAGGGAAGGAGCTGTTGTGCAAGGTCGTGTAGACATAGAAACTTTCGAGCGAGATGATGCAGATTTGAAAACAGTATGAGGTGATGAGGTAGGAACCTCGGAGTCCAGGTAATGCGAGTTATATACAGAGATGACTGTAGGTGTGATCACGGGGAAGGCTGCGGGAGTTGGGACCTTAGAGGTTGGGGGCCTCTTAGTTACTCGAGAATAAGAAATACAGGGAAGTCTCCCCTGGAGGCGTAGATAAGAGACTGCCATGGAGTAAGTAAAGGCTTCTGTTTCTGTGAGACAACGGATTTCTCGTTCATTTAAGTAAACTTGGCAAAGACGAGAATAAGATGGGTGAGCCTCATTACAATTAAGGCAAGAGGGAGGTAGACTACAAGATGTATTGGTATGGTCGTCGGCACCACAAACTAGACATCCTGCCATGGACCTACAATATTTCGCTGGATGGCCAAAACGCCAGCAATTTCTACTGTTGTGGCATAGGGATCAACTTTCGGACTTGTAAAAGGAGTCCCGCGATATAAACCGAGGACGGAAGCTCACGGCAGTAAAAAGTTCAGCGAGCTACACTGCGGGGGTAACGTCTCCGCCAGCGGGCAGGTAGTAATACGAGTCTACTTTGAGAACTGGGAGGTCTTGACGCTCGAGCTGTTCTAAAATGTTGTCACCACATGTCTGGAAATTACGCTGAATAATGGTATGAGGTAGAATGACGGTACTACTACAAGAATTGAGAGAATGGTGTTTTTGAATTGTTTCAGAAACATGTATGGTGGCAATGAGAGAAAGATCGTTAACTTGGCTAGCATTTTGTAGCGTGATGATGCGTGCACCGCTCTTGAGAGTACGAAACGGAATATTTCGACCAACATGGCATAGGAGAGCCTTGCTGATATTATGATCAGATAATCTGATATTATAATCAGAAAGTCTGATATTATGTTCGGAAAGATAGTCGTATATTATGATCAGAAAGATAGTCTGCAGAGTGTAAAACTTAGGCCATTGTGTACTAGGATGCGTAGTAAGTAAAGGGAGTGATTGTCGCCATTGTCGGCATTCGAAGCAGTGTCATCAGAGAAAGGTCCTGGTCGTTTAGATGCAGGACCGGAGGTGGTCCGTTCTGAGGCGGGCGGGCGATCTGAAAACTGTTGCATCGTATGGGAAGAAGGCGGAAGCATAGTCAAAGACGTGCGGAGGTCGTATGTGTCAAAGGAGTTAGGCCGAGTCCCAGTATCAGGAGTGTGCGACAAAATGTCACCCTACGGATGGTCTGGTAACAAGACAGGGTCGTAAGAGGGTGCTGCTACAAAAATGTGGCCCGGGAGGAGTAGTTTCATGAATTTGGGACTCTATTGTTCTCTTTTTCTTTTCGTGTTTAAGAAAAAAAAAGACAAAATGGGAGGAAGCTCACAGAAAAATTGAAAGGGCCGTAAATCCCCCTCCGCGTCCAAGAGGACCTCAGCGCAGCCGGTAGTGTAAATGGGGCCAGTAAACTAGCAATTCGGGATAACAACCTCACATCTACCGAGCCACCTCAGCGGACAAAAGAGAGAGGGCAGTCTGAAACCCTCCATAAAGCATACCTTCTTCGGCTACCACCTCCTGGAATCCGACAAGCAGCTTCCAGAGATACACCCGTCACCTGAAAGACTCCCGGAGCCTTCCGCGGAAGATTGGAGAGGGATCGGGATCTCCAGACAATTCAGATTCCACGGCAAACTACACTACCACCCAGGACCTCAACGGAATGGGATGGACCACGGTACCTTCCCCCAACATAGGAACTAGAATACCTGAGGGTAGAACCCCAAAGGCTGAAAACAGGAAAGGGAAATGGGAGGGATGGGGAGAGGAGGAGGAAAAGGAAAGGAGGGATGAGTAGGATGGGACAGGGAAGGGGAGGATTGGGGGGGGGGTAATTAGGTTCGGTCGCAAGAAGACCGAAGGCTCCAGTTCGACAGACGCAGAGCCTCTTCGCCACAGCAAGGAGCTCCCCTTGAAGAGGTACTTTTAGAAAATCTGTGGTGATTATTTAGTACACCTAAATTTTACTGATGTTTTAGCCCGAATTTCTCTATGCAATTCATCTGTTAATTTCGCTGACAAGTCCAAAGCATTAGATTGTTTGGGATGAACATTGCCAGAAAATGTTTCAGCTATTGAAGCAATTACTGTCATTGCTCCAAAACTGCAGATCCTCGATTTTAAACCAACTCGTACTATGGTGGTGGATGCTAGTGAGGCGGGAGTTGTGCTGTTCTAATTCAGAATTCAAACTCAGATATTCCTCATTCGGTTTGGTTTATTCAGCAATATCTAAATTTTTTAGTAGAATTAGAGCACTATGACGAAGTACTCGCTTTTATATTAGCTTCCGAACAGTGCAATCTGTATGAGGGTATATCGCCTCATCCGGTTATGGTGTATTCAGATCTTAACCGGTTTACTTTCATCAACAGCATGAAAAATAAAATTTTTGGACGATGAGATGGGATCTGCGTTCAATTCCTTTAAACAAAGTTTCACATGGATGGAAATCACAAGCCGCTGGCTGATACAATATCTATGTCACAGCAAACATGAACACCCAGTTATTGCTGTTCGGTCTTTCATGTGTAATACCTTGTATCAAAAACAAAAATATAACGGGTATAATACCTTGGTTCAAGGAATAATTATATTTCTTAAATAACTTATGGTCATGACCACCATATCATTCATGCCTCTAACTCTAACATTATTTTACGGAGAGTGAAATAAAACATTGAATATAAAACGTTCCTTGTAGGTTTAGGGCTTTGAGCACGCCACCTGTATAACCCTGGTGAGCTTAGCACTTTGTTCTGATTATAATAATAATTTAAGTTCATTATACTTGCATGTAGCTGCACATATTTTACGAGGAATTCTGCAATGAATTTTATGTATTTTTTTTTAATTTGTAAGAATTCTTTTTCATTTGACATCCTTAAAATAAACCAGATTCAAAGGTTTAATTGCTTCGTAGTTTTGGGCAGACACCCAAAATACTGCCACCCTGATTGAGGCAGATAACATAGAACACACACCCTGACACATAAACAGCACACCTGACACAAAGTGTGCTACAGAGATTCCATGTCGAGGCTTTCTAGGCACAGCAGGAATTAAATGATCGCTTGTCTGTTAGAACTGTGCAGCATCGTTCTGTGTAACTTTAGTGCTGTGTCCTAGTGAGATAATTCGCTGCCTTGTTTATCAAGATCACACTGGACCTGGTCTGGCGTGGTCTTGATCATAAAGATCATAACAAACCTGGCCCTCAAGACCAAGAATTTCATATAATGACTCTCAATTTCAAATTTTCAGTCATTTAAATACACAAATCCTAGTGTATTAATTCGAAAAATTCTGATTTTTATTGCAAACAAACTTTTCAAAGTGCATTACCTTCCTATAAAGGAGGGCGCTCTATGACCCATGCGATTTTAGTGATGGTTTTTCAAGATAAATGGAAGAATCCTCAGGCTTAAAGATCTCTCGGAGATCACATGCGAATCTGTTCGTACAGTGTTACGCTTCAAGTCTCAACTTTGAGAACGTTTAAAAATTCATTAATTTCTTGCTGAAATATCATTATTATTTATCCATATTATAATCCTTATCTTTAAAACATTATTATTATTACTATTATTATTATTATTATTATTATTATTATGTATCTCCGAAGGTGACTGTTTCAATAATTGCTATACTTTTTTTTTTTTCATCCAATTTTCCGTTTTTCTTTCGCTCACAACTCGAGGCCTCTTCCGATAGGTTTCAAATTTTTCAACCCTAGTGCACGGTAACTAAAGCATGATGCTAAAAACATTTGGCATGTGTATATACCCTATAACCACAGTTGTTGAAAACATCCACGGTATCCTGGATTATTATAATCAAAGAAAGCGCTAAGCCGACAAGGGTCCCGGTATCCCGAAAAAGCTCTCAAGACTGCCAAAATTTCATACAAGATCCCTCTTAATTTGACGACGGAGAACAAAAATCAAGCTTATCTGCCGTATTTATGTGCAGTGTGAAGCTCTGCGTCCATTTAAACCGCTTTAAATATATTTGAGTCTACCTCTTCTGAATGACTTTATTGTTTAATGGATGATGCTTCTTACGGCCAGGATAGTTCCTTTTAAGTTTGGTTTGTGTGAGGGCAAAGTTGTCATGCATTTCATTTTGTTGTCCAGAAAGAATGGTTCAAGTTGTTATTGGGATGTCTAAGTTCGATTTTACGTAATTAAGTAGTGAAATTGCTTTCCATTCCATAATCAAAGATAACCTCGTCTTATTGGCTTCAAAATATTAACACTTATGCAATCCACAGTAACACATCCTTGAAGGCTAATCTATATATGTGTAAATAATAAATTTTTAATAAAGTTAGAAAACTGGAATCATTGGGTTCCGATTAATTACATGAGAATCCTTTAACTGACAGGCTGTAAACTGTTACTGTTGAAGGGAATTATTAAAAGTAATCCGGGCTTTCACTCTGATCGATAAAAATTTTAAATTGCCAATTTTATTAAACTTGGTCGCCCTCAAAAACTAATGTGATGGCACATTAATTGCTTGCATTTTTTCATAATCTGGACTTTGATCATGCCAATGAGCCAAATTTAACAACTTTGTTCCAGAACCGACGTATTATAAATTACAGTGTTATCTGCACTAAAATTCTTTCAAAACTTTGGTTTCTCTCTTCAGAATGTCTTATCAGATTCAAATTTTTAGCAGTGGTGAACTTTCACTAGGCGTAGTTCCGGTGAACATTTAACAGGTGTAAGTGGCCCACTGTTCAATTTTATTCCAGTCTAGAAATTGGTTTCCATATTTAGAAAGCCTCTCATGGACGATTTTAATATTTCAACGCTGGTATATCCCACTTAGAAGGTTGGTATTGTTAATGGAGTGTATGTGTGAGTGCCATGTTGGCACTTTTAATCTCGAAAACGAATAAAAATATATTGCTTTACATAATTAGATTATGCAATCTGAAACGGGAGGGGGTTCCTTGGCCCTAGTAAAGTGCTTTTGATCCTAACAACTGGACTTAAACTCCTTTTTCTTGGATCGAATCCGCTTACAATAAAACATTTGTGAATGACATCAATCTTCAGTGGCTGAAGAACTGTATGAGATGGATGAAACCTCTCATGGATTTAGGCTGTGCAGCGCTGTATGACCCTAGTAGGCTTAGCACTTTGTTTTCATTATAATAATAAATAGCCTGTGTAGATGAATTAGACACATGTGCAACTCTTGGGTATCTTTATTTAGGAAACGTTTTGCCACACAGTGGCTTCATCAGTCCATACAAAGAAGAATCGCCTCCTGTTCTTCAAGATTCTCCTTTGTATGGACTGAAGCCACTGTGTGGCGAAACGTTTCCTAAATAAAGATACCCAAGAGTTGCACATGTGTCTAATTTATCAACGTGCATTTTTTTGGGGTGGGGGAGGGGGGTGGGGGAGGGGGGTGAAGGGAGGAGTGTGTGTGGTAACGGTGGAATAACTATTTTGGTCTTCAATGGAAACTTTCTTTTGGGTTTAGATTGAGTTACTTTTAATTTGCCAATTTTAATAATAAAACTGTTTTCTGTGAAATAACTGATGCATATCTCCGTTCAGAAATAAGTTAGTGTTAGACTTACGTGGGTTATCTTAGGTTAAACCTATACAATATGCTTTTTTTGATTCCATAACATGTGTGCGCACTAACGACCATCGTAAAAAAAACTTGAAGGCTGTATTCCTTAAGCTTAAAAAAATGCTTATTTACTTAATTAAAAGCTAGACAAGTTTAAATAAAAGTTTTGACTGATTTTTGTACCTGTGAAGGTCCTGATTTTTTTTGGGAGGGGAGGGGGGAGGTAGAAATTTAGCAAATTGAAAAGAGACCATTTACCGACACCTTGTGAGTGTTCCATCCGATTCCCTACAACACTCCATCGCTGATAACTTCATATTGTAACTTGTTAGAAGCTTCAGGCTGCTGGTAGACTAAGATATTGATCCTCCTGATACAACAAGAGAATGCCTTTGAATTATGGCCTGTATATGTCCAAGTTTTCCTTTTTTTTTTTTTAAGAATGTTAGAAATTTGTTTCCAAATGACTTGTAAATTCCCATTCTGATTCGTATCAAATCTTCACCGATAATATTTAACTAGATTATAAACTTATGCCGCGCTCTGCACTATTCCAATCACTTTCATAGACGCACAGAAGGCTGGGGTTATACAATACATGGATACGTTTCTCGGATCGCACAGTGACCGAAAGGCACCTATTATATTATTATAATTATCATCTTGTCTGTTGTGGAGAGAAAATTCAGCCTAGAAAAATTATTTAGAATCTTGTACATTTGCGGCATTCAAAAATAATTGAAGTACCTCATAATTAGGAAAAAATGAAAATGCAAAAAATTGGAATAAGTACATACATAGTGCAACGGTTTGCTTATAAAAGATTAAATACAATATTTTGAGAGCTGAAAAAAAAATATTTACCCTTCAGAGAGCTATATTAAACATTATATTTTTTTACTTAAATTGTAAGTGGAATTGACAAAAAATTGAACTAGAATTAAACTGAAAATAAGAAATGAAATAAAATAAAAGAAACAGACAAATTAAAAATAAATAAAATAGCAATTTGACAAATAATTAAAACAAGACTTTTAAATTTTGAATAAACAGAAAATGGCTTAAAAATCATAATATAATATATATAAGAATTTGAAGGAATAACATGCAAATAATTTTAATTACAATGTACCAAAATTATTATTTGGAAAAGGGCAATAAACGGAATAAAAGATATATAAATGCCATCATTATATTTTAAATTATTAAAATTAAAAATTATGAACGACAAAAATAAAATTTCATTGAGGCCAAAATTTACAACTTAAAAAAGATTGTCTTTTTTTTAATTTATAATGAAATTTTACTTTGCATGTATACATGTTTTTATATTTTATAAGCTATTTTTTTTAATGGGGGCCTAAAACCTGTTTTTTTTTTTTAGGGGGAAGGGAGAAAAAGATTACGGCTTGGTCAAACTTAAATGTTTGCTGTGTCCAAAGTTTTTTTTTCGGTATTTAAGTTAAAAAAAAAACAAGCATTTAATGGCTAATGCTTCGAAAAACTTAAGAAATGCAAATACTTTAAAAGCAAGAGGCAATGTACTTTTTATTTAAATGAAGCAAAATTTATATGACTACCAAGCCAAAACAGATGCAGAATTATTCTTAAAAACTAAATAAAAAAGTAAATTTTAATTTTAAGGGAGTTATTTATTCTGCAATAGCTGCCTCATTACAGTAATATATATATATATATATTATATATATATATATATATATATATATAATTATATATATATATATATATATAATGTGTGTGTGTGTGTGTATGAGTGTGTGTATGTGTATGTATGTGTATGTGTGTGTGTATATGTATGTGTGTGTGTATGTGTGTGTGTATATGTGTGTGTGTGTGTGTGTGTGTGTGTGTGTGTTTAAGTGTGTGTGTGCATGTGTATATGTGTGTGTATATGTGTGTGTATATGTGTGTGTATGTGTGTGTGCGTGCGTGCGCGCGTCGTGCTGAATAGGTAAAGCTGGTCAATTAGCAAGAACTCATTTAAAATTAAGTTCTTTCTAAAATTTTCTCTTACATTTAAAGATACATTTTTTTCATTTATGTTAATATAAAAATTAATAATTTTGTACCAAAAGAACCTTAGGAAACTTCAAGCTTATAATAAGCGCAATTTAATTTAGCCTAATCAAACTAAATATATTTTAGGTAAGTTTACAATAATTTAATAAACACAAAAAAAATCTATATTTTTCGTTAGGTTTAGAATAATTGTTTTGCGAAATTATTGCATACACAAATTTTCACTTGCGTTATTCGGCAAGAAGAGCGTTGCTCTTTAAGCAAAAATCTCAACTTTTACCTATTCGGCACAACTTTATATATATATATATATATATTATATAATGTGTATGTGTGTGTATTGCAGAGGATCGAACTGAAGGGAATAATTGACAAGCCTATTACTCAACCGTATACTGTGTACATTTTAATGGGGACCTCAATAATATCTGAAACCCGTCACATACTGTATTGGTAAATATTAGCAGAGGTCGCTAAGAGTAACCCTAGTCTGCGAATATTTACAGAGGCCTTCTGTCCTCACAGCAATTCCTGTAAGAGTTGGTAACCACTGCTAACAGGTCCCGGTCCAGTATTTAAAGGATCTAAGCCTTCTTATTGAAGTTCCTATTAGCATGGTTGGTAGAGCAACGAGCTGGTAAATTGTTAAACCCCTTGCAATTAATGAGCTTACAGTTTATATATATATATATATATATATATATATATATATATATATATATATATATATATATATATATACATAATTTCTGCAATTTTTAGGCAGAGCATTCATTGTTTGCTTATAAAGTATGATTTTTATCGACAAGCAAGCCACGTGAAAATGCATTCAAAAATCAGTTTGAACCAGACAAAATTAACATATTTCATTTGTTAAATCATTTTAATAAAATTTAGCTATATAACGCAAGTTTTATCCATGTGGAATGTTAAGTTACTTAAGAGTGCTAAATTAAAAAAATGTATTCCATGATATTGCACAAAAAAATATATGTTTATCAATGTATACGAAATAAATTTTCGTAAAGATGTGTGTTTAGAGCATTACGACTATTTTGACCGACTCTGCGTAAAAAGCACAACACACACAATTTACTGTGATGGGTCAGCAGCAGCAGGTGTCAGGGTGGAGCAGGCACAGTGCTGGAGGAAGCATATTCTCATTAGCTAGGTCCTAGTGGAAACTATTTACTCTGAATATTTTCTACAAATGTTTGCAATAACTCATTACACATTAACAATCAATTTAGTTTAAACTGGCATTAAACCATAATGTTTATAAATCAGTGTTAAGCAGCACCAAGTATAAAACATGTATAATACTATAACACAAACCTTCTAATTCACAAGCAATATTTTGCTCTTCCAGTTTTCTACAGTCTTTGACAGACACACACAAGTAAATATGTATCCCGCAGTACAAGAGCGACAACAAAATGTTAAGGGGACGGGGATTATCGTTTTGGGTCATATCAGGTGGAGTCAATTCTCAGGTACAAACATTTATTATCTTTTCCAGCACAAGCTCATAAGTGATGCGATTTAGATAAATCCCCCCTTTTTTTTACCGTTTTAAGATCTTCTGAGCTTTGACTGGCTCCTGGATAGCTCGTCTTGACAGTATGTAGTTCAGGAATGACAGGTGCTTTGCTAATATTCAAAGTTTATTAATGTATGTCTAAATGTGTTCCAGTTCAGAATAACTTGTGTAACACATCGAGGTTCACTCTCTCACACAGTTGGAATAAACCCAGAATCACCATTAAAGGAGTAAATGAAATCAGATGACAGAATCAGCAGCAGCAAGCCTTCAGACGTTATAGACCAAAGAGCATTACAAAATAATTGAAATGTTTCACAACCTCTGACCTCACTTGTACTGGGAAAGATTATCAATGTTTTTGCTTCCCTTCACAGTGTGTGTGGGGATAAGAGGCTCTTCAAAAAATTTGAGTTACCCTCTAATTTCGAATACCAAACCTAATTACCTCCTATTTCCCAAGAGATGTATAACCCCAGTGGATTTAGCGCTTACAAGCATGTGTACTAGTAACAATAATAATAGTAATAATAATAATAATTCCTATACTTGAGAACTGACCCAACCTGAAAATTAAAAATGGCCGAACTCTTTGTTGTCGTCAACACCGTTCACTCTTTGATATTCTTCTGCGCTCTGGGTATATACATGTTCCTGTACTCTTGAGAAAGATTTTCATGTCAAACAATTGTCAATAACTTAGCTGATCTAACTTATAGAACTTGTGCATCCCCTGGAACTTTTCCAGCGAGAGGAGATAAGAGTTTCCGGGAAGAGACAAGGGTTTTCAGGGGGAGAATTCACTGATTTCCATGGGGGAAAAACAAGGGTTTACCAGAGAGATGAGACAATGGTTTCCAGAGAGAGGGATATGAGGATTTCCATGGGGAAGGAGGCAAGGGGAAGGAGGCGAGGGATCAGAGGGATAAACAAATTATCAATATGACTGTGTGATAGTTTATGAATGATATATTACCGACAATATGTAAGACACAAGGGCAGAGTGACTAATACATTCCCTGGTGGGCGAAACGTCTCCTCGTGAAATACTTTTGCACATATTTTTTATTTACATGGTTGTTTCTACTAGAACGTAGACCTGAAGCAGGGAGGTCACAACGTCACTCCCATGTCCACAACCACCGAAGAACATCCATGATATTCATCATCTTATTTGCATATACAAATAACGTTAGACTATAGACATCATTGAAAATTGACTATACACCTACACACGTGACTGACAGCTCACTGCGGGAAAACTCTAATCAGAGTAACGTTCCTCATGTGTCTGGAGGCCTCGAAATCAACAGCTTTGGGTGAACGTGGCAACTCCTCAAGATATACTGGGATTCTACAGCCAAAAAATAATGGAAATACTTATTAAGCAAAGTTTATAAATTAGATGCTAGCCATTTATAAATGTGACTTGTCTGCTGGAGGCAGTATAAGAAAATATGTTAGATATTACAACGCAATATAATTTTGTGAAGTTAGATAATACGGCAGTTCTACGTAATACGACAATACTAGATAATATTGGAATATACCAAAATTAGATATTAATATGAGAAACATACTACGACACTCCTAATATAAGAAGGCAATATAAATTATTAATACTAGAAATTATGTCAATTATACAATATGATAATACTAGAAAATATTACAAATTATATAATATATATATATATATATATATATATATATATATATATATATATATATATATATATATATATTATATACTTCAAAGCTATATTAAAATTGATTACTAACAAGAAATTAAGTTCTGAAAATTTTAGTCTGGCAGTCTACATTAAACTCACCATCAGTTGCTGATGACATTTTTTCTAATAAAAAACAAAAGAATGCATTATGAGTTTTTCCAGAAATATGCAAAAATTATTTTATATGAAAATTAGAGAAAGTTTTTTTAATGAAAATATATATGCATGATGGAGAGAGGAGTGATGGGTGACCAGACTCACCTTCTATGTGCTGTTTCACTTCATTAATTTGTGTTTCTATGGTGTTTTTCAACTCTGTAACGGAGGAAAACAATTAATTATGTTATGAAAAAGAGTGAAATCATTCGAGTGAAAGTAAATTGGAATAATTTAATTTTTATTTTTTTTGGTACTTGTTCAATACTGCTCAACAGTGTGAAAGTTATATTATTTTCTTATTACTCTTCTTTTACAGTTGACTTTCAATTTAATATAGAAAACTGTTGTTAATATATGTGTTTTCAAAGTAATTTACTTTAATCAAAGTTAAAAACTCATGAATTAAACGTGTAGTTATTTAAATTACTTCGTGCGGTTAAGAGAACATGCATATTATTTTTGACATTATTTTAGTTGATAGTGTGGCAATACTGGTCAGTTACCTGTAAACCTTCTTAAAGATATCGAACATAATTGTTTTTGTTGTAAGTCAGAAAAGTGTGACTGCTTATGTAGAGAGCACTTTTACCTATTAATTCTCTCTTTCTCTCTCTCCCTCGTTTTTTATCTCACCACTAATTCCATTTTTATAATCAGTGGCTCACACTCATTAACTTCGTGGATGGTACTCGAAACACTGGATGCCATGAATGTGAGGAATGAAAACCTCAGTTGTAGTTTCTTACACAGATGTCTGTGGGCTAAAGCAGTAAGGCAGCACTAAATTGTCTTCTAAGATTAATGAGAGAGACGCAACATCTGGAGACTGCGATTCCAGCATCCCTTGAGCATATCTGAAGGCTGGTAGGCAACTCCCAAGTACCTTAGAACAAAAGTCAGGAAGTGTAGAGGCTGAAGAGAGACAGCGAAGCAAGTTTGTGGAGAAGAACTAACGATGCAAGATTACATACAATAGTTATATGCAGTGGCGAGGCGAATGGCCTTCCTCTGAATGAATCTGTATAAAAAGGTTTAGCAAAGGTGAGATACAAATATGGTAGAGAAGTTGGCTAGATGCGAGAACAATAGTTGAGATTGAGTCGTAGAGGGAAAGCATCACCAGATGTGATAGGCCGAATAATGTTTTGTTAAACTCATTTTACTAAGAGGTACGAACATATCTCGTGATGTAGGTAATTTCTAGATGTTTGGTGACTTACAGGAAATGCAGAACTATGACTTTTTCAGAGCAAAACAAAGTTTCATAAATAAAAATATTATTCCTCAAGGAAGATGCATGGTTGTTATCCAAAAAATTTCAGCTACTCCTCCTCTTTCTTGGATTAAACCTGATTACTTACTTTTTCCCGATAGCTGTATTGCTCTAGGAAAATAATAATAGAAAATATTAAAAAAACATTAAAAAATTTCAAATTAAATCATGCAATGGGCAAAACATCCGTTAATTTAATAGTTAAAATGTGTATTTTGGTCATATTTAAATAAGACAAACATTACAAGTGACCCAGAAAGACTTGTAAAAGGCATATCAAATTTTTTTTCTAAAGCGCAAGAATCAGTCGAAGGCGCAGAAGAGCCATGACTAAAAAATGAATTAGAGTACAAACTAAAGTGGTGAGCACAAGCGTGGACAGCAGTGAATATGAAGATTGCTACTGGAAAGGTACTGACCAGAATTGAGCCAATTAATGGAAAAAGAGGATTAACCATCTACAACAACGTAGAGCAATTTCCCAATGAGGGAGCTTGAAATTAGTTTACACAGGCAGAAAGATGAGTGGAAGACGCTTAGATAATTAGTTATTATTACCAACTATCATTATTATAACTATGATTATAATTATCATTATTGGTCTTATAGGCAACTGAAAGTCCTATATAACCTTTCATTCTACTTGTAAAATTTAGTTAGGTTCATCCTGTCCTTTGGTTTATTAGTATAATAATCAGTGGGAAGCCGCTAAAACCGTACGGGTCTTACTTTTTTCTGGGTAATGGGAAGTAATCAGATTTGATCAAAGTTATGGGAAGGTGGCTCCAGTTCCTTGCATTAAGATTCCTCATATGCTTCAAGGTTGAGGGGAAGGCGGTATCATTCCCTGTCAAAAGCCTTGAAAATATTTTACCAGAATGAATACTAACAACAGAAAGAAGAGGAACACGGTAATAGTTGGAGAACTTGGAGTAGTTTCAGGTCGGAGACACGCCTTCACTTATCAAGCCATTTATTAAATGTCTCTATCAGTGCTTGTTGGCATTACTATAGCAGTTTCAACGCTTAGAGTAGCTATCTTTCCTATGGATAGGTACCTCAAGGAAGGTTCCTGTCCATAGTGAGAGGCTCTTAGTCTAAAGTACTGGACCTATCCTTCCATTCTTAAATTTGAACTTGAATGCATCCCATTCCTCAAATGTTGTTTGATCCCTGCAGATTTAAAACTCCTCCTTGATTGATTATAAGAATAATTACAATAGCAACAGGATGAACTAAATCATGCTTGTAAGTAGAGATGCAAGATTTATATTAGAAACAATGACGAAACAGGTTTACATCTCTGGAACTTTCCCTTTCAAGAAGACGAGGCACCTGGGTTATACTCACTGAGGTTAAGTGCAACTGAACCTTTATGACTCATGCTAGTCGAGACAAAAGAGTGAAATGTAGATGCATAATGGAGAGAGGCAATAGTCATGAAGAAAGTGCCAAAGAACTGTCTTCCAAGCAAGAATCAACTACTGAAATGGCAGAATAAAAGCAGTGAAGAAGTCCGGCGACACACTAGAGGGAGAATATCAAGAGTTGGAACGCTGGTTAACATACTTCTTTGTAAACAAGCCATGGTTATCGGTAAGATCATAGGAATTATGATACCAGATGTATATAAAGAATTATTAGAATTTCGAAGACAGAAACAAGGATGTTAAAGTCCAAGTCTAGTGCTCATCTCTTACGACAGCGCTGTATGACCCTGGTGGGTTTAGCGCTTTTGATCATAATAATGATCATCTCTTATGAAAATCAGGCCTTTATAACAGTGGATCGAAGCATTTACTACCACTTTCATTAACAAGAGAGTAAGATTCAGTAGGTTAAAAGGTGGTTTACTTTTAATACCAAATTTACACACACACACACACACACACACACACACACACACACACACACACACACACACACACACACACACACACACACACACACACACATCTGATATCTCGGAAAATTATTTTTATAGTGAGAAATAGGAGGCGGTCTGAAAATCAAGTCAAATGTTATTAAAGATCACCGAGTTCTTGCATTTATGTAATGTTTAACAAAAAAAAAGTAAATTAAAAACCAGAGAAGGAAACAGAAAAATAAAGAAAATGTTACAGTGGTATCAAGATATGAGAGGAGCGCTGTAACACACCTGCTCTCCCATGTTGAACATGCCTGAGAGTTGGGACACTCAAAGAAATGTTCAACCTTATCATCTATCTGTGCAATAGTTTCTGTACGTCCCTGCTCCCTGCCTCCCTGTGTCAATCAGCAGGTCCGAAGTTCCATAAGCAACTTCTTGGGTGGATTGGGGAAGCAACAGACTTGCAGAGTTGTATTTTGGGGAATGAGAAGTAATAAGCTATACTAGCTAAGGTCTACCTTACCTATGTTAAGAATAAGGTTTTTATATTACGTAGGTGAGAATATCTAAGGTGAATATAAGAAAAAACTGAAACAAGAATGTAAGGGAAAAGTTCAACAGATAGGAGTAACGAGCAAGTATAGGGTGACGATAGTTTGATTGCCGGCTGCTTGTTAAGGTAGGGTCAGTCTAGCTCCAGCTATCCTCCCCCCCCCTTTCTCTCCACCCCGAAAGGTGACGTGTGGGACTCCGGCCAAACAGTAGTCACTCGACTCACAGCTCCCAGCACAAATCTTGGAATGACAGATCGGGTCACCTGCCAACCAACGAGAAGTGTTGAAGGAGAAGGACTGAACAGCCCATGAGACGTCATTCATAATCTACCTACCTGATTACTTACAGTCAACCGCAGACGACTACCCCTCATCTTTGCAGTGGTAAAGAACCTGCGTTCCCGTCATCTGGACTGACTATTCAAGGCTATAGACTCTGTGAAGAACTAGTCGTTGGGTTGTCACCAACACCTGTCACCCCCTTCCCCCCACATCATCATCAACGGCTACAATTTCTACAAGACGGTGTCAACATCAACCAGACACCCCAGTTTACTTGTACATATTAACGTTGAATTCAAATGGCAATTTTTCATTTCATTTTTCATTTTTCTTTCAAGTAGGATACACCTTCATTTTTTAATGTTTTATCTTTGCATTACTAAATAATAAAGTGTATCTTTGTGAATTATTATTTTTCTATTCATTAATTTTCCTGAGGAGGAGCCAGCCTTGGTAATACTGTCTGAAGTTGTTACAGGGCTGAGTAAGCCTTCACAAAGAAAAAGGAAAATAGATGGTTGAGGATAGAGAGATCTATATCAGAGAGGATTGCCAAAAAGCGAGTGATATGAATGCTGAGAAAATGTGGAAGGAAAGATGGAAGTTATTGGACATCTTAAATGAAGGTTTGAGGCGTGAAATGAAGAAGGAAATTGAAGGAAAAATAGGAAGAGGCAGAAAGGAGGTTGGCTTACTAAGAGAATAGGTGCAAAGAATGGTAAAGGAGCTAGCTAAGGTGAGAGCTGAGGAAGGAAGAATCAAACAATGAGGAGCTGTGGACAGGAAGGGAACGTAACCTCTCAGACATAATGAAAAAAAATGAGAATGACAAAACTAATACAAGAGAGAGAGAGAGAGAGAAGAGGACGTTATTACAAATGGGAAAAGACAAAGGATGATGACTCGCACAGAAGAAAGGGAGAATTCTTTGATGATTTTAGGACTGCCAGACCAACAAGGGATGAGTAAAAGGAGATAGAAGATATTAAAAGCTTCAAGGAGAGGTGAATAAAAGGAGATAGTTCAAAGGAAGCAAAAAGTGAGATGTCGTTTCTTTCACTGTAGGATCAGACGAAAGCGAATGACGCCGTCCAGTAACAGTGCTTTTTTAATCAGAAGTAATGAAGGATAATGTAGTAGATAGGAAATCAACTCTCAAGAAGAGAGAGAGGTAAGAAAATGAAGTGGGAGGAGAGAAAAAGCACGAAGGTAATCTCCGAGAGAAAGGTGAAGATGCAAGAGTCAGGACACCCACAGAATCAAAAACAATCAGTGACAACAAAGTGTTGAAACCAACGACCCCCTGTTTATGCCCTGAACTTCAGCACCTCTAATCTAAATAACTCTAATGGTCCAGCTACTTTCTCCTGTTCTTTCTCCTACTCTCACTTGTGTTCCTTCATTTCCTACTCTCCCTCTTCACTCCAGCTTTAATAACACTTCCTGTCCTTCTCCCTCTCATGCTATCTTCACTAATTCAATCCTCTCTCCCACTCGAACTCCCTCCAGAAGCCAGTCCCAGCATCAAGTAAATGATAAAAAAAAATCTGAATGTGGCATACAGTCACAGATGGAATAGAGGTTAGACTAAGGGCACTGAATCTGCACTCTCTAGAAAGACGTAGAATTAGGGGGGATATGATTGAGGTGTATAAATGGAAGACAGGAATAAATAAAGGGGATGTAAATAGTGTGCTGAAAATATCTAGCCTAGACAGGACTCGCAGCAATGGTTTTAAGTTGGAAAAATTCAGATTCAGGAAGGATATAGGAAAGTACTGGTTTGGTAATAGAGTTGTGGATGATTGGAACAAACTCCCAAGTACAGTGATAGAGGCCAGAACGTTGTGTAGCTTTAAAAATAGGTTGGATAAATACATGAGTGGATGTGGGTGGGTGTGAGTTGGACCTGATAGCTTGAGCTACCAGGTCGGTTGCCGTGTTCCTCCCTTAAGTCAATGTGACCTGACCTGACTGGGTTGGGTGCATTGGCTTAAGCCGGTAGGAGACTTGGACCTGCCTCGCATGGGCCAGTAGGCCTGCTGCAGTGTTCATTCGTTCTTATGTTCTTAAATAAAAGTGGTAGACTTAAGAACAGAGGAACATCCAGATATATTAACTATCAGTGACGAAGCTTTCTGGAATCTTAACCGATGCATTATTACCAAGAAAATATAATAGAGACAAGAGAGAGATCAGAGGACGAAGGTGGTGGCACTAATGGTAAGGAATCAATTGTAATTTTGATGATTATATAGTAAAAGAAATATCAACCGAGGGACCCAAGATAATAGCAGTGTTTGTAGATGAATGGTTCAGAGAACCGACATGTTGATAAATTAGACACATATGCAACTCTTGGGTATCTTTATTGAGGAATTCTTCGCTTGCCTAATTCTTGGGCACGACCTACTTCAACATTGAACAAATGTTACACCACCTATGACTGCTGCACCTCTCCTGCCAACGGTTTATGAGCTCCTTCTCAGCACGTATGCTGTATTCTATTCAAGATTGATGGACTGACCACATCGACTCAAGGTTGAGGGACTGATTACCTCATTCTCCTCCTGTTCTTCAAGATTCTCCTTTGTATGGACTGATGAAGCCACTGTGTGGCGAAACGTCTCCTCAATAAAGATACCCAAGAGTTGCATATGTGTCTAATTTATCATAATAGCAGTGGTTTATAAAGTTCTCTCCACACTCAACAGAAGAGGACCAAGGAATGAGTATGAGGAGCAAAACAGTCATAATACAAATTCTAGAAAAAACAACAGCATGGAGAGCAAATAAGACCAAAGCACAGTTACTGATTGCAGGAGATTTCAGCCACATGGAAACAAACTGGAAGAATTGGTATCCACATGGATGGCCACAACACAGATAACACAGAGTAATAGAAAATTTCATGCCCCAATATATAAAAAAATTACAAGAGCGAGGGTAGGGAAGGAACCAGCTAGACTTAACCGGGTTTCCAGCTTAAGGTAATCTAATACAGACGAAATTAAATATGGACTACCACTAGGAGCTAGCGACCACATAGTCAGATTTGAATACTTGATAGCAGTGAGAGCCGAGAAGAAAATAAAGAGGCATAAATTACAGAATAAGGTACAATGCAGGGGTGTGAGACTTTGTAGATATTATTATTATTGGTATAAACCTTGGTAATAAATACCGACAAGTTGGTTTAGAAAGACACGTAAGCAAACACTATAACATATTTATTAGAAAACGTTTCGGTCCTGGGACCTTGATCACTTCTAACATACAGAGGTAGAAAGACATTATATATATAGGCGGAGAGTGAGATGTGACGCACGTGACCTGAGGAATGTCATAAGAACATAAGAATGGAGGAACACTGTAGAAGGCCTACTGGCCCATGCGAGGCAGGTCCTTATCAAAACAACCTCTACCTATTATTATTATTATAATCAAGGGGGAAGCGCTAAACCCGGAGGATTATACAGCGCCTAGGGGGGGATGTGGAATGCATTCAGGCTTAATTCGGGGAACTGGAGCACAGATCCAATTCCCTAAATCAAGAGCCCCTCACCATCAAGGAACCTTCCTTGACTTTGTAGATAGAACTCAGTGGAACAGAGAACTGACTGGAGGGACAACTACAAGATGACTGAAGTCATCGCCAGGAAGTGCCTAGACGTTACAGCAAGATTCCTGAATAGGTGAAAAAAGTCAAGTCTTTGGTTTGAACAGAACACCAGAGAAGCCAAACGGTGGAGCAAAAGAAAACAACATAAAACAACATTACACAGGTAATGTCAGAGAATAAGGAAACAAGCAGAACAGTGAGGAATTACTGTGCAAAGATATGAAGAGAAGCAGAATGTTAAATTGACAGAGACATGGCTGCAAAATTCAAATCATGACCAAAACTACTACACAGCCACCTAAGGAGGCAGATAATCGTGAAAGACCAAGTAATACGGGTGTAGAGGGAGGGAGGGGTGCTCACGGAAGAAGAGAGAGAAGTTTGCGGAAAATTAAATACATTGAGCGAATCTGGATGAGGCCAGAATGCAGGGCTGCAAGTGCAAATCATATTTCGGATAGAATATATTTATCAAACGAGGAAGTCATGAAACTGCTAAAAAAGTTAAACACACTAAGCGCCATCAGACCTGACTGCATATAACCATGGATATTGAGAAGAGGAACGGAAGAACTGTGTAAAGGCAGATATATCAGACTGGAAAAGTGCAAGAAGTGGAGTTCTGCAAGGTTCATTCCTAGGACCTTTATTATTAACATACGTTCTTGATCTGACAGAAGGAATTGATTCATGTTTCATTGAGCGCCGATGATAGTAAAACTAATGAGAATAATACAAATGGAATATGATGGAGACAGGCTGCAGGTATACTTGGAGAAACGGTGAGAATAGTTATGCAAGTGTTTGCCGGCGTTAAGTCTAGGCATGTGCAAGATCATGAAAACTGGGAATATAGAGATAACCAACCACGGAATACAGCTTGAAAGGACGGGAACTGCAAACATCACTCAAGGAGCAGCTTGCAGTAAACATCACACCCAATATCATATTGCCAGAGGCCATTTTTCAAAACATTGCTCCAGTCTCAGGGTGGTTAATAAATGGGACGAGCTAGATGAGGAATTGATAGACGCAACTCATTACACAGTTTGAAGGGTAAGTATGCAAGCTCCCATGAGGCCAGGGAACAATAAGGCTGATGAATGTGGTTCAAAGGAGGGGCTAGAAGCTGCGAATCGACCCATTCAATCACAACTCGGTAAGTACAACTTAGTGAGTTCACACAGACACACACACACACACATTTAAACCTAAAGACATGACCATAAAAGAACAAAAGTTGAAATGGTTGCGAGGTTTATAATACTGAGAGGAATTGACAGGGTGGAGAGGATTTCTTTAGCCTAAGAGTGGATAGGAAGTGCAAGGACCTAGATATTCACGTGGTCGAGGCAGAATCCTTACATAACGTTAAGAATAGGTAGGATATGGCTCACACAGTCGAGTGCGAAACCAATAAAGGCCAGCAAAGAGGAGCTAAGACTCGATCATGGCAACAATAGTCATGTGAGTACACGCACAAACTACAAGCATGCGACCTTATATTTTATATTACATATATAATATAGGAAGTAAAACCTCTGGAACAGAGAAAAGACTTAACTTCACGGAAAACTCAAAGTTCTCCCCGGAGCTGTTTGAAAATTTTCTCCTACCACCCCCTATATTCTATATTGACTTTATTTAAAGATATAACCCATTGACATATATAATTATATATATATATATATATATATATATATATATATATATATATAAACATACATGTCTCTATACATATAGAGTGTGGGAGAATGTGTGTTTGTAAGTCACCATGTAAGGGAGAGAGAGACAGAGACAGAGAGAAAGCAAGGAACAGCAACAACCAGGGTTCTCCTATTTGCCCTCGCCATTAGTTCCGCTGCTTGCTGCTCTAGTTGCTGTTATCCTGGCTGCTGTAGAGTTGCTGCTGTGTGTCCCTTGCTGTTGTTAATGTGACTACTGCTACTGTTGCCCTCACCCGGGCAAGCGATGGTATTGTTATTGGTGTGCGTGTGCGTGTACTCAATTATATGTGGTTGCAAGGTTCGAGTCACAGCTCCTGGCTCCTTTGTGTGTGCGTGTGTGTACATATAGGTGTGCTCACCCATATGTGGCTGTAGGGTTCGATTCTCTGCTCATGGACCTGCCTCTTCGATGGTCGCCATTAGGTTCACTCTCTTCTGGCTTCGAGAGCTTTGTCGTACATCTTTTTAAAGCTGTATAAGGGTCAAGTGTGTGTGTGTGTGATTACCCATAAGAAATGGTTTAATTATGCAATCATTCTAATATCATTAGTCATTCTATCATATAATTAATTATCCTATAATATCACTTACTACGTCGTCCTCTAATTTATTTCTCTGTTCCATCCCCTTGTGAAATGTTTTCTAAGAGATATTCAGCTCCAGTTCTTCTCAATTTACAACTACTGAAAGTTACCTTCCAAAAAAATATTCTATATCTATTCTTTCTTATCTTTTTATAACCTAATATGTGCTTATCATATCTTCCATTTTTATTTGTCCTATCAGATAGCTATCATGGGCCTTTTGTTTATAAACAACTTTTTGTATATATTTTGCTTTTAGCCCAAGGAGCCTTCTAGATGTTCTCAGTCTTCTATATGATCGACATTTATATTCCAGTTTTGGTTTAATATATATTATAGAAAGTTTGTTTCTTCAGAGTCTCTCCATCTATATATATGAAAGCCATTATTTTTAGCTTGCCAGTGAAGGTCACGAGTTTCTGGCAATTCCAGTTTTATGATCTCTCAGTGACAATGTTTTTTGCATACTTACTCGACGGTCCCTCACTCTGGTACCTTCAATATTCTTGTTTCACGATACATTGTCTTCAAGTAGCCTAATTTCTATTTCTCCCAGTTTTGTTAAAGGGAAAAAAATATTTTCACTCAAATATCACAATCCATCTCTTAATTTATTTTCCCAATTTATCCAAATACTGTTGAAGAGATTTACTGTCAATTACATTTGTTATTTAGCAAAATATTTTTTTTAATCCTTCTCTAACATGTTCATATAATTTTGTAATATATAAGGTAAGCTATTTAGAGAATTTGAAAAACATCCGAGGGACGCACAGAGCCCTGAGGAACTTCACTGTTGATGCTCATCACACAGAATATTTTCCTCTGTGTCTCTGATCTATTGTTGTAATAATTCACTTTTTATTCCTTTGTTTATAGTTTCCAAATTATTCTCTCATGTGTGTGTGTGTGTGTGTGTGTGTGTGTGTGTGTGTGTGTGATCGCGCGCGCGCGTGCGGGGTGGCATTTGTTCGCCTGTATGTTTGTCCACGCTTTTTTTTTTTAATATCGGTATTGTGTTACTGGTGACAAACCTATCCATCAAAACATGAAACTTGACACCATTTCGGAATATTAAATAACCAGGCGGAACACTTTGTCATTTGACGTGTATTCAACCACTAAATGAAAGTTTTTACCAATATGGAGAGAGACAGAAACTCAAAAATCTAATCACACCCGGTTAATAATATAGTTTTAAAAGAAATTCTGTTCCCCCCTCTTTCTCCTCTTATACCACACCCCACCCTTCTACCTCCCTTCCTCCCTCTCTCTCTCTCTCTCTCTCTCTCTCTCTCTCTCTCTCTCTCTCTCTCAAACTCCTTGAATTACTGAGGTAATCCTCCGAGTTTATGTTTATCTGTAATGTTGTGTAAGATCCGAGGTTGTATTCGTGCATGTGGTATGTTTACAACTGTCTACATAAGCGCTTTTGTACATATATCTGCCTTGTATACTCCTGTTCTCAGCTTGTACATGTATCTGCATGAATATACCCTTGTTTACGCGTGTTTTCAGCGTAAGCTTATATCTGCATTAGAGTGACTAGAAGACGTATATTTACAGTGTTTGTATTTGTATACGTGAGTGCTAAGTGTACATATGTCTGCATAAGTGCATGTGTGTGCATGTATGTGCCTGTGAGTGCATTAAACCGTCTCCTTACAATAATCTAAGAATGAATTATTATGTATTTGCACTAATGTTTTTTTGTTGTTGTTGTTGTGCCCGTTCATCTTGTCCTAACCCCACCTCCACAACCACAACCTCCTCCTCCTCCTTTTCCTCTCTCCCCTCCTTCTCTCCTCCCTCCATAGTCTTACTCATGAATTCGTCCTGATCTTCAGCCTCGGCTTCAGCAGCAAGTTCCTCTGGCGTCTTTTTCTTCCTCATGAGTGGGTTGTCTGGCATGGCTGGCTCCTCTAGCACGATGTCCTCCTTCTTCTTGATCTGGTACTGTAAGACAAAGCCAGGGTCAGAGAACCGTCTCTAACTCATAAATTAAAAGTTAAATGTACATAACAATAGCAGTGGGAAAATAATCCTTAGTAGTTTAAAAACCGATTTCTAACTCTTACTCTGCTTAATCATCTTCTGCAAGACATAGCCAATGTTCGTTTATAGCTACGAACACACACTTTTAAAAATACACATAAGTGATATCAAAATGGCCTAAAAAAGATAAAGAACATTATATATGAACGTGTGTGTGTGAGTGTGAGTGTGAGTGTGTGTGTGTGTGTGTGTGTGTGTGTGTGTGTGTGTGTGTGTGTGTGTGTGTGTGTGTGTGTTAGGGTATATGCTCACATTTGTCAAAGGAATATAAATGAGGTTCTATATAAGAAAGAGAATAATATCTGAAGAAGTATTACAGCAAAAACAATAATACTTGACTCTCAATAATTCTTGACTATTATTAATACTCTACTATAAATAATATTTACCTATCAACAATACTTGGCAGTTTAACAATAATCAAAAGAACGGCAGAAATTATTTACAATATAAGGAGTCAGAGGCATCTTGAAATACGGGAGATCAAGTACTCACCCGAGACATTGTGTCCCAGAATGACGTTCATCAGTGACGTGGGACTGTAGTTCTTGTGTGCTGTTGTCTTCTTTATTATGTTAACGTTTATGTGACTAAAACTGAAACCATTTAACACTGATGGATGACTTGTTTTTATCAGTTTGACTTTCTTTGTTGTTTACAACTAGCGCACATTCTGGTGACAAGTCTTGACATAGCTTTCCGCTCTGACCTCGATCATAATCATTTCGCGACAAGATAATTATTAAAAACGCACCGAAAAGTTGTCTGAAGATTTATTTCCAATTTTTGTGTCATTGTGAATTGTATCTCTCACGGTACAGGAATTTTGTTCCAATACCGTGACTGCGTTCAATGCATCTAAATATTCTTCTCACCTAAAAGGTGAGCAGAATGTTTAGATGTTATGTACTAACTGAGAACAGGAAACGAGGAGATATATCAAAACTAGGTTTAGCCAGACTTGCAAATCGATGGAGGAAAAGATTTCTGCAGAGAGCAAGGAATGGGAGAGACGAGCTGAGGCAAAGGTACAGAGCCTAGAGGAGAAATTGAAGGAGCTGATGTGTGAAGTTTAGCAGGGAAAGGAAAGGGGCAATGAGATGGGAGCAGCAACATCAATTGCAGGAAATGGGATTGAAGGAAGGGGAAGAGCTAAGACAACAAGTGCAGGAAATGATAATGGGAACAGTAAAGAAGTTGCTCAAATCGAATTCAGAGGTATGTAGGGAAAGAAAGTGGGAAGAGAGAGAGACAGAGGTCACTGATTATATACAAGGGCTTTGGTAGAAAGAAGAGAGTACCTGTGATAGAATGCAACAGGCAGAGGAACAAGGAAGTTTTGTCTCAGATGACAATATTTTAGACACGGAAAGTACTTAAAGGGAAAAAGTCGTCCAGTCTAAGTGACCCCTCATGGCAAAATTCGTTCTAGACAGGATCGTGGAGCAGAAACCATGGTTAAGGGACTCGGAAAAAATATAGTTGGGTGTACCTTGACTGAGACAAAACAAGAAAGGAATGAGAACAACAGAGAGATGGGTACAAAGATGCGAGAGGCAGAAAGGAGAGACAGGCATGGAAGCTTAACCTCCAGAGCACCAACAAGCACATCCACCCCCAGAACATCCCTTAAATTAACCCCTAACCTACACTCCAACTCAAACACAATAACCCATAACAAACCCACTCTCAAACCATACCCCTGGCCGGGATTGAGTCAAACCCACTCTCCACACCCACAGCCTACATTCCTCCCAATACAAATATCTTCCTCACAGTAGCCTCTTACAAAATCTTTTCCCCCTTCCACACAATCCCCAAATGGCACCAACCACTTCCATCCCCTGAACCATGGGCAGGGATCAGGAATCCAGAAAACCATGAACCAGAACACAGTAATGGTGAGGAAGCTGAAGGAATGGTATACCTGTGCAGATGGAATAACAAATAAGAGTGGGAAGTGGCATAAACGTATCATGGAGGCATCCCCAGACATTATAGCACTCACGGAGATAAAACTCATTAAGATATCAGATGCGATCTTCTGGAGTGGCTATCAGCTCCTCAGGAAAGAAAGGGAGCGGAGGAGGATTAGCACTGCTCATCAGAAACTAATAGAATTTTGAGGAGATGGAAGGAATGGGCAGAGAAGCAGATGGCAATTTAGTATGCACACTTAAGAACGGGGGTCCCAAGGTGGCGACAGCAGTGATGTACAATTCTCCACTAACTAGCAAGAGGCCAAGATATACCATTGCTCTATAGCAATGGTGGATACACTAGCAGAGATGCCCAGAAAGGCCCTCGCGATCAGGGAAAAAGCTACTAGTCAGTGATGACCTTAACCACATGGAGATTGACTAGGAGAACCTAAAACCACATGGGGGACCAGAACAATGGAGGCGTAAGATGCAGGAGGTAATATGGAGAACTTCATGCACCAACGTGTTAGGAATACAACCAGAGAGAGAGAGAGAGAGAGAGAGAGAGAGAGAGAGAGAGAGAGAGAGAGAGAGAGAGAGAGAGAGAGAGAGAGAGAGAGAGAGAGAGAGGATGAACCAGTGAGACTGGATCTTGTATTCACTCTGAGTGGTACCAACATAGGGAATGTTACACGTGAAAAGACCCTTGACGCTAGGCATAACATTGTTCTAAGTTTTGAACGCCTTGTGGAATTTTTAGTAGAGAGTGAAGCAGCAAGGAAAGGAGGTGAGAAGACAAACTTCAAAAGAGGGAACTACATAGCCATGATGCAATTTCTGTTTGAGGGAAATACAGTGACTGGGGTGATGGAGCATATTACCCAAAAGTGAAGAGAGGCAGAGGAGTTCATACCCAGGAGTAATAGAAACAATGGGAAGATCATAATAAGCCCATGGTTTACCCAAAAGTGTAGAAAGGCGAAAGCCAAATGTGCTAGAGCATGGAAAAGTACAGAAGGCAAAGAACACAGGAAAACAAGGAATTGAGCCGAAGAGCCAGAAACGAGTATGCGTGTATAGGGAGTGAGGCTCAACAGCAATTCGAGAATGACATAGCTTCGAAAGCCAAATCCGACCCAAAGTTATATAGCCACATCACGAGAAAGACAGTAGTCAGGGACCAGGAAATCAGCTGAAGAAGTAAGTTGGGGAGCTCACATGAAACAACCAGGAAGTCTGTGAAGGGGTCAGTATTAGATTATGGGAAGTATTCTCAGTGGTACTGGTCAGTGATACAGACTAGTAACACTGACATATATAGTATGCAAATTTGTGGAGAAGATTATCAGAAGAGAGTGGTGGAGCACCTAAAAAGTAACGGGCTCATACATGACAACCAGCACGGCACGGTAGTTCTACGACAAGGTGACAGGAGAGGGAGGGATGGGTATATTGCTTTTTCGTGAACATTGAAAAAGCTTTTGATAGTACCGCACAAGAGACTCGTACAAAAGCTAAAGGAGCAGGCAGGAATAACAGGAAAAAACACTAAAATAAATCAAGGCAAACCATACAGGAAGCAAACACGTGATAGTCAATGACGAGATGTCGAAATGGGTGCATGTGACGACTGGGGTTCCGCAAGGATCAGTCCTAGGGCCAGTGCTCTCTTCTTTATGTAAATGACATGACTAAACGGATAGTCAAATGTACCTCTGTTCGCAGATTACGTGAAACTAATGAGGAGAATGCAAGCGGAAGAGTACCGAGAAATACTACAAACAGATCTGTGTCGACAGGCTACAAGCCTCGTCTCAGAAATCTTCCGGAGTCTAACCTCACTAAATGTAAATTTATGAACCTTTGGGTTGGACAAAAAAGACCGCAGACGGAGTGCTGGCTCGGGGGGAGGGGGGAGGGATGAGGACACAAAGGCAGCAAACTTCACTCATAGAAAAGAACCTGCGGGATGAATATCATACCGAGCACCTCAGAAGTGGCACATCAACCAAATAATTGTTGCGGTAAATACGATTCAAGCAGATCTAAGAACAGCTATTCGACACCTAAGGAGTCATTCATGATACTGTGTACGTTAGGCCCATACTGGGGCACGCAACACCAATATGCAACCGACACCCGGTCAAGTATAAGAAATTGGACAAAGTGCAGAGGTTTGCAAGAAAACTAGTCCCAACGCTAAGGGGTGTGTCCTGTGTAAGGAGGTTAAGGAAGCTTTAGCTGATGACACTGGAGGACAGGAGGACTAGGGGGAGGATATGTTAATGACGCACAAAATAATGCAAGGAACTGACAAGATCAATAAAGACAGAATGTTTATGAAATGGGAAATAGAAACAAGAGGGTACAGTTGGGAGGTGAAAACTTAGATGAGTCACAGAGATGTTAGGATGTATTTCTTCAGCTTTAGAGTTGTTAGGAAGTGAAAGAATGTGGAGAGTGAAGTGGTAGAGACGTGGCCCATACATAGTTTTAGGAAGCGGTACAACAAGTCTCTTG
Organism: Cherax quadricarinatus; assembly: GCF_038502225.1. Lineage (NCBI taxonomy): Eukaryota > Metazoa > Arthropoda > Malacostraca > Decapoda > Parastacidae > Cherax > Cherax quadricarinatus. The sequence continues at coordinate 41,623,480 of NC_091312.1, forward strand.
AAGCCGGAAGTGAGTGGACCTAGTAGCGACCAGCGAAGAAGAGTGGCTAGGAGCTGTGACTTGACCCCTGCAACCACATGTAGGTGAGTACATATAGGCGAGTACACACACACGAACACAAAGAAGTCAGACAACACACACAGTTCCGACGAACACACAGTGCTCTGCCAACGCACTTATATAGGACAGGCAACACATTTTTCAAGCAACACGCGTGCACATATCAGGAAAAAATTTCAGGCAACACACGGTCACAGGCAACAAACTACACAAGCAGCCCATACACAGACAAAAGATGTATACAGCTTAAGCAGAAAACATACAGAGGCAACACAAGTATATAACACAGGAAACACAGGCATGCAGAGGCAACACACCTATGCCGCCCAGGCAACACAGACAGCACACGTATACCGCCCAGACAACACAGACAGAGGCAACACACGTACACCACCCACACAACAGAGACATACAGAGGCAACACACGTATACCACCCAAGCAACACAGACATAGAGGCAATACAGGTATACCACCCAGGCAACACAAACATACAGAGGCAATACAGGTATACCACCCAGGCAACACAAACATACAGAGGCAACACACGTATACCACCCAGGCAACACATACATACAGAGGCAACACACGTATACCACCCAGGCAACACAGACATACAGAGGCAACACACGCATACCACCCAGACAACACAGACATACAGAGGCAACACACGCATACCACCCAGACAACACAGACATACAGATGCAACACACGTATACCACCCAGGCAACACAGACATACAGAGGCAACACACGCATACCACCCAGACAACACAGACATACAGAGGCAACACACGCATACCACCCAGACAACACAGACATACAGATGCAACACACGTATACCACCCAGACAACACAGACATACAGAGGCAACACACGTATACCACCCAGACAACACAGACATACAGAGGCAACACACGCATACCACCCAGGCAACACAGACATACAGAGGCAACACACGCATACCACCCAGGCAACACAGACATGCAGAGGCAACACACGTATACCACCCAGGCAACACAGACATACAGAGGCAACACACGTATACCACCCAGGCAACACAGACATACAGAGGCAACACACGTATACCACCCAGGCAACACAGACATACAGAGGCAACACACGTATAACACCCAGGCAACACAGACATACAGAGGCAACACACGTATACCACCCAGGCAACACAGACATGCAGAGGCAACACACGTATACCACCCAGAAAACACAGACATACAGAGGCAACACACGTATACCACCCAGGCAACACAGACATACAGAGGCAACACACGTATACCACCCAGGCAACACAGACATACAGAGGCAACACACGTATACCACCCAGGCAACACAGACATACAGAGGCAACACACGTATACCACCCAGGCAACACAGACATACAGAGGCAACACACGTATACCACCCAGAAAACACAGACATACAGAGGCAACACACGTATACCACCCAGGCAACACAGACATACAGAGGCAACACACGTATACCACCCAGACAACACAGACATACAGAGGCAACACACGTATACAGGTCAGGAACCAGGGCGGTAAAGGCGGCTAATACACGGATTAATGTCCCAGTGTTTCTATTTTCCGTTTCAATTTTTCTTCTCCTTTTCTTTATACATTTCTTTTACTTTTTCTTCTGGTAATTCCTTACGGGAGAGAGAGAGAGAGAGAGAGAGAGAGAGAGAGAGAGAGAGAGAGAGAGAGAGAGAGACAGAGAGAGACAGAGAGAGAGACAGAGTGAGAGAGAAATTTTTTATATTTCTTCCAGTTCAGTTGTACGAAAAAGCACAGTAATTATATTTAGCATCATAACATAAAAATTGTTAGTTAAGATGCTTTGAAGTATTATTCCGTATTATTTTTCACGATGTCTAAAATTATGAAAGTAATAAATACAAAATGACTATTTCACTAAAAGCAGCGAAGAGTTTCTACGAGGGTTGCGAGGCTCAGGTTAGAGTATATAGGAGAGGGAGATTATTTCCCAGTAAAAGAAGATCTTAGACAAGGATGTGTGATGTCACGGTGGTTGTTCAATACTTTTATAGATGGAGTTGTAAGAGAAGTGAATGCTCAGGTGTTGGCAAGAGGTGTGGGGTTAAAAGATAAAAAAATCTAATACAAAGTTGGAGTTCTTTTGCTGATGACACTGTGCTTTTGGGAGATTCTGAAGAGAAGTTGCAGAGGTTGGTGGATGAGTTTGGTAGGGTATGTAAAAGAAGGAAATTAGAAATAAAGGGAAGAGTAAGTTGATGAGGATAAAAAAATCAGTAATGAAAAACTAGATATTAGACTGGAGGGAGTATGCAGAAAGTGAATGCATCAGATATTTGGGAGTATGGGAGATGGGAGTATGAAAGACGAGAATTGATGAGATGAAGGTGAGTGGTGCACTGAGTAGTCTGTGGAGACAAAGAACGTTATCCATGGAAGCAAAGATGACAGTGTATGAGAGTATAGTTATACCAACCCTCTTATATTAGTGTGAAGCATGGGTGGTGATTGTTGCAACAAGGAGAAGGCTAGAGGCAGTGAAGATGTCGTGTCTGAGGGCAATGTGTAGTGTAAATGTAATACAGAGAATCCGTAATTTGGAAATTAGGAGGAAGTCTGGGGTTACTAGAAGTATTTATCCAGAGGGCTGAGGAGGGGCTGTTGAAGTGGTTCGGATATTTACAGAGGATGGAACCAAATAGAATGACTTGGAGAGCATATGAATCTGCAGTGGAAGGAAGGCGGGGTTCGGGTCGGAATAGGAAAGGTTATAGGGAGAGGGTAAAGGAGGTCTTTGTATGCGAGGGGCTTGGACTTCCAGCAAGTATGCGTGAGCATATTAGGAGGGAGTGGAAACAAATGGTTTTCATGACTTAACGTGTTATTTGAGTGTGAGCAGCGAAACATTTATGAAAAGATTCAGGGAAACCGGTAAGCCGGACTTGAGTCCTGGAGGTGGAAAGTACGATGCCACCACTCTGAAGGAGGGGTGTTGATATGTTGCAGTTATTTAATTGTGGTGTAGGTACGTCCCTGGCAAAACAGTGATGAAGTGAATGATGATGAAAGTGTTTCTTCCTTTTAAGGTCACACCCACTTGGTGGGAAACGGCCGCCGATGTGTTGTATATATATATATATATATATATATATATATATATTTATAAGTACGTCCGAACATATAATAATGATATAGTAAATGATCTCTCTAAACATAATTTTATGCATTCATGTCTTCGAACCAACGTAAAAATATTTGTGCTGTTATTTTAAACTGAACTTATCTAAATTGATTTAGTTTGATACTCAATTAATTGCACTTGTATAATAATCATAAAATTATAAATATTATATAGTTATATATATGACATTTATATATATATATATATATATATATATATATATATATATATATATATATATATATGTCGTGCCGAATATGTAAAACTGGTCAATTAGCAAGAACTCATTGAAAATTAAGTCTTTTCTATAATTTTCTCTTATACATTTAAAGATATATTTTTTTCATTAGTGATAATGTAAAAATCTATAATTTTGCACCAGAACAATCTTAGAAA
>NC_091312.1:41632127-41664627 GCF_038502225.1 Cherax quadricarinatus
TATATATATATATATATATATATATATATATATATATATATATATATATATATATATATGTCGTGCGGAATAGGCAGAACTTGCGATCTTGGCTTAAATTGCAACGCTCATCTTGCCATATAAGACAAGCGAAAATTTGTGTATGCAATAATTTCGTCAAATTTATTCTGAACCTAACGAAAAAAATATATTTCACTGTGTTTGTTTAGTATTAAATTATTGTAAACAAATCGCAAATATATTTAGTTGGGTTAGACTAAAATAAATTATTCTTTTTCTAATAAGGTTAGGTAAGTTTTCTAAGATTCTTTTGGAGCAAAATTAGAAATTTTTACATTAACATTAATGAAAAAAATATATCTTTAAACGTATAAGAGAAAAATTAAGAAATTACTTAATTTTAAATGAGTTCTTGCTAATTGACCAGTTTTACATATTCGGCACGACATATATATATATATATATATATATATATATATATATATATATATATATATATATATATATATATATATATATATATATATATATGGTCATTTAGAGAGAATGGATCAAAGTAGAATGACATGGAGAGCGTATAAATCTATAGGGGAAGGAAGGCGGGGTAGGGGTCGTCCTCGAAAGAGTTGGAGAGAGGGGGTAAAGGAGGTTTTGTGGGAGAGGGGGTAAAGGAGGTTTTGTGGGAGAGGGGCTTGGACTTCCAGCAAGCGTGCGTGAGCCTGTTAGATAGGAGTGAATGGAGACGAATGGTTTTTGGGACCTGACGAGCTGTTGGAGTGTGAGCAGGGTAATATTTAGTGAAGGGATTCAAGGAAACCGGTTATTTATATATAGCCGGACTTGAGTCCTGGAAATGGGAAGTACAATGCCTGCACTTTAAAGGAGGGGTTTAGGATATTGGCCGTGTGGAGGGATATTTGTGTATCTTTATACGTACATGCTTCTAAACTGTTGTGTTCTGAGCACCTCTGCAAAAACAGTGATTATGTGTGAGTGAGGTGAAAGTGTTGAATGATGAAAGTATTTTCTTCTTGGGGATTTTCTCTTTTTTTTGGGTCTCCCTGCCTCGGTGGGAGACAGCCGACTTGTTAATATATATATATATATATATATATATATATATATATATATATATATATATATATATATATATATATATATATATATATATATATATATTATACCAGCAAAGAAAATATTTGTCAATAATTTTGTTAAAATTCAGAGGGAGACATTGGGCAGTTGATTCGCAAATCTGATTAACGTAATTCAATTGATGGAATTTCTATACCCAAATCAGAAAATGTTTACGAGTATTTTATGGTGAATTTGAAAGCTGATTATTGTCGCCATCGTAAGTTTATAGTTAAAAAATAGATATGCGTATTCTTCAGTTGCATAAAGTAATTCGCTCAAGTTGTGACTTGTGGATAGCGAGCGTTTCACTCCATCACTCAGGAAAAACGCTTATAGAGCTAAAAGTAAATGGATAGGTGACTGCGCGAACATATTGTACACCTGAATCGTGTTAATTCCAAAATCCTACCAGTGTTGAGTGACCTTTGGGTGGTAGAAGAGCGTGTGCTGCTTAAAATACAGACATAAATATTTCGGCAGAAATAGTGGGGAGATTTTCCCTTTCCTATAATTTTTTTGTGACTTCTATTCTACGACTTATAAAATAACACTGACGTAGTATCGACTGCGAATGACTAATTTTCAGATACTATAATCATTGTGTCTATGATATGTGTAATACTAGCATATTACTAAATTAATTCACATTAGAAGCAATATGAATAGTTTAGTAACATTATTTAACATTTAAAGTGCATTGTAACTAATATAATTCTGCTCATACCAATAATGATTATGTTGTAGTGTGTATGATAGTGTGTATTGCATGTTGCAAGGTTTGTGGTGTATGTTTCATTTAAGATGTATTGATTAACTTACACGGTATCGGTTGGATGGTATAAAGGATTTAGTCTTGGATTTGTATGAATGGTTAGAAAACCGACAAGTTGACAAGTAAGACATATCACCTAGCAGTAGCTTCTTCAGTCTACTGCAGAGAAAAGTGGAAGATGTTGAGAAGTTGGGGTAATCAATCCTTCATCCTAAAGTCACTGTGTACAGTACATCAATCTTAACAAAAGTACAGCATAATTGTCGAGATGGGGTTTATAAACTGATGACATTGGACTGAAGAAGCAACTAACTGGCGAAACGTTTCCAGAATAAAGATACCCAAATGTTGCACAAGAGTCTCATTTATCAGTATATGATGTATAATGTAGGTCGTATAGTCTGAAGTGTATAGTGGAGGGAGGTGGTATAAAATAACGACACCGTGGAAAAGAAGAGAGACAAATGCAGCAATATTAGATCCTTTATTGAGAACGTTTCGCCCACACTGTGATCTTTATCCAGATCTGTTTGTGACTTGATAAAGCCTACTGTGTGGGCGAAACGTTCTCAATAAAGGATCGTATTATACCGCATTTGTGTGTGTCTTCCTAGTGTATGGCGTTTAGTGCATGTATGGTGTTGGGTGTAAACACTGTATGATTAGTATGTAAAGTATTGTGTAAATTATAATGTTAGGTTTGTAAGTATTGGGTAAAGTGTATTGTGTAAGACATAAGTTAAATGCATGCTCAATTTGGACATGTAAATAAAGGTATTGAGACAGAGACTGTGGCCTACGAAAAACATCAGAAACTAGGTAAAAGCAGCCTTAGAAGAGAGGAGGACCTGAGGGAACACTATTAGGGTTTATAGATTAGTCAGGTGTCTAAACAGAGCTGCTACGAACAGACTGTTTGAGATGAGCGGAGAGGAAGTCAAGAAGTAAATTTGACAGCTAAACCAGAGTCATAGATTATTTCAGGTAGAGATGTACGAAGCGTACGAGCGAGTGAGGAACATGGAGTAGAGATATAGGGGTTCGTAGAGGTAGGGAAGAGCGCAAGAGTACAAGTAAAATTGGTAGAACAGGTTAGTTTCTGTTAAAAAGTCAAAGAGTGAAAGTCTGTATTAAGGGCGGGATTTCCAGCATCCTGGAAGTGAATCCTACACTCCCCTTGATGGACAACTCATTGTTAAGATTTGGTGGACTGGTAATGCAATATTATTATTCTTTCAAAGAGGTATAAAGCGTTTTTTTTATGTGGTAGCCTTGCTAATGAATGGACTCAAGCTTAGACTAGCCGAAGAGGCAAGAATAAAGCTTGTCATCGAAATCTAGTTTTGTCAAGATTAGGGATGAGTGATGGTGAAGAAATCTTTGTCTTTCCACTATCCTTTGAAAACTGGGATAGAGTTTTAAGGAGTTACAGATTGGTTATGTGAGGCTTCCATATTATTCAACGATGAAAAAAGGAGACCGAGAGATTTGCCCATATCTTTTTCAGGGCTACGGGACCCATACAGGTTTAGAAAGGCATGGAGAGTTACGAGACGTCTTTTGTAAGATGTCTGGTGTGTTTTATCAACTGGAAGTTTAAACCTATGAGACATGGAAACACGATCAATAGCATGGTAGAGAGGCGACTACAAGGTGTGCATAAAAAGCTCACTCTTCCTCCCTAAATGTGAATGGGAGCAACAAAGTCAAATGCATGAATGAAATGGAATGAGAAGAGACAAATGATTGCTGTTATGATGATCAGGTACACCAGATGAACTGAAATACATCTCTACAGAATATCAATAAATGTAGTGGTGTAGGTATGGAAGAAATTAGAAACTGGACTTAAGCAATCGATAATTGTCAAAAAAGGAGACGAAATACTTGCCCGAATAAACACGGCTTGCAGTATAATAAAGTGGAGCACTAACTGAACGTCGAGAAAATGGTACACTATTGTGCACAAGAAGTGCACCTTTGTTGAATATCATATTGGGAAACGGATCAAAGGACTGTAATACAACATAGCCAGAGGTAGGAATTCCAACAGAGCGAAGCAATTTCTGTTCCTGTAAACAGATGCTCACAGGGAAACAGGGAGAGAGGCGTTTGGTGTTCCGAATCCCCCTGATTTCTCCCGCATCTTGTGATGTTCCACTGAAACAAACCCATTATCCGTGATCAGTTGCTACAAGTTAGGGGGACCTATTACCCGTGATCAGTAGCTATGAGCTAGGGTGTCCCATTACCCGTGATCAGTAGCTATGAGCTAGGGTGACCCATTACCCGTGATCAGTAGCTATGAGCTAGGGTGACCCATTACCCGTGATCAGTAGCTATGAGCTAGGGTGACCCATTACCCGTGATCAGTAGCTATGAGCTAGGGTGACCCATTACCCGTGATCAGTAGCTATGAGCTAGGGTGACCCATTACCCGTGATCAGTAGCTATGAGCTAGGGTGACCCATTACCCGTGATCAGTAGCTATGAGCTAGGGTGACCCATTACCCGTGATCAGTAGCTATGAGCTAGGGTGACCCATTACCCGTGATCAGTAGCTATGAGCTAGGGTGACCCATTACCCGTGATCAGTAGCTATGAGCTAGGGTGACCCATTACCCGTGATCAGTAGCTATGAGCTAGGGTGACCCATTACCCGTGATCAGTAGCTATGAGCTAGGGTGACCCATTACCCGTGATCAGTAGCTATGAGCTAGGGTGACCCATTACCCGTGATCAGTAGCTATGAGCTAGGGTGACCCATTACCCGTGATCAGTAGCTATGAGCTAGGGTGACCCATTACCCGTGATCAGTAGCTATGAGCTAGGGTGACCCATTACCCGTGATCAGTAGCTATGAGCTAGGGTGAACCATTACCCGTGATCAGTAGCTATGAGCTAGGGTGACCCATTACCCGTGATCAGTAGCTATGAGCTAGGGTGACCCATTACCCGTGATCAGTAGCTATGAGCTAGGTGGAAATAAATGGTATAAAATACCGACACAATGGAAATATAAACACATGTGCAGTATAATGTGATCCTTTATTGACAACGTTTCGCCCACACAGTGGGCTTTTTCAGGCTTACAAACAGATCTGTTTGTGACTTGAAAAGGCCCACAGTGTGGGCGAAACGTTGTCAATAAAGGATCACATTATACTGCTTATGTGTTTATATTTCCAGCTATGAGCTAGGGTGACCCATTACCCGTGATCAGTAGCTATGACTAGGGTGACTAATGAACTCGATATGTGTTGGTAGCGGTAAATTAGAAATAAACTATTTGCTGGTAACAATACAAGGAAGATATAGTTATAAGGAGTTGCTGAGGGTGAAAATAGGAAGATTAAGGGAGCCTGTCGACGTCCATCAAAGATTTTGTCTGTTCAGTAAAAGCAGAAATGAGCTCAATAGTTTTCGAAAGAGACTAAGTCAGCTTCCAAAATGGGAAGAGACGGAGAGAAGAAAGTGGCGTCCTAGGATGAAGGAATCTAGGTGGAGAGAGAGGATGGTTGGGCAGTGACTGTTTGTGAGATAGACAGATTTTCACAACTGTCACAGACTTATGAAGCAAGGGGCAAGATAGAGGTAGGGAAACTTATACGCCGAGGAATAATAGGTTGGTAAAGAGTTAAGGTGACTCGGGGGATCTTGGGTCTATGAGGTTTTGGAGGCAGCGTTGAGAGCCGAGCCGGTAAAGGCAGAGTGAATCAAGAGATATGGGAAATGAAAGGGGATGTAGTAGAAGGATTTGGAGAAGGTGAAGAGGTAGGAATGACAAAGATAAGGACTTCATTATGGTTGGACACAGGAGTGACTGGGGGAGAGGTTACAATAAGGACCTGGGAGCGACTAGTAGCTCCGAAGTTGAAGTTAAATCATTGCCATAGCATAAGAGCAGATTCCGTGTTTTCGTAAGAAAACTGGTTAATGTTGGAAAACTGCAGAGTGAGCTCTGCAGTTAAGATAAGTGATAGGTTGACTGCAGGAAGGATTATAATGATCAGCTGCGTAGCAGACCGAGTATTCTGCCGGTGCACTGCAATATTTGATCGGGTGGCCAAAGCGCCAGCAGTGTCTTCATTCTTGAGGTCTTGGAAGCAACTCCCACATCTGTAAGTGTTGTCCCGTTACATAAACAGAGGCTGGAAGCTCAATACAGCGGAAGGTCAGTTAGGTAACATTGCCTTGTGGACGTCTTCGACCTCAGACATGACTGACCTAAGCTTCTGCTTTAGATACCGGAAGGTTCTGGAGCTCAAGTTGCTCCTTCATTTCCGGGCAACATCCCCCGGATATTAAGAACCATGGTGTACGGATAAGGACAATACCGCGGCTAGAACTGAGGAAGGAATTTCTTTGTATTGTTACAAGGGTGTTGTCGATAGAGCGGCGGAGAATTTTTTTTAATCTATAAACAGTTAGAATACACATATCACCGATGTGTATTGGTTAGTAAGGTAATCAATAGATGCAGAGGAGGAGTTTCCTATTAGTAAAAGGATCGCCAAATATGGGTCGATAGGATGACCTATAGACGATGACTTCGATTTAGGCTATCCCGTGACACGACGACCCAAAAATTCACTCCCCGTCGTTGGAGAAGCCGGGAACACGGTCAAAGGAAAGCGAAGATCACAGGTATCGAAAGGATCAACGTGAACACTGGTGCCCGAACCAGGCAACGAGGTGTTGCTCAAAGTGATACAGGATTCGAAGTATGGTCAGTGCGAATGCCGAGGTCATGTAAAGACGCTGCAAGAGTAAGAGACCCGGAAAGAGGCAAAGCATGAATATTACTATTCTTGATTATGTTTTCTCTTTAATTATTTTCTCTAGTTAAAGAAGGGGAAATAGAGAGGGGAAGTAACTCCGAGGAGAATCTTAAAGAAACTGTATACCCATCTCCAGACTCTCAATCACCCTTGGTGCTGCCAGTAGTGCTCATGCTGTATGGAAACTACTTCCTACCCTTCCTGGTATACCAGGAATCCCAGTACATATGGATGGCACCTCCAGAATCAATCGAACCATGTTTAGCCATCGAGAGAGTTGGGCGACCGGAATCATCTGGCATCATGGCTGCCACAGCCGTCCCCAATTCCCCAGGAATTTTTCTGTCATCCCAGGACACACGAAGCTGCCCACCAGTTCTCCAGAGGACGGCCCAACACGTTCCCAGATGATCCTATTCTCTAGACTAGCAGCACCATCATCAAGGCTCACGATGGAACAGGGCGGATAACGACCCTTCTTTCTTCTGCTTAGGAGCTGAAATTTACGAATGGGATTTTTTAAACAAACTGGCCGTCTCCCAAACAGGCAGAGCGACCCGAAAAAGAATAAACAAAAAGTTTTCTTTTGTTTACATTCAGTAATTTATACAGGAGAAGGGGTTACTGCCCCCTTAATCCCGGTATTTTAGTCACCTTCTACCACAAGCATTTCCCCATGTTTGAAAATGTTCCTACATATGGTGGCCAAATAAAGAATAACGGGGGGGGGGGATCTAGATTCTACCAGATGAAGGAGACAAAAGGTCTAATTCCTCGGATCAAGATCCCCTTCGCCACACTATGGAACTCCACCTAGAAGATTTAAATGAACTGTTATTTAAAAAAAAATATTTTCACTCTCAGTTTGGTAAATTTAATTCAATAACAAAAAAAAAATGTTGTGATAAATGTCCTAAACATAGATTCAAGTCTACATATGACTTTGCCCAGGTTACCGTGTCAGGTGGACATAGATACGCTACCTGCACGACATAGAAAAGCTACCTGGAGGAAACGTATCAACTTAGCAAGAGACCATGTGTAAGATACATGAATGGTCAAGATAGTTGTAAGTTTATTCAGGCAGAGGGAGACATAAAAAGTTGCATAAATTATCATACATAGTAGCATATGTGTAGACTACTTAGAATAGCCCAAAAACGTTAGACAAAGTGACATATTTTCAATGGAGTCCTTGACTTATTTCCATTCGGTAATTTTTGTTCAACTCTCGTAAGAGCAAAGTGGCGACCAGGGTGAAGGATCGAGGAGGAAGCAGCTGTGCATTACCCGAGTGGGAGAGCAACTTCGAGTGGGAGAGCAGCTTTGAGTGGGAGAGCAGCTTCGAGTGGGGAGCAGCTTTGAGTGGGAGAACAGCTTCGAGTGGGAGAGCAGCCTCGAGTGGGAAAGCAGTTTTGAGTGAGAGAGCAGCCTCGAGTGGGAGAGCAGCCTCGAGTGGGAGAGCATCTTCGAGTGTCAGAAGAAACACAACCTAACGAAGGACGGAGGGAGAATTGGGAACCATTAACAATTCGGGTAAAAATAGTCAGAATCCTTTGATTCTTTTTTTTATACAAAGTTCTTGATGAAGATCATTATACAGAGGTATTGTGGACATCGTTCACGTGTTCTCTTTATCCTCAACTTTCCCAGAAGTTTTTCTTTTAAATGCACATCGTGAAAATTTTAGTAGATATTGTTCATGGTTCATCAATTTACAAAGAATTAATTATTTGCTAATTTTTTTTTTTTTTTTGAGTAAAAACGATAAAAATTTTTGAAAAATATAATGCAAACTAATTTCCAACTTTTGCCTTTGTAGTAATATCACTTGGGCCTCACTTGATGCTGTAGTCACCACAAAAACACATTGTATTACATGTTGTATTCCCAATTTTGCGTGAATATTCCATAAATGTTGCCATAACGAAAATATTTTTCTCAGGCAATCTTCATGGAACATCGGATATGATACTCATGATCTGATATTTTTAATACAAAAATCTAAAGGTTTTGACTATTATTACTCAAGTTGATAATGTCAAACCTACCACCTTCCCCTCAGATCCTAAACCAGATAATCTCTCTTTCGCCGGAAGCTGCCATCAGCAGGCTGGCATCAGCAGGCTGCCACCAGCTACGTATGCCTGCCAGGCGCACGAAACAATAGCTTTCAAGAGCCTAAACAAAAGTAATTAACACTAACGACGCAGAGCAGTAATATAATATTGCAAGCTTTGAATCAACATCTAAACGCAAAGGAAAACACGAGGAGTTACAGAAATTTTCCTTCAGGCAGTTTCCCAGATGATCTATACTACGAAGACAACATAAATACATTATCACAACACAAACAGAGATGACTTACAATGGACAAGGTTAAAGCGCACAACGTACAATATTCGACAAGGCAAAAATATGAATTTGGAAACGGGATGTCAACAGAACAAGAAAGCACAAACAAACTAAACATCCCCATGGGCTAAAAATATATATAGAGAAGAACTTGTGCATGAGGAGAGTGAGTGAGGGGAGCGCACGAGGGGAGGAGCAAGGGGAGACAAACTCCACAATGGAATTCTAAAGCAAATATGACACAACACTTGAGGGTGGGATGTATAACACAGGTCCATTGGTTAGGAAGAGGGAACCAAGAGCTGTATCTCAATCGTCTCGTTATTAAGAAAATAAAGAAGATAATGTACACATATTCTCGCCGACACCAATATTTTGATTTGAGCATTTTTTGACGACGCATTCATTCGTTCATTTTTTTAAAACAATATATTTAAAATACAACCATAAAGTTTCAAGGCGTCAGCATTTAAGAAGGGAATGAAAGTGGCCAAAATTCCTAAAAAATTATATTTTCTTTGTATTTCAAAATAGTGGGGTCTTAAATTTGATTTTTGCAAATAAACAGCGTCATTAATATTGATAATGCTCGATTCTTCACGCTGCCAACAAGACAAACCTAACAAAATTCCTAAGTAACCAAAATTCTGAAACGAAGGTTCATTGGTTGTTTAAAATCAAATGATCTGTCAGCTTGTAATAAAGTGCTATGAACATAATTCTTAGGGAGAAGAACACTTGTGATTCCTTCCTGCTGCCTCTACCTGCCTAACTCCCTCCCTCCCTCCCTGTCTCCTCTGCATAACTTTCTCCCTCCCTCCCTGTCTCCTCTGCTTAACTTTCTCCCTGCTATGTCTACCGGCCTCCCTCCCTGCTGCTTCTGCCTGCAGGCCTCCCTCCCTGCTGCTTCTGCCTGCAGGCCTCCCTCCCTGCTGCTTCTGCCTGCAGGCCTCCCTCCCTGCTGCTTCTGCCTGCAGGCCTCCCTCCCTGCTGCTTCTGCCTGCAGGCCTCCCTCCCTGCTGCTTCTGCCTGCAGGCCTCCCTCCCTGCTGCTTCTGCCTGCAGGCCTCCCTCCCTGCTGCTTCTGCCTGCCTCCCTCCCTGTGCCTGCTTGCCTTCCTGCTGCCTCTGCCTGCTTCCTCCCCTGCTGCCTCTGCCTGCTTCCTCCCCTGCTGCCTCTGCCTGCTTCCTCCCCTGCTGCCTCTGCCTGCTTCCTCCCCTGCTGCCTCTGCCTGCTTCCTCCCCTGCTGCCTCTGCCTGCTTCCTTCCCTGCTGCCTCTGCCTGCTTCCTCCCCTGCTGCCTCTGCCTGCTTCCTCCCCTGCTGCCTCTGCCTGCTTCCTCCCCTGCTGCCTCTGCCTGCTTCCTCCCCTGCTGCCTCTGCCTGCTTCCTCCCCTGCTGCCTCTGCCTGCTTCCTCCCCTGCTGCCTCTGCCTGCTTCCTTCCCTGCTGCCTCTGCCTGCTTCCTCCCCTGCTGCCTCTGCCTGCTTCCTTCCCTGCTGCCTCTGCCTGCTTCCTTCCCTGCTGCCTCTGCCTGCTTCCTCCCCTGCTGCCTCTGCCTGCTTCCTCCCCTGCTGCCTCTGCCTGCTTCCTTCCCTGCTGCCTCTGCCTGCTTCCTCCCCTGCTGCCTCTGCCTGCTTCCTTCCCTGCTGAATCTGCCTGCTGCCTCTGCCTGCTTCCTCCCCTGCTGCCTCTGCCTGCTTCCTTCCCTGCTGCCTCTGCCTGCTTCCTCCCCTGCTGCCTCTGCCTGCTTCCTCCCCTGCTGCCTCTGCCTGCTTCCTTCCCTGCTGCCTCTGCCTGCTTCCTTCCCTGCTGCCTCTGCCTGCTTCCTCCCCTGCTGCCTCTGCCTGCTTCCTTCCCTGCTGCCTCTGCCTGCTTCCTCCCCTGCTGCCTCTGCCTGCTTCCTTCCCTGCTGCCTCTGCCTGCTTCCTCCCGTGCTGCCTCTGCCTGCTTCCTTCCCTGCTGCCTCTGCCTGCTTCCTCCCCTGCTGCCTCTGCCTGCTTCCTCCCCTGCTGCCTCTGCCTGCTTCCTCCCCTGCTGGCTCTGCCTGCTTCCTCCCCTGCTGCCTCTGCCTGCTTCCTCCCCTGCTGCCTCTGCCTGCTGCCTCTGCCTGCTTCCTCCCCTGCTGCCTCTGCCTGCTTCCTCCCCTGCTGCCTCTGCCTGCTTCCTCCCCTGCTGCATCTGCCTGCTTCCTCCCCTGCTTCGTTACCTCCCGGTGGTGATTTGTAAACAGTTTTTTCTCATCTTTTCTCAGAGTTTTCTTTCCTCAGGTTAATAATCGAAGTCGATTATCAATAAATTTATCCTTTCCTCTCTCACTTTGTCTCTACTTCCTTTCCTTTTTTCCCTCCTACTCTCCCTCTCTTCCTTCCTTCCCTTTCTGTCTCCATTCTCCCCATTGTTAACTTTTTATGTCTACACCATTTCTGCCTTATATGCCACCCTCCCTCTCTTCCATTTCTGTCTGTTTTTTCGTATCCTATTCCTACCTCTCTCTCCACCCCTTCCCCTTCCATCAACCCAGTCCACCCCTCTTCCTTCCATTCCTCTCCATCCTTCCCTTCCTCCTGCCTTACTCGCGCTCTCTCTCACACGTATTTCTCCCTCCTTCGCTACCAGCAAAGAAACTTTTGAATACAAGTCATATTTCATCCAATTTTATAAATGTATAACTGAAGCTGTAGTAGCAGATCGTAGATTTAATTGTTGTGTTTATGTTTCAATTTATATTATTGAAAATGTGTCTGACATTGTTGCGATTCTGCTGACAGTGTTCTTACTGTGACTACTAATAGTGGTGCTACTGTGTCTACTTAGCAGTGGTGCTACTCTAACTATTGTTGTTTTTGAGCTGTCATTGTTATAGCTACTCTTTCAGAAATCTTGTTTTTGTTATTAATGTGATTGTTAGTATTAGTTTCGTTATTCTTACGTATTGAGTAACAAGAGAACGACTTCAGGACTCATGTGACAACCTCTTTATGTAAATTAGCAGCAGTCCAGAACACAACAAACGAGGTGAAGAGCAGATAAAGGTTGTATCCGGCAACGTTTCGCTCTTTGTTGATCTTTATGAAGGCAAAACAAACTGTGATATTGTCCCAATAAAACTTCCATATAATGAGTCTTTTCTACATGTTCCTTCACCTAGCCATTTAGATTCATGGTGAAAGAACACATGGAAAAACACATGAAACACTGAACTGTATGCCAGTGTTGCTGACACTTGTTTAAAAATAGTAGTGATAAAAAATAAATATATAAAAAATAATAAGAAAAGAATGAGAAAAGAGGAAGAAGAAAAAAACTGATTACTAGAACAGCAGTAAGAGAGAAAATCTTATCCATAAATGAACAGCATTTTATCTAGACTGTATCAGAAAGATATTTGAAATTGTATCACAACTTAGGGTTTAAGTTGGCCCATTAATTTGAGAGTAAGAACAATATAGAATACCAAGCGGATACCAGGAAGTAGGTGATAAAAGGGGATAACTGAGGAGTAGGCACGGGTGACCAGCAGAGTTCCTAATGATCAGTTCCTGGACCTCTTCTGTTTCTGTATCTGAGCAGTCAGATATTACTGAATCCTATGAACCGAAATTTGCTTATGAGAATAATGACAAAGGCAAAAAATTGAAGTCACACAGGAAGAGGCCTTTAGACGAGTTTTCAGGCAAGTAACTACTGAATTTTATTACTGGGAATTGCAAGGTTAAATTGGGAGAAGACTTATAACATCGAAAACTTAATACATATTCAAGGATAATCATAGTACCGAGCGAAGCTCAGATTACTCATCGTGAATCTCGAGAAAGTGTGATTAATTACCTTGTTTCTAGAATCTCTTAAAGCATGCAAAATCAGCTCGACTCCTGCTCATAATAGAGTAGGATTCAAGCTGAGAACCTCTGCACTGAGGAAGGTGCAGAGGTCCAGAATAAGACTAATTCCGGACTTAAGGAAAATGATCGATGAAAAGTGAACTTAACGATATGACAGAAGAGAATGATCAGCGAGCGTATCATAAATTACGTAGACTCCAACGCAGGATTTATGGTAAATACAGTTAGATCAACGAAGCTATGAGGGACGCAGCTCAACAACGACAACTTAAAAACCAATGTCCGAGTTTGTTGTCTTTAATAATTTAAATATATTTGAAACATTTCAATGTCATACAGATTTCTCTTGCCATCTCGTTATAATGTTACTATATATAATGTACAGAAACAGCGGCACCTCCATATCACAATATTAAAACTTAGTAGCACTGATATAAACAACATTTACTGTACATATATATGTCGAGCCGATAGGTAAAACTGGCCAGTTAGCAAGAACTTACTAAAATTAAGTCCTTTCTAAAATTTTCTCTTATAAGTTTAAAGATATATATTTTTTTCATTTATGTTAAAGTAAAAAATAATAATTTTGTACCAAAAGTACCTTAGAAAACTTACCTAACCTTATTATAACAAGCGCAATTTAATTTAGCCTAATCCAACTAAATATATTTTGGATAAATTTACAATAATTTAATAATAAACAGAAGCAATAAAATTATTTTTTTTTCGTTAGGTTCAGAATGATGCTTGCGAAATTATTGCATTCACATTCTCGCTTGCCTTATTTGGCAAGAAAAGCGTTGCTATTTAATCCAAAATCACAAGTTTTACCTTTTCGGCATATATATATATATATATATATATATATATATATATATATATATATATATATATATATATATATTTATATATATATATATATATGTATACATATATAATGAAGATCGAGGAAATAGAGTCATAGGTGTCCCAGTTCAAGGATATTAATACCTAAGGAGAATATAAACGGCAGTAGATCAGGAAAGATTACAAATGAATCTGGACATGCTCCAGGATTGGCCCTTGAAGTTGCTATTAGAATTTAACCCCGGTAAATACAAACTTATGAACATCGGGAAAAAGCAAAGAAGACAGGAAACAGAGTATATCTTAGGTAATAGGCAACAAAATAATCCCTACAGCAAAAGCAATGCTAGCAAATTAAAGGGCAGCTATCAGGAACCTCAACAAAGATTCTTTCACGACCCTTGTACCCGCCATATGTCAGGCCCATCCTGGAGTCAGTAGCAGCAGAACTGAACCCGTATTTGACAATGGATGCAAAGGAATCGGGATAAAAGTACGTTTATTTTTATTACATTCAAGGAGGAACTCTAAATCCATACAGATCAAGCAGGTTTGATTTAAGGAAGAGGAAGGAAGGAAGGAAGGAAGGTCCACTTTCTTGGATCAAAAGTCATTCACCAGCATCAGAGGTTCTGAGCACGGTTAGTCCCAAAACTGAGAGGTATGAACTCGGTGGATAGGATAAATGAGCTAGACCTAGCGATAATTAGTGTGTAGAAGGACCAAAGGTGACTTGATTATAACGTGCAGTACACTGAGAAGAACTAATACCGGCGAATGTGTTTGAGAGTCGGATCTCTGGTACACGAGCACAGCTGCAGTAGAAAATGCAAAGGAGTCAGACGGATGTTAGGAAATAATTCTTTAGCTTCACAGTGATCAAAAAGTGGAACGACCTAGTCAGCAGAGTGGTACTCGTAATCTCAGCTCACATGGCCATGGGTGGCCTGGAGAGAGGCTGGGCCAGGAGCTGAGACTTAACCCTTGCACTTACAGTTAATACATACATATATACCTACATACATACACACAAACATTTATACATACATACCAACACACAAACATTTATACATACATACCGACACAAACATTTATACATACATACCTACACGCATACATTTATACATGCATACATATCTAAGACTACAGCGAGATTATAAATAAAATTAACGTATCTTACGTTTTTTCCTTCAGTTATAAATTTACAAGCACCTTTGATCCTTCTCTTGCATCGCTAATGGCTGATCACGTCTGGCCTGGTGTCAGAAGTGCTTCGTTACAATTACCTTCATCTTCCAACTTGTTAATGATCATTTCAAGATTTTCATGTCAACCGTTTAATATAAGGTATGTTGTTTAATATGAGGTATGTTGTTTAATATGAGGTATGTTGTTTAATATGAGGTATGTTGTTTAATATGAGGTATGTTGTTTAATATGAGGTATGTTGTTTAATATGAGGTATGTTGTTTAATATGAGGTATGTTGTTTAATATGAGGTATGTTGTTTAATATGAGGTATGTTGTTTAATATGAGGTATGTTGTTTAATATGAGGTATGTTGTTTAATATGAGGTATGTTGTTTAATATGAGGTATGTTGTTTAATATGATGTATGGTGTTTAAATCCTTCTACGTTGCTCAGCTTCTGTGTTAGACTCACGAATACTGACGGATGAATGGTCAAAGTTAGCTTTGAAATGTGGTGTTTTTGTCAAGTGTGGAAACAAGAGCATATGGTGTGGAAATATTTTTTTGAGACATGGGTTAGGTATGTGTAGATCTTTATGACAGAGCGAAAGGCTATCTCATTCTTAGCTTTTTTCTGCAACTTGTGCTTGTCTTCATACAGGTGAAAGATCATTTTGTTTTCACTTGGATCGAGAAGTGAAACTGGAAAAACGAGATGTAATCGTCTTGGCCGCCGAGACCTTTAGCAAGTTTTTTATCACTTAGGTCGAATTTTATGGATCTCATTAAACCCGGGTTCATTTTTTAGCCCAAGTAATTTCTTTTCTTTTTACTTTTTCCATCCTGGATATTTATTGATTTTTTTTTAATTTTATAATACATTACTATATACCGTTCATATAATCCAGGTGAACAAATGAACGTTTCAGATCAGCATTATTCACTATTTTACATGTTCAATGGTAAATTTTATATATATATATATATATATATATATATATATATATATATATATATATATATATATATATATATAATGTATGTCGTGCCGAACAGGAAAAACTTGCAATTTTGGCTTAAATACCAACGCTCTTCTTGCCTAGTAAGGCAAGCGAAAATTTGTGTGTGTAATAATTTCGCACAAATCATTCTGAACCTAACGAAAAAATATTTTTCATTGTGTTTGTTATTAAATTATTGTAAACTTATTCAAAATATATTTAGTTGGTTTAGGCTAAATTAAATTGCGCTTGTTATAATAAGTTTAGGTAAGTTTTCTAAGGTACTTTTGGTACAAAATTATTAATTT
The DNA here is from genome assembly GCF_038502225.1 of Cherax quadricarinatus. Lineage (NCBI taxonomy): Eukaryota > Metazoa > Arthropoda > Malacostraca > Decapoda > Parastacidae > Cherax > Cherax quadricarinatus. The sequence continues at coordinate 41,648,363 of NC_091312.1, forward strand.
TTAAATTAACAAATGAAAAATATATCTTTAAATGTATAAGAGGAAATTTTAGAAAGAACTTAATTTCAAATGAGTTCTTGCCGGTTTACCTGAATCCTTTCTTAAAAGTTACCTTGCTAACACTCCAACAGCATGTCAAGTCCTTAAAACCATTTGCCTCCATTTGCTCCTGTCTAACACGCTCACGCATGCTTGCTGGAAGTCGAAGCCCCTCTGACACAAAACCTCCTTTACCCCCTCCCTCCATCCTTTCATAGGCCGACCCCTACCCCGCCTTTACTCCACTACAGATTTATACACTCTTAAAATCATTCTATTTTGCTCATCCTCTCTACATGTCTGAACCACCTCAACAACCCCTCCTCAGCCCTCTGGATAATAGTTTTTGTAATCTAACATCATCTCCTAATTTCCAAACTACGAATTCTCTGCATTATATTCACACCACACATTGCCTTCAGACATGATATCTCCACTGCCTTCAGCCTTCTCTTGTTGCAAAATTCAGCACCAATGCATCACATCCATATAAGAGTGTTGGTATAACTATACACTCATTCATGCCACTTTTTGTTTCCACTGAGAAAGTTGTTTGTCTCAACAAACTCCTAAATGCACCACTCACCTTTTTCCCCTCATCAATTCTATGATTCACCTCCTCCTTCATAGACCCATCTGCTGATACGTCCACTCCTAAATATCTGAGTACATTCACCTCCTCCATATTCTCACTCTCCAATCTGATATCCAATCTTTCGTTACCTGATTTTTTTATCTTCATCACTTTAAACTTTCCTATATTCACTTTGAATTTTCTTCTTTTACATAACCTACCAAACTCATCCACCAACCTCTGCAAGTTCTCTTCAGAATCTCCCGAAATACAATGTCTTCAGCAAAGAGCAACTGTGGCAGCTCCCATTTTGTGTTAGATCCTTTATCTTTTAACCCCACACCTCTTGCCAGCATCCGAGTATTCACTTCTCTTACAACCCCATCTGTAAATATATTGAACAAGCATGGTGACATCACATTTCCTTGTCTAAGGCTTGCTTTTACTGGGAAATAATCCCCCCTCTAATACATACTCTAACCTGAACCTCACTATCCTGGTAAAAACTCTTCACTACTTTCAGTAACCTGCCTCCTATTTCGTACATTTGCAACATTTGCCACATTCCTTTCCCCCATCCACCATGTTCTACGCCTTTTCCAAAACCAAAATAACACAAAAACCTTTTTAACCTTATCTATATACTGTTCACCTACATGTTTCACTGTAAGCACTTGGTCTACACACCCTCTACCTGTCCTAAAGCCTCCTTGTTCCGTCTTACTCTCAGTTCTTTCAATCATAACTACCATACACTTTACCAGGTATGCTCAACAGACTTATTCCCCTCTAATTTTTGTACTCTCTTTTGTCCCTTTTGTCTTGATACAAAGGAACTATGCACGCGCTCTGCCCTAGGTACCCTCTTCCATACATCTATTAAATAAAAACACCAACAACTCAAAAACTATATCCCCACCTGCTTTTAACATTTCTGTCTTTATTCCATCAATCCCGACTGCCTTACCCCCTTGCATTCTGCCCACTACCTCACAAACTTCCCCCACACTCACAACTGGCTCTTCCTCACTCCTACAAGATGTTATTCCTCCTTGCCCTATACACGAAATCACAGCTTGCCTATCTTCATCAACATTTAACAATTCCTCAAAATATTCCCTCCATCTTCCCGATACCTCTAACTCTCCATTTAATAACTCTCCTCTCCTATTTTTTTACTATCAAATCCATTTGTTCTCCAGGCTTCCTCAACTTATTAATCTCACTCCAAACCTTTTTCTTATTTTGAACAAAATCTGTTGATAACATCTCAACCACTCTCTCATTTACTCTCTTTTCACATTGCTTCACCACTCAACCTTTCATTTTCTCTCCATATTCTCCTCCCTCCTTGTATCACTTCTACTTTGTAAAAACTTCTTATATGCATAGTTTTTCTCCCTTACTACTATCTTTACATCATTCTACCATTCGCTTTTCTTTCCTCCCGCACCCACTTTCCTGTAACCATAAATCTCTGCTGAACACACTAACACTACATTTGTAAGCCTACCCCATACATCTTCGACCCCATTGCCTATACTCTCACTAGCTCATCTAACCTCCAATAGTTGTTTATATCTTACCCTAACTGCCTCCTCCTTTAGTTTATAAACCTTCACCTCTCTCTTCCTTGCTACTTCTATTTTCCTTGTATCCCATCTAAGTTTTACTCTCACTGTAGCTACAACTAAAAAGTGATCTATCTGTGGCCCCTCTATAAACATGTACATCCTGAATTCTACCCAACAGTTTTTTATCTACCAATACGTAGTCCAACAAACTACTGTCATTACACCCTACATCATATTTTGTGTACTTATTTATCCTCTTTTTCTTAAAATATGTATTACCTGTAACCAAACCCCTTTCCGTACAAAGTTCAATGAAAGGGCCCCCATTATCATTTACACCTGGCACCCCAAACTTACCTACCACACCCTCCTACTTTAGCATTTAAGTCCCCTACCAAAATTACTCTCTCACTTGTCTCAAAAGTTCCTACACCTCTCTCTCTCCCCTCTACACTCGTCTCTTCTCCAGTTACATATATACTTATTAAAACCTACTTTTCGCATCCGACCCTTATTTTAATCCCCAGAATCCTTGAATATATACATTTATATTCTCTCCTTCCATAAATGATCCTTCATCGTTGCTACCCCTTTTTCAGCTCTAACTTTATCAGATACTCCTGACTTAATCCCATTTATCTCTCCCCACTGAAACTCGCCTACCCTCTTCGGCTTTGTTTCGCTTAGGGCCAGGACATCCAACTTCTTTTCATTCATAACATCAGCAATCATCTCTTTCTTATCATCCGCAATACATCCACACACATTCAAGCATCCCAGTTTTATAAAATATTTTCCTCTTCTTTTTTTTAGTATTTTCTACAGGAGAAGGGGTTACTAGCCCATCGCTCCCGGCATTTTAGTCGCCTCATATGACACGCTTGGCTTATGGAGGAAAGATTCTTTTCAACTTCCCCATGAAAAATAGAGGAAATAAAGATCACGAACTATTAAAAAAGAAGAAAAACCTAGATGTGTGTGTGTATATGTATATATGCATGTGCATGCCTGTGTAGTGTGACTTAAGTGTAAGGAGAAATAGCAAGATACACTTGTTATCCAGCTTGTTTATGAGACGGAAAAGAGGGACGCCAGCAATCCTATAATTATGTAAAACAGTTACAGGCTTCTGTTTCTCATTCACTTGGCAGGACGGTAGTACCTCCCTGGGTAGTTGCTGTCTACCTACCTCTAATATATATATATAATGTATATGTTAAGTTAGGTGGTTGTGTGTGTGTGTGTGTGTGTGTGTGTGTGTGTGTGTGTGTGTGTGTGTGTGTGTGTGTGTGTGTGTGAGTGTGTGTGAGATTCTTGATGTCGAGCCATGATCCCACGAAGTAATTACCGTCATGCGGTCTTCAGTGTGGTGGTCGTAACTCACTTGGGGGATTACCTGCGTCACGTATTAGCAGTGATGAGCAATTGAGAGACTACCACTCTCACTAAGTGCTCACCAAGCTAATCTTAATTTAGCTGTGACTCTCCTAAACATGACTTCACCTAGATGCTTTGCTGTTTAAGTAAATTAATGAAGACCACTAGACACCAGAATATAACGTGAGGCTTCAGAATATTTGTGGAATATAGCTTAATGACGAGTTCAGTTCTCAATTAGATGTTTGATATGCTTTCGTATCAAATTCTCAAATATGCTGGTCATTAATGTGTCAATTTCAGCCTTTTTCTTAATGTATTTAATTGTCAGGGAAGTAGGTCATAACATCCAAGCACGGGTTGTTTTTCAGACCTGTGCGATGTACCCGGAAGCGGTGGTGACCTGGCCGGTGGACAATTGTTAATAGATACGAATGTATGTAGAGTTGTACGCGTACTGGAGCAAACATAATTAGAATCAATAACAGTTTCCTTCCAAACGAGACTTCGCTTGTTGTTATGTAAGTTAGTTGGCACACTAGACACGTCTTCACACTAACAAGAACATCTCACCACCTCACCTCATATATATTTAGTGTCGTGCCGAAAGATTTTAAATGTAAACAGAAGAATTTAGCTAAACAAATTACGATAGGTGAAGTTCCTAAGTTAGGTTTGGTTCACAAATAAAAATATTACATCATTGCTAATTATTTTTTGGTCTTCAATAATGCAATTTTTAAAGGATTTCGGCCTATTCGGCAAGTTCGGCTTATTAAGATATTAAAATGCAACATATTCAGATTGAAAAATAATGAAATTATAAGAGATTTTGTGCTTTGTTTACATTATCAAGGAAAGTAAAACAATAAGAGATGACTTAGGAAGCTAATATATGACCTCTCATATGAACTTGCTCTATGTAAAAATTTTATTCAAGTCACATGTCAGGTAAAATGTAAGAGTGACATTTCAGGCAAAGGATATTTTTGAGTATGTATGATATATATATATATATATATATATATATATATATATATATATATATATATATATTTATATATGCAATAAAATCACAGTAAACAGGTGATTTCAGTATGTGCAAAACAACCACTCTGAAAAAATAGAAAAATTCCAAGCGCTTTCGTGACTACTCACATTATCAAGGAACTATGATAATGTGAGTAGTCACGAAAGCGCTTGGAATTTCTCTATTCTTTCAGAGTGGTTGTTTTGCATATATATATATATATATATATTTCTTGCCGAGTAGGTAAAATTTGCTATTTTGGGCTTAAATAGCAACACACTTCTTTTGCGGAATAAGACAAGCGAAAATTTGTGTATGCAATAATTTAGCAAAAATCATTCTGAACCTAAAGAAAAAATATATTTCATTGTTTGTTCATTATTATTTTACTGTAAACTTATCTAAAATAAATTTAGATCAGACTAAATTAAATTGCGCTTGTTATAATAAGGTTAGGTAAGCTTTCTAAGGTTCTTTTGGTGCAAAATTATTATTTTTTACATTAATATAAACGAGAAAGATATATCTTTAAACGTATAAGAGAAAATTTTAGAAAGGACTTAATTTTAAATGAGTTCTTGCTAATTGACCAGTTTTGCCTATTCGGCACGACATACTATATATATATATATATATATATATATATATATATATATATATATATATATATATATATATCATATGTTTAAAAAACAACCACTGTGAAAGAATAATGAAATTCCAAGCGCTTTCGTGACTACAAACATTATCGTTGATAATGTGAGTAGTCACGAAACGCTTGGAATATCATTATTGTTTCACAGTGGTTGTTTTGCATATTCTGAAATCACCTATTTACTGTGATCTTATTGCATCTCGTCTGTGTGTGTGTGTGTGTGTGTGTGTGTGTGTGTGTGTGTGTGTGTGTGTGTGTGTGTGTGTGTGTGTGTGTTTAGGTTTTTATGCCGTGCTGACAAAATTCCCCTTTACCTGACACGTCACTCAAATTTTCATGACATGTGACCTACTAGAAAGTTACCAACAATAGAAGGGAATATGTAGTCTCAGTCAGGCCATACAAGGTCACATATGAGGTCAACTTGATATGTCATCTCTTTTTTTATAGTTTTAACTTTTCCTTGATTATGTGAGAAATCACAAGAATACTTAGAATATTACTATTTTTTACTGTGCTTACATTGCATATATTTAAATAGATATATGCTAGAGATATACTACACACACACACACACACACACACACACACACACACACACACACACACACACACACACACACACACACTGGAAGGGTAACTTGAAACATTAAACATTTGCTTTAACTGTAGGAAATATAAATAAAAATGAAGTAAAGAGAAGACGTGTAGACGAGGCACCACGAACATAGCTCTACTATGACTACGGTTCAGTCATGCTGGAGAGGCAAGTCTTACCAACAAGTCATATAGAAAGTACCATACCATGAGCAGCTTCTGCTCATGGTATGGTACTTTCAATATGACTTACATACTTACATATGTTAGTTCTGCGCAGAACTATTTTTACAATGTTAATTGTAACTCACGTAATTGCACATGCAAACACTCGTGCATCACTGATAAATTATTTTATTTTTTTATTATTATAAGTATTAAGAAATGTTAAACCCATAGGGGTCATGTAATATCTTTGAAAAAGTGAGTAATTTATGTCAGTGCGTAGAATGAAATACAAGCTTCGACAAGTGTATGAAGTGTCACTCCTTAAAGACGAGTCAGATGATACATAATATCCCTTATGTGTGTCAGTCATATATTCCTCCAGGTTTTCGATTTGTGAATTATCACCAACGAATACGAAGGTAATTATTTCTGGTCCAAGGTGTGAAGGTGGTGCTTAGTTGTTCAAATTCCATAGACCAGGAGTCTTTTATCAGCATTCAGGAACTGACGGTCAAGAAATTATTAAATGCTTGGCTACCAGAAATAAATATATAAAAATGTATTGTCAGTGTGAGTGTGTGTGGTTGTGAAACCCATCATCCTACGTCCGTAGAGTTTAACATTATCGATGGGGAATTTGAGATAGTTATATCTATCATGGTATTCCCGTAGAGTTTAATCTCAGAATAGTGGACTTGTGTTAATGAAACACGTCATGTTATGTCCACGGATTTACTTCATCACCTTGAGGACCAAAAAAAAAAAAAATACTTCCACTGATCTTTAGTACCAACCACGGTGATCAGTTTCTCTCCCTTTTGTGATAGATGAAGTACTTCAGTGTAATCATCAAGGGGACGCGCTGCCATCTAAGTGACACCTCGGAGACAATATGCAACATTAACAATGATTCCACTGTGATGGAAGCGGTGATCTATGCGCTCAAGGAGGGAGAAAAAGAGGGAAGAAATGGTCTGCTGTGTCGTGATGCAGGTTAATTATTCATCCCTTCCTTAAAGTGGATCTGTTATGTCACTGTTCTATCTCTAGTGTGCCTGTTGTCTGTGTTGTTAGTGTTCACACTATTTGTGGTGGTGGTGCTATTGTACCCACTATCTGTTGTGTTAGTGTACTCACTCTCTGTGGTGTTATTGTACCCGCTATCTGTGGTGTTAGTGTACCCACTATCTGTGGTGTTAGTGTACCCACTATCTGTGGTGTTAGTGTACCCACTATCTGTGGTGTTAGTGTACCCACTGTCTGTGGTGTTACTGTACCCACTGTCTGTGGTGTTACTGTACCCACTATCTGTGGTGTTACTGTACCCACTATCTGTGGTGTTACTGTACCCACTATCTGTGGTGTTACTGTACCCACTATCTGTGGTGTTACTGTACCCACTATCTGTGGTGTTACTGTACCCACTATCTGTGGTGTTACTGTACCCACTATCTGTGGTGTTACTGTACCCACTATCTGTGGTGTTACTGTACCCACTATCTGTGGTGTTACTGTACCCACTATCTGTGGTGTTACTGTACCCACTATCTGTGGTGTTACTGTACCCACTATCTGTGGTGTTACTGTACCCACTATCTGTGGTGTTACTGTACCCACTATCTGTGGTGTTACTGTACCCACTATCTGTGGTGTTACTGTACCCACTATCTGTGGTGTTACTGTACCCACTATCTGTGGTGTTACTGTACCCACTATCTGTGGTGTTACTGTACCCACTATCTGTGGTGTTAGTGTACCCACTATCTGTGGTGTTAGTGTACCCACTATCTGTGGTGTTAGTGTACCCACTATCTGTGGTGTTAGTGTACCCACTATCTGTGGTGTTAGTGTACCCACTATCTGTGGTGTTAGTGTACCCACTATCTGTGGTGTTAGTGTACCCACTATCTGTGGTGTTAGTGTACCCACTATCTGTGGTGTTAGTGTACCCACTATCTGTGGTGTTAGTGTACCCACTATCTGTGGTGTTAGTGTACCCACTATCTGTGGTGTTAGTGTACCCACTATCTGTGGTGTTAGTGTACCCACTATCTGTGGTGTTAGTGTACCCACTATCTGTGGTGTTACTCTACCCACTATCTGTGGTGTTACTCTACCCACTATCTGTGGTGTTACTCTACCCACTATCTGTGGTGTTAGTGTACCCACTGTGATGTTACTGTACCCACTATCTGTGGTGTTACTGCACCCACTATCTGTGGTGTTACTGTACCCACTATCTGTGGTGTTACTGTACCCACTATCTGTGGTGTTACTGTACCCACTATCTGTGGTGTTAGTGTACCCACTATCTGTGGTGTTAGTGTACCCACTATCTGTGGTGTTAGTGTACCCACTATCTGTGGTGTTAGTGTACCCACTATCTGTGGTGTTACTGTACCCACTATCTGTGGTGTTACTCTACCCACTATCTGTGGTGTTACTCTACCCACTATCTGTGGTGTTAGTGTACCCACTATCTGTGGTGTTACTGTACCCACTATCTGTGGTGTTACTGCACCCACTATCTGTGGTGTTACTCTACCCACTATCTGTGGTGTTACTCTACCCACTATCTGTGGTGTTACTCTACCCACTATCTGTGGTGTTACTCTACCCACTATCTGTGGTGTTACTCTACCCACTATCTGTGGTGTTACTCTACCCACTATCTGTGGTGTTACTCTACCCACTATCTGTGGTGTTACTCTACCCACTATCTGTGGTGTTACTCTACCCACTATCTGTGGTGTTACTCTACCCACTATCTGTGGTGTTACTCTACCCACTATCTGTGGTGTTACTCTATCCACTATCTGTGGTGTTACTCTATCCACTATCTGTGGTGTTACTCTACCCACTATCTGTGGTGTTACTGTACCCACTATCTGTGGTGTTACTGTACCCGCTATCTGTGGTGTTACTGTACCCGCTATCTGTGGTGTTACTGTACCCGCTATCTGTGGTGTTACTGTACCCGCTATCTGTGGTGTTACTGTACCCGCTATCTGTGGTGTTACTGTACCTGCTATCTGTGGTGTTACTGTACCCACTATCTGTGGTGTTAGTGTACCCGCTATCTGTGGTGTTACTGTACCCGCTATCTGTGGTGTTACTGTACCCGCTAGCTGTGGTGTTACTGTACCCGCTATCTGTGGTGTTACTGTACCCACTATTTGTGGTGTTAGTGTACCCCCTATCTGTGGTGTTACTGTACCCGCTATCTGTGGTGTTACTGTACCCGCTATCTGTGGTGTTAGTGTACCCACTATCTGTGATGTTAGTGTACCCACTATCTGTGGTGTTAGTGTACCCACTATCTGTGGTGTTAGTGTACCCACTATCTGTGGTATTAGTGTACCCACTATGTGTGGTGTTAGTGCACCCACTATCTGTGGTGTTAGTGTACCCACTATGTGTGGTGTTAGTGTACCCACTATCTGTAGTGTTAGTGTACCCACTATCTGTGGTATTAGTGTACCCACTATCTGTGGTGTTAGTGCACCCACTATCTGTGGTGTTAGTGTACCCACTATGTGTGGTGTTAGTGTACCCACTATGTGTGGTGTTAGTGCACCCACTATCTGTGGTGTTACTGTACCCACTGGGATACAGTGAAAAATTCCTTTTATCAATATAAGAAAATGTTAATGTTGCAGTTTAAAAACTGTAGTGTAAAGCACCCTTCTGGCAAGACAGTGATGGAGTGAATGATGGTGAAAGTTTTTCTTTTTCGGGCCACCCTGCCTTGGTGGGAATCGGCCAGTGTGATAATAAAAAATAATAAAATAAGAAAATGAAATCCACTCACCCCTTTCTCGTCTGTCTTACATTTATTTGTTTGTCATAGGACTCCAATAGATTTGTAAAGCAATAATTGCCACTCTGATTCCGTGCTTAAAATTAGTCTATAGTTCTACTGTGTCCAGCCCGGTTGTGACACAGACTCAAGCCAGTTCTCGAGACTTGAAATGTTGTGTAAAGCTGTTCTGAGTTGACTTAGGACAAAGTCTCACTATACACACACACATCATTAATTTAGTGAAACTGACATTTAGATATGAAACTAAAGCAGTGTCTGTAATAGGCGGGTTTGCCGGCCTCTTCTAAAATATCTACCAACTGAGACAGCGTTTTCACACACTGATTATTTCTGAGGTTTTCTTGATTTAGAAAGCAGCTTTATTTATATTTGTTCTTGCTGGCTTTAAGTGGACAAAGTCCACACTAGCACACTTGCTATGTCCACTGGACATAGCAAGTGTGCAAGTGAGTTCCGTCTCATGTTATTAGCGATGTAGTTTTTCTTGCTTAGTTGTATAAGCAGAATATTGTCGGGAAAGACCACAATACATCGTGAAAACGAAGAGTTTCTTTCTACTTAATAATTTTGATGGAGAGAGAGTGAACTCTGAATTTATAAGTTTCAGGACTTGTAATTTGTGCTTGGTGTTAGACTTTTATTTATGTTCAATGTTAGGGGTAGAATTTACACACACTTGAATTTTCTCAAGGTGATATCCATGCTTGGACTTACAAATATGTCTGAGTACTTCTGTACAACTGGTGCTGACCGCGGTATAGATTCTATTGAATTGGGATAATACAGTTGTACTGAGCATGTAGTCTGGAAGACAAAATACGGTGAGATCACTGATGTTAAGAACATATCTATGATTCTTGATGAATTTAATCCATCAGGAATTAAAAGCACCTATTTTGTATTAGGTGAATTTAGCAGAACCATCACGTCTTACTGAATGAATTTCGATAACTTCAGAGTTCATATATTTGTACATGTTATTCATTAAGTTTTCATATTTTACTTCATTTTCTGTAATCATCCATTGCTTAATTAGCTGATATGCTGAGTGAAATTATGCAAGAATAAATTCTTTGGTTAATATTCATTTAATGCGGATTAAGAACGGGATCTGGAAAAAAAAACTTTTATTACTATCGACACAACAGGCGTTCATTAGCCTGGGAGTTCGTTCTTCTGTTTTAATGAGAAGCGATACCGTTGTGTGTGTGTTTGTGTGTGTGTGTGTGTGTGTGTGTGTGTGTGTGTGTACTCACCTATTTGTACTCACCTATTTGTGGTTGGAGGGGTCGATCACAGCTCCTGGCCCCGCCTCTTCGCTGATTGCTACTAGGTCCTCTCTCTCCCTGCCCCATCAGCTCTATCATACCTCGCCTTAAAACTATGTATGGTTCCCGCCTCCACTACGTCACTTTCTAGGCTACTCCACGGCCTGACTACTCTATGACTGAAGAAATACTTCCTAACATCCCTTTGATTCATCTGAGTCTTCAACTTCCAATTGTGACCTCTTGTGTCTGTGTCCCTTCTCTGGAACATCCCGTCTTTGTCCACCTTGTCTATTCCGCGCAGTATTTTATATGTCGTTATCATGTCTCCCCTGACCCTCCTGTCCTCCAGTGTCGTCAGGCCGATTTCCCTCAACCTTTCTTCGTAGAACAATCCCCGTAGCTCTGGGACTAGTCTTGTTGCAAACCTTTGCACTTTCTCTAATTTCTTGACGTGCTTGATTAGGTGTGGATTCCAAACTGGTGCTGCATACTCCAGTATGGGCCTGACGTAAATGGTATACAGAGTCTTAAACGAATCCTTACTGAGGTATCGGAACGCTATCCGTAGGTTTGCCAGGCGCCCGTATGCTGCAGCAGTTATCTGATTGATGTGCGCCTCAGGAGATATGCTCGGTGTTATACTCACCCCCACATCATTTTCCTTGAGTGAGGTTTGCAGTCTTTGGCCATCTAAACTATATTGTGTCGGCGGTCTTCTTTGCCCTTCCCCAATCTTCATGACTTTGCATTTGGCAGGGTTAAATTCAAGGAGCCAGTTGCTGGACCAGGCTAGTAGCCTGTCCAGGTCTCTTTGTAGTCCTGCCTGATCCTCATCCGATTTGATTCTTCTCATTAACTTCACATCATCTGCAAATAAGGACACTTCTGAGTCTATCCCTTCCGTTATGTCGTTCACATATACCAAGAACAGCACAGGTCCTAGGACTGACCCCTGTGGAACCCCGCTTGTCACAGGCGCCCACTCTGACACCTCGTCGCGTACCATGACTCGTTGTTGCCTCCCTGTCAGATATTCTCTGATCCATTGCAGTGCCTTTCCTGTTATGTGTGCCTGATCCTCTAGCTTTTGCAGTAACCTCTTGTGAGGAACTGTGTCGAAGGCCTTCTTGCAGTCCAAAAATATGCAGTCGATCCACCCCTCTCTCTCTTGTCTTACTTCTGTCACCTTGTCATAAAACTCCAGTAGGTTTGTGACACAGGATTTTCCTTCCCTGAAACCGTGCTGGTTGTCAATTATACACTTGTTTCTTTCCAGGTGCCCCACCACTCTCCTCCTGATGATCTTCTCCATGATCTTGCATACTATACACGTTAGTGATACAGATCTGTAGTTTAGTGCCTCATGTCTGTCTCCCTTTTTAAAAATTGGGACTACATTTGCCATTTTCCATACCTCAGGGAGTTGCCCAGTTTCAAATGATGTGAAGATCTTTGTTAATGGCTCACACAATATCTCTGCTCCCTCTTTAAGGACCCATGGAGAGATGTTGTCTGGTCCCACCGCCTTTGAGGTGTCAAGTTCGCATAGCAACTTCTTAACCTCCTCCTTGGTTATATGTACCTCATCCAGCACTTGCTGGTGTGCCTCCCTGTTCTGATTTCCTGGAGTCCTACTGGTTTCCACTGTAAATACCTCTTTAAATCTTGTGTTGAGCTCCTGACATACCTCTTGGTCGTTTCTTGTGAATTCCCCATCGCCCTTCCTCAGTCTGATTACCTGGTCCTTGACTGTTGTTTTCCTCCTGATGTGGCTGTACAACAGCTTCGGGTCAGTCTTTACTTTTGATGCTATGTCATTTTCATATTGTCTCTGAACCTCCCTTAACTGTGCATATTCGTTTCTGGCTCTTCGGCTGATTTCTTTATTTTCCTGAGTTCTCTGTCTTCTGTACCTTTTCCATTCTCTAGTACACCTAATTTTTGCCTCCCTACACCTTTGGGTGAACCAAGGACTCGTTCTGTTCTTCCCATTATTTCTGTTTCCCTTGGGAACAAACCTCTCCTCTGCCTCCTTGCATTTTGTTGCTACATAGTCCATCATTTCTTGTACTGGTTTTCCTGTCAGTTCCCTCTCCCACTGAATGTCTTGAAGGAAGTTCCTCATGCCTGAGTAGTTCCCTCATTTGTAGTTTGGTTTTTCCCAGCCTATTCCTGCTACTCTCTCCACTTGGAGCTCAACTATGTAGTCGAAGCACAGAACCACATGATCACTAGCTCCCAGGGGCCTTTCATACATGATACCCTCGATGTCCGAACTACTCATGGTGAATACAAGGTCCAGGCTTGCTGGTTCATCCTCTCCTCTCTCTCTGGTAGTGTCTCTAACATGTTGATGCATGAGGTTTTCCAGTACTACATCCATCATCTTGGCTCTCCATGTTTCGGGACCCCCATGGGGCTCCAGGTTTTCCCAGTCAATCTCCTTGTGATTGAAATCACCCATAACTAGTAACTTTGCTCCCCCCATGTGTGCTCTCCTGGCCACCTCGGCTAGTGTGTCGATCATTGTTCTGTTGCTCTCATCATATTCTTCTCTTGGCCTCGTGCAGTTCTGTGGTGGGTTGTACATTACTGCAATTATCACGTTATGTCCCTCAGACTGGATTGTTCCTACTAAGTAGTCCCTTTCGCCCGTGCCATCCATTCCTTCCATTTTCTCAAAACCCCACTGGTTTTTAATGAGCAGTGCAACTCCTCCTCCCTCTCTCCTTCCTCTTGTCTTTCCTGAGGATTTGGTATCCGGATGGAAAGATTGAATCTGTCATTATTCTGGTGAGTTTTGTTTCTGTGAGTGCTATTATGTCTGGGGATGTCTCTTCCATTCTTTCGTGCCACTCCTCATACTTGTTTGTTATTCCATCTGCATTTGTATACCACACCTTCAACTTCTTTTCTAAGACTGTGGTCTGGGAGGTATATTGGGGTTGGGGAAGTGGGAAACCTGGTGTGTGTGTGTGTGTGTGTACTCACCTAGTTGTACTCACCTAGTTGAGATTGCGGGGGTCGAGTTCGAGCTCCTGGCTCCGCCTCTTCACTGATCGCTACTAGGTCACTCTCCCTGAACCGTGAGCTTTATCATACCTCTGCTTAAAGATATGTATGGATCCTGCCTCCACTACATCGCTTCCCAAACTATTCCACTTACTGACTACTCTGTGGCTGAAGAAATACTTCCTAACATCCCTGTGATTCATCTGTGTCTTCAACTTCCAACTGTGTCCCCTTGTTACTGTGTCCAATCTCTGGAACATCCTTTGTCCACCTTGTCAATTCCTCTCAGTATTTTGTATGTCGTTATCATGTCCCCCCTATCTCTCCTGTCCTCCAGTGTCGTCAGGTTGATTTCCCTTAACCTCTCCTCGTAGGACATACCTCTTAGCTCTGGGACTAGTCTTGTTGGAAACCTTTGCACTTTCTCTAGTTTCTTTACGTGCTTTACGTGTGTGTGTGTGTGTGTGTGTGTGTGTGTGTGTGTGTGTGTGTGTGTTTATATGGAATTGAATATTAAAATATATTTTTTTAATTCATCGGCCGTTTCCCACCTAGGCAAGGTGACGCGAAAAAGAAGAAACACTTTCATCATCACTCACTCCATCTCTGTCTTACTACACTTCAAAAACTGCAACTTATCTCCACCACTTCTTCAGAATACAGGCACTCTGCACTCCCAAGACTCAAGACTGCCTCACACTCCAACAGCATGTCAATTCATAAAAACCACTTGCCTTCACTTACTCCTATCTAACACGGTCACGTAGTCTCTCTGGAAGTCCAAGCTTCTCATACACAAAACGTCCTTCACCCCTTCCCTCCAACCTTTCCTAGGACGACCCCTATCCTATCCTCCTTCCACTACAGATTTCTACGCCCTCCAATTCACTCTATTTTGTTCCATCTTCTCTAGATGGCCGAACAACCTCAACAAACCCGACTAGGCCTTCTGGATTATAATTTTAGCCCCCCTCCCCGCACATCCAGCTAGTCTTCAAGATTAACTTTAAATATAATTACGATTCATTTTCAGGAAAATCGGTAATAAATTATATTTATACAAGTCACTTGATTTACATTATTCTGAGATAAAACCTAAATCTCTATAAGGGGAGGGAGAGAGAGAGAGAGAGAACGAGAGAGAGAGAGAGAGAGAGAGAGAGAGAGAGAGAGAGAGAACGAGAGAGAGAACGAGAGAGAGAGAGAGAGAGAGAGAGAGAGAGAGAGAGAGAGAGAGAGAGAGAGAGAGAGAGAGAGAGAGAGAGAAGCATAAATTTTCCCAAACAGCCCACTCGTTCATGGGAAAGTCTGTATAACGAGTCCGTAAAATATATGATATCATTTTCCTTGCAGTCTTGTGTAATATAGTTAATGCAACAACTCGTACATTATGAACCTCACACACTTGCTGCCATTTTCTCTAAAATATTGACTACTTTGTCACCCATTAAATGGACCTTATTTAAAATGGTTTTCCTAAAGTGCTGGTTTCTTTTATGTTAAATATTCACTTTAGTTATATATATATATATATATATATATATATATATATATATATATATATATATATATATATATATATATATATAATTAAATCATACATAGTACATCTTTCACTGGTAAATTAACATTCGTTAATATAGGTTAAAAAACATTAGCATGTGTGTGTGTGTGTGTGTGTGTGTGTGTGTGTGTGTGTGTGTGTGTATGTGTGAGTGTGTGTTCACTGAACTATTTTTTGCAGGGCAGTGTGTCACATCTTGGCTCAGTTTCGAGACTAATTTGATCGTCATAATATCTTTCTGACCTGTTGTAGCTCATCATATATACTCTTGAATCAGTATGTTCTGCCTTTACCTCCACTTCGCCCACCTCCACCTCTGCCCACTTTTCACCTACCTTATGTGGTTCGTCTCTGTAATAACTTACATGTGGCTAAAGCAGTCTTCTAGTAGAGTCCGGCCTTCAGTAATTTGTTTTAAATTTACAATGGCTTAAGGACTTAAATCCCACTCCTTTTTAATACTTTACATTTGTCAGTCAGTACTTGTTGTCATATTTAATCTTATACTCAGCTTGAGAAACCATCTTTAGTAATTGCAATATTTTTTCATAATTCACGTTTTTTCCAGCGCTGGTCGCAGT
>NC_091312.1:41669627-41814627 GCF_038502225.1 Cherax quadricarinatus
CAGGTATAGAACGGTAGTAAAACTGATCTCATGTTCCTGATTATTGCTTTTTGTTTGTCAACAGGGACTGCATTTGCGTCTTTCCAAAAAGAAGGCCATTTACCCTGTGTATATATATATATATATATATATATATATATATATATATATATATATATATATATATATATATATATATATATATATATATATATATATATATTAGTAACAACACGGCACTAGCCAAGGACTCGAACCCATGCTGCTTTGGCCTGCCTCATGGTGGGCGAGAGCACCTGACGCCCTAAGGATCGTATGGTCCAGTGGGTTAGGGCGTCATGTGTTTTCGCCCACCATGAGGCAGGCCAAAGCAGCATGGGTTGGAGTCCTTGGCTAGTGCAGTGTTGTTATTGATCAATACCACTCGTTCGTGGTCACAATAATATATATATATATATATATATATATATATATATATATATATATTATAAAAAATATATTTTTATATTATATATATATATATATATATATATATATATATATATATATATATATATATATATATATATATATATATAATGTGTGTGTGTGTGTGTGTGTGTCCTGCCGAATAGGCAGAATTTGCGATCTTGGCTTAAATAGCAACGCTCATCTTGCCATATAGGACAAGTGAAAATTTGTGTATGCAAGAATTTCGCCAAAATCATTCTGAACCTAACGAAAAAAATATATTTCACTGTGTTTGTTTAGTATTAAATTATGTAAACAAGTATAAAATATATTCAGTTGGGTTAGGCTAAGATAAATTGTTCTTGTTATAATAAGGTTAGGTAAGTTTTCTAATATTCTTTCGGTGCAAAATTGTAAATTTTTACATCAACATTAATGAAAAAATATATCTTTATACGTATAAGAGAAAATTTCAGAAAGAACTTAATTTTAAATGATTTCTTGCTAATTGACCAGTTTTACATATTCGGCACGACATTATATATATATATATATATATATATTCTAGCTGACTAAAATATCTCACCCATCTTATAATTACCTCATTTGGATTCACAGCATTTCTTGGTACAAGGATTTAAGGAGGATATATATATTCTCTCTCTCTCTCTCTCTCTCTCTCTCTCCCTCGCTTCCTTTCTCTCCCATGTTTCATCTTTAAATAGACGGTGAGGGAGAATAGGCTGGTAAACAAAAGATACAAGCATCGCGTGGGAGAAGCAGATCCCCTGATGATTATGTACGAGGGGTGGGAGGAGTGGGCGTGGCGCAAGGCTAGAGTGAGGAGCAGGGCTAGAGTGGGTAGAGTAAGGGGCGGGGCTAGAATGAAGGGCAGGGCTAGAGTGACGGAAGGGACTGAAGTGACAGAGCTAGAAGAGAGAGAGAGAGAGAGAGAGAGAGAGAGAGAGAGAGAGAATTATTTTCCTCTTATTCCTCTATTATTCTTAATGTCTCCTCTTATAAATCTCACTGTACATGTCTTGTTATTCTCTTCTGTGTCATCTCCCTTTTGTGATTCCATCTTCGAGAAAAGTATTGGCCCCTCCTCTTAACACTTTCATTTCACTTTTTTCTTGGGTATAATTCACTTTTTCTTCTCCTCTCTTCCATATTCCTCTCTTTCAATTGCTCCTCCTCATCATATCAATTCATTCCAACTTTATCTTTCCTTTTAATTTTCGTCGTCTTCTTTGTTTTTGCTCATTCCCTTCCTTTACTTAATCTTCTCCATCGTTTTCTCTCTCTCTATCTCTCTCTCTCTCTCTCTAGCCCCAGCTCTCATCCTAGCCCAGTCATTTTAGCCCCTCCCGTCATTCCTTCTCTTCCTACCTTTCTCGCTAACCTTCCTCCTCTTCCTACCTTCCTCGCTAACTCCTCCTCCTCTTCCTACCTTCCTCGCTAACTCCTCCTCCTCTTCCTACCTTCCTCGCTAACTCCTCCTCCTCTTCCTACCTTCCTCGCTAACTCCTCCTCCTCTTCCTACCTTCCTCGCTAACTCCTCCTCTTCCTACCTTCCTCGCTAACTCCTCCTCCTCTTCCTACCTTCCTCGCTAACTCCTCCTCTTCCTACCTTCCTCGCTAACTCCTCCTCCTCTTCCTACCTTCCTCGCTAACTCCTCCTCCTCTTCTTACCTTCCTCGCTAACTCCTCGTTCTCTTCTTACCTTCCTCGCTAACTCCTTCTCATCTTCTTCCTTCCCAAATTTCTTTCTCCCATCTTCCTCCCTGTCTTCCTCCCCCTCCCCATTTTTCTGTTTCTCCCTCTCTTTCATTTTTTTTCTTTTCTCTCCCACAATCTTGCCTTCCTTTCTTCCTTCGCTCATCGTTCCCTCCCTTAATCTTCCCCTCTCTCTTCTTCCTTTCCTTCATCCCCCTCCTCCCGTCACTTCATCCTTAACATCCTCTAAATTTCACTGCATCATTTTCTCACCCCCTTTCTTCTTCTCTCGATCCATCCTTTCCTACGTCACACTCACCTTCCGTCCCTCTATCTATCCTTCCCTCCCTTCCTCCCACCCTTCCTCTCATTAAGGTAACTCTACACGAGACCCAACAATCTGGTGCACGTTTATTATAAATCCCTAAATCTGTCATCAAGTTGGAGGCGGTCCAATAAAGGAATCAGCGGTAAGCTGACTCCGGTAGGCGGAAGTAAGCTGACCCACTGGAGGCAGCGGTAAGCTGACCCACGTGAGAGCGGTAAGCTGACATTTATTGATGGCTGCAACTGTAATTTAATTTTTTTTAATACAAAGCATCAACACGCTGAAAGACGTGAACGTTTTCACGATAACCTCAGCGCCATCTTGAGATGAGAGAGTGTGTGTGTGGACGGAAGTATGGTAAGAGAGAGGGAGAGAGGGAACGAGGGGAACCATGGAGGTAAAGAAAGAATAAGTGTGATAGTAAAAGAGAAGGATGGAAAAAGAGGCAGAGAAGAAAATATAAATTGATAATACCGTAGAATACTGGAAGGAGGTAAGGAGAGAGGGAACGAGGGGGACCATGGAGGTAAAGAAAGAATAAGTGGAAGGAGGTAAGGAGAGAGGCAGGAAAGGAAGAATAGGAATGATAACAGGAGGGAACTGGATAATGTGAAGTTTATTCTAAATTTTAACAATGAATTTCCGTGATAACAGGATTAATATAAATGATAAGATCAATCCAAGTTATAACATGAGGTCTCTAAATGATAACAGGATGAATCTAAACGATAACATGTATCTTAAGTTAAAACTTAATGATAATATGAATTTCAAAGATAACAAGTTGCATTTTAATGATAAGATGGATCTTAAACATGATACTAAAAGATAACAGGTTGGATTTTAATGATACGCTACAGACAGTACAGGAAAAATATAATTTTGCAGACTAAAATGCTGTTGGGAACGCATCTCGACCCAAGGAACATAAACCACATAAACCAAATAAACCACAAACCACATAAACCACATAACCCACATAAACCAAATAACTCACATAAAGAAAATAAGGCAAATAACCCACATAACCAAATAAACCAAATAACTCATATAAACCACACAACCCAAATAACCCACATAAACTAAATAAACCAAATAACCCATATAACCCATATAACCCACATAACCCACAAACCACATAACCTACATAAAGATATCAACTAAGATATGAACTACCATTTGATGTTCTACAAACATTCACCAGGAAATTATTACTTTTCCTTTTACATAGATCAAAAAACTAATAAGAAATTAAATGCTGACACCTTTTAATTTTTTTGTTACAAAGGAAACACTTTACACAGAAGTATAACTTATAACCTTCCTTAGATATATTCTATTTCTGCATTTTCTTTTTTCTCTTTCTTCTTCATCTCCTACTCTTTATTCTTATTAATAATTTTATGAGAGTGGGAGTTCATATATAGAAGGGATCATACATAGGCTGGAAAATTAAAGTCAATAATAGTCACGATATATCCAATTCGGTGGATCAAGAGCCCTTTAAGATGTGCCTAAACTCTCTTATACAGAACAGCTGAGTTAAGAGAAATAATTCCTGGATATAAACCCAATGTACAGAGTGGAGAATATAAAATTAGGGGATTTTTACAAGTTTTGAAAGGGGCAAAATAAAGACCAAGCGACACTTTGGCAGAGGTCGTAATATTTTTTTTTTTTTCAATAGTGAATTTTTACTTTGAAAAAATCTTGACATTGAAGTATTTGAGGGTTTAATGAAAGTTATCACTGGCGGACAATATTGACACTGCATATTTATATTCTATTTGAAATTCCGTTTTGGAGTACATTTTCAAAGCTTCATAAAAGAATATATGAAGTGATATTAATTTTGAGTAAATCCTCCACGTCAATGTTATGTCAAATAAACAGAAAGATAACACTTTCTTTGACTTTTTTTGATAGGTTGAGAAATGATGGAATTAGAATATGTTTGTCAGGTTCTTGTCAACATTTAATATATAGATGCTAACCCTACCTATTACTGTTGACTGGGAATTTTTCACTGAAATTCCAAAATTTTGTAAAATTCTGTATAAACAATGCTGTTTTAATATATAACTTTATTACTTTAATAATTAAATTGGCATTCAGTGGTAAATCGTATTTTGAGTTTTTTTTATTATCTCTATGATTATTATTATTTTTATTATTGTTATTTTTATTAATAATTTTCACGACTTTATCATGAAAACTAAGAAAATTCATAAAATAATTTTATGTTCCCACCTACCACAGATAAAACGAGTTTTCACACACACACACACACACACACACACACACACACACACACACACACACACACACACAAGGGTTCCACTGAATGATAACTTCACTAAACCATGTCAACTGATGAGAAAGGTTTAGCGATGAATCCAGGAGCCAGAGCTTGATCCCTTCCAACCCAATTAGGTAATCACAGTTAAACACTACAAAATAATAATTGTAACAGAGTTGAAACTCTCTCCCCAAATACTTCTCAACGCCTCATTTTCCAGTAATTTCCACCGTTAACTCAGTTGTCTCCAGTGTGGCTTTTCCAAGACGGCGTCTTATTCCTGCCACGCCATCACTGGCTTACACTCTTCAATAAGGATCTCCAAATATTTCTTTCCACGAAATCAGAGATTCTGTCCCTCTATATATATATATATATATATATATATATATATATATATATATATATATATATATATATATCGTATATATATATATATATATATATATATATATATATATATATATATATATATATATATATATATCGTATATATATATATATATATATATATATATATATATATCGTATATATATATATATATATTTATACGAACACAGGTAATGAATGGCCTGTGAGACCGGGTCGTAATGAGAACTGGAGCAAACAAACTCAGCAGTGGTTTATAATATATATTTTGCCTTCATTATATAGATATGTGCAGGGTACAATATGTACAGAAGGAATAATAAGTGTACACCAGAGTGACAGATGGCAAAGCACAAACCAAAGAGAGTGCACCATACTCAACCAGCAGGTAGGCAAATCTGTCAATGCTTGCTGCAAGTGAACCACGTTGCTTCAGCTTTGGCGGGCTTACCTGTGATTTTTCAATGACCCAAGATACTGATTTAACTGACGGGTTCCCTGTCGATCGTTAAACATTTATCACCCGGTTCGCTGGTTGGGAGGCAGCTTATATGGGAGTGTGACGTACACCTGATAATTTGTAGCATACTCTTTGGATACCACATTGCTGAATAGGTAAAACTTGTGATTTTGGCTTAAATAGCAAAGGTCTTCTTGCTGAAAAAGGCAAGCTAAAATTTGTGTATGCAATAATTTCTAATCAATCATTATGAACCTTACGAAAAAATACATTTAATTTTGTTTGTTTATTATAAAATTATTGTAAACTTATATAATATATATTTAGTTTCATTAGGCTAAATTAAATTGCGTTTGTTATAATAAGGTTAGGTAAATTTTCTAAGGTCCTTTTGGTACAATATAATTAATTTTTCTATTAACGTATATGAAAAAATAAATCTTTAAATGTATAAGAGAAAATTTTAGAAAGGACTTAATCTTAAATGAGTTCTTGCTAATTGACCAATTTTACCTATTCGGTATGGCATTATATATATATATATATATATATATATATATATATATATATATATATATAATATATATATATATATA
Source organism: Cherax quadricarinatus (assembly GCF_038502225.1). Classification (NCBI taxonomy): domain Eukaryota; kingdom Metazoa; phylum Arthropoda; class Malacostraca; order Decapoda; family Parastacidae; genus Cherax; species Cherax quadricarinatus. The sequence continues at coordinate 41,675,826 of NC_091312.1, forward strand.
TATATATATTATTGTAACCACGAACGAGTGGTATTAATCAATAACAACACTGCGACTAGCCGAGGATTCGAACCCATGTCGTTCTGGCCCACCTCACGGTGAGCAAAATTCACACATGACGCTCTAACCCACAGGACCACGCAATCCTACAAGAATGACGCGCCCAGCAGAGTTAGGTGCTTTACCGTCATCCGATGACTTAGGGTTGTATGGGTGCCTCTGCTGGGGTGCATCATTCTTGTAGGATTGCGTGGTCTCATGGGTTAGAGCGTCATGTGTGATTTTCGCTTACCATGAGGTGGGCCAAAACGACATGGGTTAGATTCCTTGGCTAGTTGCACTGTTATTGATTAATACTACACGCTCGTGGTTACACCCGACGCCTCAAAAATCAGAGCCCAAATTAGCAAAAAAATAGAAGAGGGTAATACTATTGGAGCTCTGAGGCTTATAACCGGTGAGGATACCATCGCTCCCAAGGACGTCATCACGGCGCAAGCTCTGAAGGACAAACATCCACCCAGGGCTCCCAGTACCAACATTGACCTCCCTGACATTGCAGTAGGCGAAGAACATCTAACCTTACAGGATGCTGATGTGTATAAAGCTGCTATGTCATTTCCACAGGGCTCAGCAGGAGGTTTCACCGGTTTAAGGCCTCAACATTTAAAACAAATACTCAATCCAACACTTGGTGAGGTTTCAGAGAGGCTGCTGTCTGAACTCCCCAAATTTTCCAACCTGTGTCTGGCTGGCGGTGTCCCAGAGGCCATCAGACCCCTTTTTTTTGGTGCCTCATTGTGTGCCCTCCGGAAAAAGGATGGCGGAATCAGGCCCATTGCAGTGGGTAACACCTTTCGGCGCCTAGTCGTCAAGGCTGCAGTAAGAAGGGCGAGTCAAGAGGCTGCTGCAATGCTGAAACCAACTCAGCTCAGTTTCGGCGTTCAACAGGGCTGTGAAGCAGCTGCCCATGCAGCACGAGTATATATCAAAAACATGTCCGATGAAAAAGCCTTGGCTCTGCGCCTTGCTGCCCCAATTCACACAGAATATACGTGTATTGGTCTGCTTGCGAAGCGCAAGCAGACCAATACAGTCTACATGGTCTTAACTGTTCCAAAATTAAGGGCTGGCATGCAAGACACAATGAGGTCAATGACATCATTAAGAGAGCCCTTGCTACAGTTGGATGCCCAGCCGAGAGGGAGCCCCGATCACTAGCACCCAACAATACCCACAACCCAGCAAACCACCCCAACGGGATCACCATCTATCCTTGGAAGAATGGCAAGCTCTTAGCATGGGACTATACCTGTGTGTCCACACTGGCTGACACCTATATCCATCACAGTGTGGGGCGACAGGGAGGAGTACAAGATCAGCAAGTACAGGGACATAAGCCAACAGTATCAATTTGTCCCAGTGGGATCATGGGGAAAAAATGCCACACGTTTCCTTAAAGAATTGGGCAGCCACTTTCATGTTCCAGCGCCTCAGCGTAGCCATCCAGAGGGGAAATGCTTGCTGCATACTTGGTTCGCGTCCAGCCTCGGAGGAGCTGGAGGAAATTCATGATCTTTGATACAATGTGCCATTGTATTCATGTTTATATTTTTCTGTAAATGTATTCTGTTTATTAATAAATGTTCGCATAGAATATCAAATATAGGGGGTGGTAGGAGAAGAAAATATTTAAACAGCTCCGGGGAGAACCTTGAGTTTTCCCTGAGGTACGTTTGTCTTCTCTGAGGATGAGGGTCCCCATTCCAGCCATAGAGGTGGTACTTCCCTATATTTTATATAATATAGGGATATATATATATATATATATATATATATTTATATGCATGCTGCTCGTGAGGGTAGTACACCAAATGAGATAGTATTTATGAACAAGGTAATGTTTCTGGTGGCCTACAAAGTTTCCGACTGGTCATCAGCTATTGCTGAAGTTGGAACTGCAGATGCTCTCCTAAATGCAGCACACGTAATCAAAGCAAGGTATTCTCATCAGGTGACATGTTGCTTTCATTATGATTAGGAAAAAATAAAACAGACCGACTTCCTCACTGTTGTCCAAATCCTTGTTGATGTCAGTCGAAGCAGAGGAAATCCTTTCCTGGAAAATGAAGCTAACAATGATCCAGTCAAGAATTTTTAAAAAGGACAAGAGCAGTACGATAGCTTCATGCAAGATGTCATTATGACATCCAAAACAGGAAAAAATCAGTTGAATACTTCATGACAAAGAACTCCTTCCATTTTTTTAATAAAATAAAAAAAACAGTAAAACGTAAAGAAAAGAAACTTCAGTTTATGAGTTCCAGCTCATGAACTGACAAACACAAATACCTCATTTGCCATGAGGTTCACGCTCTTCCTCAGTCAATGGCAGAGAGTGAAGAAATGATGTGTCATTCAAAGAAATCTTATATCATCGAATGTTTTGAGAAAGAAGTTAATAAATTCACTGGATTATTTGTTTTAATGGACTATGTCCTGTCGAATGACTGCCTCTTTGTAGTTGGTGGAGCACTGGTTATCACGCTGCTTCACCGAGGTGGGGCTTCAGCTTTTTAAAACTACGGAGACATGCATTTCAAGAAGTACTTTCGAAGGGAACCTAGAAAGGATTCCTCTCTCCATATTGCTAGGACACCTATACACATAAATTTATACGAGGAAGAACCAGATCATTACGAGTAACAGGAGGGCGTTGAGAGTTTGTCTCGATTGTGGAAATACTTGGAAAAAGGTCTGAGTTCCTCAAAGACAACAAAAATGAAGTGCAAATCTTTCAGTGCCCTGGAAAAGTTCCCTTTGAGCTCCAGGTGATCCTTCCATCTCTAGCAGTGGGGACCAGGATCAGACCAAGATGGAGAATTCCACCAAGTGAAAGCAGACGCATGACTCGTGCTGCTCATTTTTTCATGCTCTGAGGACAGGTCATTTATTCTGGAGAGGACCTCCGACTCTGAAACTTTATGTAGAAAAATGATTAGTGCCCTTTATTTGTATTAGTTAGTGGCTGATTCAACCTCTGGCCTGAGACACCGTTCAAAGTATCTTTGTTTCGAAGCCTTCCAGAGGTGCCCCGATGTCATTGAGGGTATGGGTCTCTTCCAGCCCTTCAGTTAACCGAAGACAAAGTCAACTCTTTAGTTCCTTTGAGCATTTCATTATTCTAAGGAGCAGGTGCGAGTTCGGTGATCCCGTCTTGGATCCTTCACACCCTTCAAGGGTGTGAAGGATCCAAGTCGGACCGAAACGTCGTCGAAAAGCTTCTCTCTCCTACATGCGGGTTATTTGTGTATATAGTCTACAGTTATGGTTTTCATTAGTTTACTAACAATTGACTACAACCTGAAAGGGCTGTAATTGAGAGGTCATCAGTTATCTCTGCCTTTTTTTTTTAGCTTCATTAGTTGATTTATTGACAATATTCGTTAAAGGGAACACAGATCAAATTCTAAATTCATTGTGTTGCACATGATACCTTGTTCTCCCTTGTGGATTTATTGATGTTCAACTATTCTGTGTTCTTTAATGTAGGAATTGGATGCCCAGTAGATCGATTTCATTTCCTACAAAGATGTTTAGTCACCCAGGTATGTTGGTTTTCTGCAAGTTATGTGATGCAGGTACTTTGGTGTCATTTTCTGATGTGAAAGCCCAGCTTTAGGACTTAATATTGCGAGGAATTCGTCTTCCTTGCTCATGTCTGCCATTTTTAATGTTACTTTTAACTTTCTCTCTCCATATGGAGCCGGGTAAAGGCGGTCCTCTCCTCTGAATTTTAAGTTATCTGATGGCCTTATAGACTTCGTTTTTACGTGCTATGATATGTATTATCTGTCGAGTCCTCCATTGTTGTTTATATTTCTCATTTTTCTTCCTATTTTAAATGAAATATTAGATTTTTCAATAGTTAGAATTTTACCTTTAAATGTGATTCACATTTTCTCGACGGTATTCCCATCTATCAGCTAACTGAAGTCAACAGTGCTAATATCGCTACGTAATTAGCGAAATTCCGTTACTTTGTACATTAAGACAATGGAAATATTCACTCTGATGTTAGGAGAAATATTTAGTTTATAATAAATATGATTGTTGCTGATAAATTTTCTTACCTACCCATCAGTGGTGAGAAAGTCAACTATATTCTCCCGCCGTGTAGGAACATATGTCATCTGGGACATGAAGGTATTCTCTACCATGTTAATTAGCCCATTTGCCTTTTGATAACCATTAAGGATTGTCAGGTCACTACCTGTAATCGCATAATTACTGATAATCAAATATTTAAGTTAATTTTAAAAGGACTTATCATATTCGTAGCTCTGTTATGACCATCTTTATAAAGATTATTCCATTATTTTTTCCACTGACATGTTTCAACTTTCATGGAATCTTATGAAGCTACGTCTCTCATATGTTGACTGCGTGAAGCCTCTAAGTCATGACGAAAGCAATCATTCTGACCTTTCTTAAATGTCCGCTAGTTGGGCAACAGATTTTAACCAAGAGTAATCACTTCGGATGTTAACTGTTAAGAATCAGCAACTGACCTTCTCTCTGTCAGTCATAACGTATGTACCCCAATCATGTGTATGTGACAGATGTTTTTCCTTCATCGGTATGATACTCCGAACATTATAATAAAATCTTCATCCTGAGAGAAAGATAGGAGGAGAGATAAAGAGAAAAATCTCCCCTTTTCCCCATCCAACACATTTCACCAGGGGGCCTCATGCCACAAAACCTCCAGAAAAGTTGGTCCATATGAGACCTCAATTGAAATTCCGCGGGATATGAACTGGACTCCCAGGAATGTGAGAGAGGTGGGCAGGCGTATGGAAGGAAGAACCTCAGCTTCAGACCGGCAACCATTAGGGAATATATTGGTGAGTCAGCCCGGATATTGCCAGGTGGGGGAGACAGGCAGAGGGAGAGGAATGAAGAGAAAGAATGTAAAAGTAGGAGGGATTGCAGGGATGAAGAGGAAACAAAGAATGAAGGGGAAAGAGAGGGTATTTCTAAGGGAGTAAATAGAGGGGAAGATGGTTGAATAAGAAAGTAAGTGAAAAAAACGTTGGAAGGAAGATAGAGGATGTGATAGGAAGAAGCCGGAACAAAGAAAGGAAGGAAAGGGTAGAATAGTAAACTGCGGGGAAGAGACAGAAATTATAAGAACACTAAATATCATACTGGTTTAATTTGCTCTCTGCATAAGGGCTGAAGAAGTCACTCATGGCGAAACATCAACTACTGTCAATGGATAAACAGAAGAATGGACGGGGAATCGAACCGTGGTCCTAACAGGTAGCAGATCCACCGCTGTATCACTGAGCTTCGAGGTCTACAAAAGAAAGGTTTCAGAGGCAACACTTTTGCGACGTATCTGCCTCAGAGTTCATCAACTGTGATCCAACTGTTGTTCCCCACAGCCCAAGAAGCTTCCTTAGTAAGTTTATTCACATGGATGTACTTTATAATGAGAGATTAAAGTATCAACATGGTAAAAATTAGAAGAAAGAGATAAAGTTATGTAACCTTTACCTCTCGCTCATTTCTTTCCTTCCTCTCTCCCTCTGCCCCTCCTTTCGTTTCTCCTTCCCTCGTATCCTTCCAAAGCACTTTCCTTTTCCTTTCTTCCTGACAGCTCCCCATTATACTCTTCCTCCATTTCTCCCTCGTTTCGTTATTTCTTCCCTTCCTTCCTCTCTCCCTTCCTTCCTCTCTCCCTCCCTCCCTTCCACCCACCCAACTATCTCTCTCAGGCACCTTCCACCTCTCTTGAGTCTCCTCTTCCTTCCTGTTCCTTGCCATAAACGTATGTGTATAGAAGCTTGAGTGTGTGACAGTGTGGCTCACATCTTTATTGAAATATATGAGGACACAGAGCCTGCGGTAGCAAAAATTAAGTTGAGGTGGTATGCAGTTGAAGTATTTCTGCGGCAGCTTGCGGTGGGAGAACAAAAGAACAGGAACAAGCGCCCCCATCCCCCACATCTTTTCTAAGGCCTTCTTCCCTCCTCTGGAAACCTGGAAACAAAAGGCCCCTCCCACACATTTTCAGGATTATGGCTCAAAGGCTGGAAAAGTGAATTCTTTCTTGAATTGGATCTCCGTTTCTCTGAAATTGTTCTAATCCTCGAATCGGCTTTTATATCTGTGGAATGCCAAAATTATCTTCGATTCCAGAACCTTACTACTGAAGGCCTAATAAGATTAAATGTTGTTTTATTTACACGTGTGTATATATTATATATGTCGTGCTGAATAGATAAAACTTGCGATTTTGGCTTAAATAGCAACGCCCTTTTTTCCGAATAGGACAAGCGAAAATTTGTGTATGCAATAATTTCGCAAAAATCATTCTGATCCTAACGGAAAAAATATATTTCATTGTGTTTATTATTAAAGTATTGTAAACTTATATAAAGTATATTTAGTTGGATTAGGCTAAACTAAATTGCGCTTATTATAATAAGGTTAGGTAAGCTTTCTAAGGTTCTTTTGGCACAAAATCATTATTTTTTATATCATAAATTAAAAAAATGTATCTTCAAATGTATAAGAGAAAATTTTAGAAGAGACTTAATTTTAAATGAGTTCTGCCAATTGATAAGTTTTACCTATTCGGCACGACATTTATGCGCGCGCACACACACACACACACACACACACACACACACACACACACACACACACACACACTCACAGGGAGCAGAAATGCTGTGTGTGCCACTGCAAATGTAGCACCTATATTTAAAAAAGGAGACAGAAAAGAGGCACTAGACTATAGACCAGTGTCACTGATGTATATAGTATGCAAAGTCATGGAGAAGATTATCAGGAGGAGAGTGGTGGAACACCTGGAACGAAACAAGAGTATAAACGCCAACAAGCACGGATTTATGGAAGGCAAATCCTGTGTCACAAACGTACTGGAGTTTTATGATAAAGCAACAGAAGTAGGACACGAGAGAGAGGGGCGGGTTGATTGAATCTTCTTGGACTGCAAGAAGACCTTCGACACAGCTCCTCACAGGAGATTAGTGCAAAAGCTAGAGGATCAGGCGCATATAACAGGAAGGGAACTGCAATGGTTCAGAAAATACCTGACAGGGAGGCAACAACGAGTCATGGTACGTGATGAGCTATCACAATGGGCACCTGTTACGAGCTGGGTCCCACAGGGGTCAGTCCTAGAACCAGTGCTATTACTGGTATATGTGAATGGCATGATGGAAGGGTTAGACTCATAAGTGTCCCTGTTCGCAGATGATGTGAAGTTAATGAGGAGAATTAAATCAGATGAGGATTAGGTGGGACATCAAGGAGACCTGGACAGGCTGGACACGTGGTCCAGCAACTGGCTTCTCGAATTTAATCCCACCAAATGCAAAGTCATGAAGATCGGGGAAGGGCAAAGAAGACAGCAGACGCAGTATAGGCTAGGTGGCCAAAGACTGCAAACCTCGGTCAAGGAGAAAGCTCTTGAGGTGAGTATAACACCGACCACGTCTCCGGAAGCACACATCAACCAGATAACTGTTGCAGCATATGAGCGCCTGGCAAACCTGAGAATAGCGATACCTTAGTAAGGAATTGTTCAAGACGCTGTACATCGTGTACGTCAGGCCCATACTGAAGTATGCAGCACTTGTTTGGAACCCACACTTGATCAAGCACGTCAAGAAATTAGAGAAAGTGCAAAGGTTTGAGACAAAGTTAGTTCTAGAGCTAAGAGGACTGTCCTACGAAGAAAGGTTAAGGGAAATCGGTCTGACGACACTGGAGGACAGGAGGGTTAGGGGAGACATGATATCGACATACAAAATACTGCGTGGAATAGACAAGATGGACAGAGACAGGATGTTCCAGAGACGGGACATAGAAACAAGGGGTCACAATTGGAAGCTGAAGACCCACTTGAGCCAAAGGGATGTTAGGAAGTATTTCTTCAGTCATAGAGTAGTCAGGAAGTGGAATAACCTAGCAAGTGAGGTAGTGGAGGCAGGAACCATACATATCTTTAAGATGAGGTATGATGAAGCTCATGGGGCAGTTAGAGAGAGGACCTAGTAGCACTCAGTGAAGAGGTGGGGCCAGGAGCTGAGTCTCGACCCCTGCAACCACTATTAGGTGAGTACAATTAGGTGAGTACACACACACACACACACACACACACACACACACACACACACACACACAGATTCAGGAACACTCATACACATTAATCAGTTTCAGATGAACTTGTGTATGTAATTTTTTTTTTATTGAAACACTGGGTCGTGTGTAATGGGTAACGCTCTCTCAGTTAATACAAAGAGAGGAATATTGGATTCCTTAATATTGTCCTGTAAAAGGCTCCTTATAATTAACAAATAGTTATCATTGAAATATACTGGTTATATCTGCTTAAGAGTTATGACATATTTCTCTTATTTAGCCTCAAAAAAATGAATGAGATCACCAAACGATGAACTTAAGTCATGACGGAAAGAACAAGAACTGCTTATTTCGAAATAAATTTTGAGTTTGATTGCACTGCTCTTTCTATTTGGAAGGATGTTTTGCCTATGAAGACATATGTCAAATGCAGATTCGAATTAGATGCATATGAGAGGACTTGACTGAACGAATAGACTTTAATGGCACAGACGTATGAGTGGTCTTTCTTGCTGACATGACTTTACGCTGTAGATGAAAATTTGTGGCTTTGAGGATATGGTTTCAGAGATTTGACTTCTTATTTGAGACGATATTTATGTATGTAAACGCTTTACATCATATATAACTTCTGAAATGGAAGGAATACAATGTATATAATTGTATATAAATTATGTTTCCGTAGCGAGAAAGTAATTCGAGTGTGATGTCACTGGAATCTAAAACTATTAGAAGGTCTCTATCAAAGGCCGAATGCTCGCTCAATGCTTCATTTTTTTTTCATTTTTCACACTGGGTTGTGATATGCCTTTTGCAAACGCGTACACCACCCAAGGTTAAGGGTGGTGTACGCTATGATCTCACAGAGAAAAATTTCAGCAAACTCGAATCCGAGGAGTTTAGCGGCTATATCCTCTTGAAAGAAGGTTAGGATTCCTACGGTGCTGGAAAAAAAAACACTTTCTTAGTTCTATCTTGAAGCTTTCTCGAGGAATGAGGCACGTTCAACCTGAACAAGATAGAGATATCCGTACAAATGGGAGAGAAGAAAAAGATCTTTAGTGACTCCATGAACTGGCTCTTCGAGATCGCTCATGAAGAGGCATTACTGATGATGACAGCAAGGAAGCCCGTCAGTTCTTGCTTTCCCAGAGAAAAGTAGGATGATCAAGCTCTGTTGACGTGTAGATTGCGAGAAGAGGCCAAGATCAGAGGAAGGAGGCAACTACAATTTTCGTACAGGATCTTTGTCCCCAAGCAGCACTAAGAGTAGTGGATATGATGAGGCCCGTCACTCTTCACGAGTCTATATATATCCTCCCACTTGAATCCGCGTGTCGGTAAAAAATCGATAACTCTCAGCTTCCCAGTCACTGAGAACGAAAGCTGAAAAGAAAACTATTTCGTTTGGTTTGTTACCATCACGTGCTAAAGATTGTCCTGAAGGCGACATTTTCATAATTCGTAGGTCCTTAGACTGAGTCTAAAATTAAACCGTGCAAGATATTTCAACACCATTCGTAATTGCCGTCGGATGAGACCATCAATTTTGCAAACCATCAGCTTTAGTGATTTCAAGAGCGAGGTGATTATTGGAAGCTGTTGGAGATCACAATTGTCTTCATGGATGGCGTCCGGCATCTCGGAATTAGGATCAGTGCTCGCTGGATGGAAAAGGGTATCTACTCGTTCAAAGTTTGGATGGTCGTAGTTCACTTCAAGTTGCCAACACGGGAAGATATTAAACTAATAACCATCTGCTATTTCGCTGTAAAAGTTTACCTCGGTTCTTGGATCCAGGAACCTGTTCGGCGCCTTGCTCCAGCGCACGACGCTAACATCATAGAAACATTTCTGGCTCTTGAGTCCTGGATTTTAGCAAGATAAGCGGTGATGAAATTTACAAATGGCCTCTCTAGTTCGAAAAGTCGGCTCCTCTCATTCTTTTTCACAGCTACCTGCCTAATGAAGAAAGGATTGTGAAAAGAATATAGGACATCGAAGAATTTCATGAATCCCGCAGGAAAGCAGTTGCCTAACTGAAAGCCATAAAGGACTCTTTCCTCCATGTTTTAAGTAACTTCGACATTCTTGGCTTAGATCAGAGATTCCTGGTAGATTCTTAACATTTGCTGTCTGACCCTTCATGCCTGAGAGCCATGGAAGATTGAGAAGGTACTGTCTCACCTCTGCAACACATGAACTCTCTCCTCTGTAACACATCTGTAACACCTGCACTATCAAACCTCTGTAGCACCCGAACTAACCCACGTCTGTAACACATCTTGCACTGCGAGTGTCATAGCACTACAGAACCTCCTCCAAGATGACAGTGACCACAGCGCTTCTTTCCTTTACTACTTATTGTATACCCATTTAATATTCACATTATAATTTTTATGTTCATATTTAAAATAGTCAATGAATACCATGTAATAAAAGTTTAGTCGTAGAAATTTTCTTAACCACTCAAAAACATAATGAATCCATTTTTCTCAACTATAACTGCAAGAGGTGTGCTTCAGTGTATCAGATCTAGTTTGGTATCCCTCAAGGTGGGTTCCTTAAGAGGCTGCCTGAATTTTTCAAGTATCCCCTAAAAGGTTGCCTGAATAGTTTTCCTTTTCATTTCTTTTCTTTCTCCAACTTCTCGATTTCACTCATAACTCGAAGACGCCCCATTAAATCACCTTCAAATTTTCACCGCTTGTAATGCATTTTCTGGTCAGCATTAAAATTTTAATACTAATTTGTTTTCCTCAAAGGAAACAATCTCGTGATTTTAGGTCATCTTAATTTTCATGTGATAATGTTATTAATAAGTTGTGAAACAATTGGAGACTGTGTCCTCTGATCATACACAGGTATAATATACACGTGTCTCCATGAGCACAGTATATATTTATTAAAGTACCTTCCCTACACTTTTAATGGGTTTCAATTTTTTTTCTTCTTTCGTAGCTGGGTCATTTAGCCAACCTTGTCTGGTGCTTGCCTGGTCAGACAGGCTGTTGCTGCTGGCAGCTCTCTGTTCCACATGCATCCTGTACTCGACGGAGGAAATTGCCTAATTTCCACTTGAGCACTTCGACACTTGTTCCAGCAGTCTAATATCTTCTGACAAAATGTTAAAGTCTGGGACCGTGTATATTGATACAATATTCTCTTACTGTGCCCATGGCGCCCCTGCTTTTCACGGGGTCTATTCTAGATATTCCCTATCATTCACTCCAAGTCCTCATTGTAATTCGCAATAATTTAAATGCAATATTGACCTTATGCAGTTCAAGTATGACCTCTGAATCTGTTCCAGCCCTGATATCTCTCCTGCCCTAAAGAGAGACGTTGTGGTGCCTCCAAACGAGACGGCACATGCGATTAAAAGTGCTGCCATTGACTTTATCTCCGTTGTTGTGAAAGTCCTTGTCTTCACCCTAACATTTTCCAGGCTGCAATGACATTTACTTTATTGTGGTCTTTGAAAGAAATGTCAGCTGACATTATCATGCTTAGATCCTTCACATGTATTTCTTTGAATGTATGCATGTGTGTGTGTGTGTGTGTGTGTGTGTGTGTGTGTGTGTGTGTGTGTGTGTGTGTGTGTGTGTACTCACCTATTTGTACTCACCTATTTGTGGTTGCAGGGGTCGAGTCCTAGCTCCTGGCCCCGCCTCTTCACCGGTTGCTACTAGGCCCTCTCTCTCCCCGCTCCATGAGCTTTATCAAACCTCGTCTTAAAACTGTGTATGGTTCCTGCCTCCACTACGTCATTTTCTAGGCTATTCCACTGCCTTACAACTCTATGACTGAAGAAATACTTCCTACTATCTCTCTGACTCATTTGTGTCTTCAACTTCCAATTGTGGCCTCTTGTTTCTGTGTCCCCTCCCTGGAACATCCTGTCTTTGTCCACCTTGTCTATTCCACGCAGTATTTTATATGTCGTTATCATGTCTCCCCTGACCCTCCTGTCCTCCAGTGTGGTCAGGCCGATTTCCCTTAATCTTTCCTCATAGGACATTCCCCTTAGTTCTGGAACTAACCTTGTCGCAAATCTTTGTACTTTCTCTAGTTTCTTGACGTGCTTTATCAAGTGCGGGTTCCAAACAGGTGCTGCATACTCCAGTATGGGCCTGACATACACGGTGTACAGTGTCTTGAATGCTTCCTTACTAAGGTATCGGAATGCTGTTCTCAGGTTTGCCAGGCGCCCATATGCTGCAGCAGTTATCTGATTGATGTGTGCTTCCGGAGACATGCTCGGTGTTATACTCACCCCAAGATCTTTCTCCTTGAGTGAGGTTTGCAGTCTTTGGCCACCTAGCCTATACTCTGTCTGTGGTCTTCTGTGCCCCTCCCCCATCTTCATGACTTTGCATTTGGCAGGATTAAATTCGAGAAGCCATTTGCTGGACCAGGTGTCCAGTCTGTCCAGGTCTCTTTGAAGTCCTGCCTGGTCCTCATCAGATTTAATTCTCCTCATTAACTTCACATCATCTGCAAACAGGGACACTTCTGAGTCTAACCCTTCCATGATGACGCACATATATAGTGATACATCATTACGTACCATGACTCGTTGTTGCCTCCCTGTCAGGTATTCTCTGATCCATTGCAGTGCCCTTCCTGTTATATGCGCCTGATGCTCTAGCTTCTGCACTAATCTCTTGTGAGGAACTGTGTCAAAGGCCTTCTTGCAGTCCAAGAAGATGCAATCAACCCACCCCTCTCTCTCTTGTCTTACTTCTGTTATTTTATCATAAAACTCCAGAAGGTTTGTGACACAGGATTTGCCTTCCGTGAATCCGTGCTGGTTGGCATTTATACTCCTGTTCCGTTCCAGGTGTTCCACCACTCTCCTCCTGATAATCTTCTCCATAATTTTGCATACTATACACGTCAATGACACAGGTCTATAGTTTAGTGCCTCTTTTCTGTCTCCTTTTTTAAAAATGGGAACTACATTTGCCGTCTTCCATACCTCAGGTAGTTGCCCAGTTTCCAGGGATGTGTGTGTGTGTGTGTGTGTGTGTGTGTGTGTGTGTGTGTGTGTGTAAGAATGGGTATACATATTCGCACTTATACACACATCCAAATGCATAAATCTGCACATGCACGAATACATAAAATTACTTTTGTAAATATACAAATACAGATGTGATAAATACACATAGGTATATATATGTAAGACTACACATGTAAGAAATTCATCCACACAACCATGAAAGTACATACACGTACGTAAATACATTTCCGTATTTTGCTGCTTTCAAATTATATAACCACCTTCCACTATTCCTTTTTCTTCAGGCATTAAGGTAGAGGAGGCTGGGCTTATGAAATACAGGGTTACCTTTCTCGAATCGCACGGTGAACGAAATACACGTATTTACGAAATCGCTGGGTAGACCGTGAAATAAAAATTACTTCCGTGCTCCGAAAGCCCTGATAAATCGACGTTAAACATATGACGGAAACTTTCAGACAGCCGTGATATATGGCTCTCAGACCTCCGCGTACTCTTGACAGCCTCGAGATTCTGAGAAATCGATGCAAGATTACGTAGACCCCGTGTCAGCCTCTCGCTCACTCTGAAGGCTGGAATTTCTCGCGTGGATAATGTATTGTTTTCTGTCCCGTGATGGCGGTGCGTCTTTATGCTGAGTGGTGGGAACGTGTGTTTGCACCAAGTAAATGACGTTGTGGCTGAGACCGTCAAACAAGTGACTGTTCACCAGCCTTAAACAGTGATCAGTTACGCAAATAACTCCCACAGAGGAGATGGAAGCCTTTGATGACGTTTCGGTCCAAGGTGGACTATTTATAAGTCACACACTGACACACACAAGAGTAAGGGAACCAATTTGTCTGTGCTCGGCGGACCCTTGTTTTCTCTTCGTATTTATCGCCTTTACCTTATGTATCATTTATTGGACTTATGGTATGCTATAATTGGTTAAGTTTTATTGAGCGACGACAATCTAATATAACATAAAAAAAAGTATTTGGAGAAACTGCTGAAAAACGTACAAGGAATATTTGATGACTGTAGAGAGAGAGAGAGAGAGAGAGAGAGAGGAACCAGCAAGACAGGTTCTAGTTCCTGTTATAAGTGATGCAGAATACGAGAGGCCTTTGGGTGCTAGCGAAAATATAGTGCTGAATTCGGAATATCTTACTGAAATGAACATTGAGGGAATAATATCAGGTGAGGGAGGAGAGAACCCAGATTTAAGACGAGGAAACTTTGAAGAGATGAGAGAATTTCTGAATAGATTGAATGGCAAATCAACGAATGTGTCGGGAGACACATTTTCCTTTACCTTCTTGTCAGAATGTGCCAGGGATCAGAGGAGAACTTTATACCTACAAGATGAAGAGAAAATGGTCAAAATAAAGAGAGCCTTTAGTTCAACAAATGATGAAGAGAGCAAGAAAAGTGAAAGATCAAGGAAAACTATAGAAGGCGAAGAACCGACGAAAAACAAATAAGCAGAAGAGTCAGAAACTAATATGCAATGGGAAAAGAGAAACCGAACGACATTGGCTATTGAAGACGAATAAAGTCGACAGTAATAGACTAGGTGAGAAGACTGAAAAATGAAGGAAGGAAGGAGGGAGGGGAGGGAGGGAGAACCCAAGACCAGTCAGTCTGTGATAAGTAAACAAAATATACTACGTAAACGTAACTTCATCAATAATTTTCTCTAAAACTACACTTGTGTTTCATTGCCTGTCTCCTTATGTAATAGTCGTATTACGTATTTCCTTCCGCACATTCGGCATCCCACTAGTATGTAGCACCTGTTGCCCAGAATTATATTGTACCTCTTTAATTCTGTGGATACCGATACTCAAGGAATGTGTCTTTTTGGTCACGTAAGTACCTAATTTTCTAAAGCAGAGTAAATAGGGTAAAGCATGATGATTTATGTGGTAGGGTGGCTGAGGGAGAGGCAGCCTACAGTGAGGTCAAGGTGAGGTGAGCTTACATGAGGAAGGTCACCGATTCTCAGAAATATGTCGGCTTATAATACAACATCACTGAACATTTAGTTTGTGAAATTAAACGTTCAGTGATCTTTACACTCGTAAGAAAATGGAACAAATAACAAAAAAAGGCACAATACCGTGACTGGAACGATACACAAATAACCCGCACATAAAAGAGAGAAGCTTACGACGACGTTTCGGTCCGACTTGGACCATTGACAGTCACTGTCAATGGTCCAAGTCGGTCCGAAACGTCGTCGTAAGCTTCTCTCTTTTATGTGCGGGTTATTTGTGTAAACTCGAACAAAGTTAAAGAGTTATAAGGAGCACAAGTAACGATTCAAGGATTGTAGAACCTGGCCGTAAATAAATTCAGCAATATATAGCGATCAACGGGGCAAGGCTGACACACCAATGGTAGATTTTTATCACATGTATTCCTACATTACTTATTTACAATATTTACAAAGTGAAGATATTAAGTATCAATATAATGTTGAGACAACCAAGAACCAATCAAAGCAACGAGTGGTTTCTACCAGAGTAGGCGAAAGTCTGCCTCCCTGCCAGGCAGGCAGGTGTGACGCCACTATGGCTGGGGAAACAGGATCTAAGGTGATTCGTGGGTGGTGCTGAAAAATAAATACAGCAGTGGCCCAAGAACTGCTGTACTCTGAATTGCCAGTTTCCTGGTCGAGAGGACATGTCAATGGTTGTATGACGAACGTCGAATAAAGTGTAACATACTCAGCGCATGCCACAGGAGCCTTTGGCAGTATTCCACATTACTTTTGCGCAGCAGTGTAATGTGGAATGTTCATACAGACACCCAGGGAAAAGGTTGGACAAGTGGGTGGGTGGAAATGGTTGGTTTATAGAAAGACTTGCTTAGTTTGGGCCTACTTAAAGGAAAGTAGGCCTACTGCAGTGTTCCTTCATTCTTATATTAAATATCAGGTACTACTGCTGAGAGATTCAGTTGTATCACTCAAAATTCTGCTGAAGCAGCAAATATAAGAGGCTCTGTTTATTAGGCGAGACTAACAAAGATATTTGTGAAAAATTTACAGAGGCGAAATACAAACGAGAGAATGCAGTTTTCATACGATTGGTAATTAGAGGATTACTGCCAGGAAATGCAAGCACACTCAGTAAAGCCATCGGTCTAAATAAGTATTTGTGCGAAAAGGACGATGCTGTAGATTATGTAGATCCTTGTCGGTTTTGCACTTTATTTGATTACAATAATAATAAAATAGATTATGTAGAACCTTGGGACTGTTTCAGTAGTGACAGAAGCTTATTCAAGCAAGACGATCTTCATTTAGGCAACGTGGGAAATGCAAGATTTGAGTGAATCTTGTAGAAGGAGTTACATGTGAAGTGTGTGACGCTGGAGGGAAGGACTCTGGTAGGCGGGGAGGAGGAGGAGGAGGAGGGAGCGACCTTGTAACAATAAGTCAGATAACCAGTGGGGCAAGATAAGTTATTTTACTTTTACCAGAGCTGGGTGAATTAAAAGCTTTTACAGAAATTTTCACACTGAATTTAAAAAAAAAAAGATATCTGCTATCTGCATACTTATTATCGGAGTATCTAGATTTTTTTTTGTCCTAAGTGATTTTTGGTTTGACATAAACAACCATAAAATAGCAGCAATAGCTTTGTCTAGATACCATATTTTAATCATTTTGACACCCATAAAGGTGGTGAAGTGACTATATGATAAGTATGAACCGCGTGCGACAGAAATTCAACAGCATGACGCATATGATTCGAGTCTGTGTATGTAGAAATCCAAGCCATTGGAACAAGAAATTTATATTCATTGTAGTAAGTTGCCCCCAAATTAAACCACGATGATGACTGACTTTTGTATGAACCAAAAACAATTTTTGAAAACAGAGATGATTTTTAATGGGCCAAACAAACTGGAGTACTATGAAGAAACCAGGAGGGAACAAGTCTTGTCAACATGATCGAGGACAACTTTGTAACTAAAACTGTAACTTTAGCTACTCGGGGTAACTTATTCTGATTACAGATATTGAGCATATCCATTCTTGTGAGGTAATGGACGAAGATATACTGGGGAGGGTGCAGAGAAGACCTACCAGGTTCGTACCATCGCTCAAACCTTATAATGAAACACTCAGAGCACTCAACCTTTACTTATGTGGGAAAAACAGTCTACGAATGGCTGTGACACACTCGAACACGAAGGACTACGTGAGATGTTGAATAAATCCATGGCTTAACACGATAAAATAAGACTGCGAGGCAGAAAATGCAACACGAACGCATGCAGTTCTTTCTGCTAACAAAATAACAGAATCCAATAAGTTACTTGCTAAAGTTAAGGACGTGAAGACAAGTCATTCAATAACCAGCTGGAGAAGAACTTTGCAAGTAGTCTAAAAGTCCACTAGATATTACGCTTGGGCAAATTATCAACTAGTTCCTGATATTTGTTTAGCATCATCATTTGAAACAGGGAAACCAAGTTAGCATTAGTATTATTATTTTTAGTAGTAGTAGTTGTTGTATTAGTAGAATTAGTAGAAGTAGTAAACGTAGGTGGCTGTCACAGTTATAGCAGAAGTGATGAATACGGAGTGGAACCAGTGGCACATAGCTCTGAGTGGCAGAGGAGTAACACAAGTAACTGACATAGAAACAGTACTAATTGAGTAACAGTGGTTATAACCCTTGCGTTCCATCTCATTACATCTCTCAATTTTCCAGTGTGGTTTGGTACGTTTCTCATCTATTTTCATTTTGGCAGTAGGCGGTAGGAGTATAGGGTGGGGAAAGAGCCCTCAGCTTTTCTATTACTGATTCGACCAGCTAGATAATATAAGATACTGCTTAATCTAGACAGAAATAGATAATTCTTGTAAGCAGTTAGCCTCGGTGTTGACTTCCAAGTTGACTGCTGTTTGGAGTTATTGCCATGTATTTCCAGGTACTCGTCTTAATGCATAATCAGCAACTAATACATCTGATATGCTTAGTTCCACCTGGAGTCTCCTCACTTCATTAGTTTGGTTTTAGCTTATCTTCTATTCTCTGTTTCTCCTTCATTTTCTGTTTGTTTCAACTTGGCTTTCCGCTTGCTTCCTTGTTTATAGATTTTGTTTTCAACATTTTTTTCTAGTTTCTCTGTTCTCCAACGTTGGCTTTGCGCTACTTTTCTATGTTCTTTTTGTGCGTCCTTGTTGCTTGAACAATAGCTTCTTCCACGTCCCTTATCAATTCTTTTACAAGTAGGTAAAAACTTGTCTGACACCTCTTTGTTCTTCTAGCAAAAAAAAAATCCAGGGTGCTTTTGTCGAGTGAATTCAGCGTCCAGCTTTATGTCTGAGAAAACTTCTTACTCATTCATACTGACCCGTGTAATTATCACTGTTTCCAAGAGTGCTCCATATTTAATTTAATATTTTTTAACTCAAAGACAAAACAAGATTTAGCTTCGTAGATTCGTCATTTTCGCTTTTAATTTTTCCAATTACCGAGTAACAGTTGATTGTTCCTCGAATGTCTAGGGGCCACAATGGGCCCTTGTCTATCTTGTTCCATGCTTCCATAAATAATTCCTCTGGCTTTTATGACTATTGTTCAGATCTTTTGTTGCTGGGTATCGGGCTGCAAATATCAGTCACGAAAATCTTCCACTATAGACTGAGAAAGTGTTGCAGTCAAGGTCTGTCACTGATTTACTCGTCTACTGTCGTCCTTGATCAATAGTGTTCAAGAGGATTTGTGTGGGGAGTTCTGTGAGGCAGGATGGGAGTGGGTGTGGTGTATTAAAGGAGTGGTGTTGGGGAGGGCGTGTACCATGGATCGAAATCGGGTGAGATGATTAGAAATGTTAGGCGAGGAGATACGGGGAGCAGATAAGTAAACGTGAATTGACGTAAGGAGCTTTAGCTGTCTGCAGGATGTGGCTGTGGGATAGTCTTCATTTGTCTAGTTCATTTTTAACTCTCCGTCTCTCTTTTTTTCTCTCTTTCTCGCTCTCACACACATTTTCTACGCTAACCCATCCTCTTCAGTCTTTCTTTCCTCTTCTTCTTCCTCTCACAACCTCCGTCTCATAACCCAGCATCACTTTCGTAAATTCTTGATTTCCTAGCGAGTATTCCACCCTCTTTTCGTCTTACATTCTTTCTCTTTCTTCCTTTCACATTCTTACTCTCTTTTCCCATTCATGCCCTTATTCCCATTCTCTTCCACTCTTTTTCACCGTTCCTCTCCCTCTGCCTGTCTCCCCCATCTGGCAATATCCGGGCAGACTCACCGATATATTCCCTAATGGTTGCCAGTCTGAAGCTGAGGTTCTTCCTTCCATACGCCTGCCCACCTCTCTCACATTCCTGGGAGTCCAGTTCATATCCCGCGGAATTTCAATTGAGGTCTCATATGGACCAACTTTTCTGGAGGTTTTGTGGCATGAGGCCCCCTGGTGAAATGTGTTTGATAGGGGAAAGGGAAGCTTTCTTCTCTCTCTCTCTCTCTCTCTCTCAAGCATTATTTTTGTCTAATATGAGATCTCTAATTGTCTAATTGCAAGAGGCTGGATAAATACATGAGTAGATGTGGGTGGGTGTGAGTTAGACCTGATAGCTTGTGCTACCAGGTCGGTTGCCGTGTTCCTTCCTTAAGTCAATGTGACCTGACCTGACTAGGTTGGGTGCATTGGCTTAAGCCGGTAGGAGACTTGGACCTGCCTCGCATGGGCCAGTAGGCCTTCTGCAGTGTTCCTTCGTTCTTATGTTCTTATGTTCTTAACTCCCCATCTTCTGAGTTCTCAATACTTGCATCTCACCTCTCAATTCCAGCTTAAAAAATACTAAGTCAGCGTCTCCTCTTTCAGGCTGGTTCCTGCCTTCACAGATCGCATCATGTCTTAGCTCTTATATCTCTAACATGCCAACGGCTCCGTCTCTACTGGCATTTTCACGAAGGAGATATTGATTTATCTTCTGTCCTATAACTTTTAGCATTATATCTTGGATTCCCTTAAATTTTGGCTGTATTCCTCTAGATATGAATCTCTTTCTTCATTCCTCCATGATCACTGCTGCTCCTTCCACTCTCCTACATGCCACTTCCATCACCTCTAGATATCAAAGAGTCTTCCGTCTTTCCTCCATTCTCAAACGTGCCTCTTCCACATTCTTACATGCCACCTCCAGCAGAGGTCAACGCACAATTCTTCTCTTACTAGGTTTTCTGTATTTAATTAATTTCTGGAATCGGATCCTTTCTTGCTAGCAGACTCTCCTCCAACATTCCTTCATCTCACGTGTGATTTTACTGTGTTGATTTCAGCTCTCATATGTATCACAGGTATATTAATTATGATTTCCAGACTTAAAGCTGTTTATGTTGCCTTCCAGGTCCCCCTCCCTCTCCCTCGTACCTATCTCTCTCCCTCACTCCCTCCCCTCCTTCTCTCCCTCCCCTCCTCCTCTCCCTCGCGCTTCTGCCCCTTCCTATGTATTTCTCTGATTGAGTTTTTACCTATTTGCCTATTTTTAATACTGATTTTACGTCGAGCTGCATCGATCGTTAAATGGTACTAAAAATATCTGAACTCTCCCACCTCTCAAACATTTATTATTACTATTATATTCATGAGATATTTCTTAACCCGTATGGGTCGTACAGCGCCTGGGAAATGGGAAGTAATCAGTTTTGATTCGAGGGAGGATTAATAGCTCTTCACCAGACTCAGGGAAGCCCTTCCTTGAAGGTACAACAGCGCTTACATTCACTCTGGCGACCAAAAAAGGTTAGGTAAGGTTTGTCAGGAAACATAACAAGTGCTTCCCAACGCCGGTCTTAATCATATGATGACCCACAGCTGGAGATTTTGGTCATCTGACCGAGGCCTTTCGCTGGCCTCAGCGAAAGGCCTCAGATTCCCAATAGATTCCCCCTGACCACAGGAGATATCAGCTTGTTAGGAAGACGAAACACATACTCTTCAACAATGATATTCAGTTTTAGATTATTTTCTGCTCTTTCGCTTTAATCTCGAGTTCATCTCGCATTAAAACTCTCATTTACAAACACACAACCTCGTGTGTTGAGAATAAAACTCAGTTTCACTGAAACAGTCTGGTGTATAGAGTATAAAACTGAGGTTTACTGAGACAGTCATGTATGAGTACAAAACTCTATTTTACCGAGACGTTCACATGTGTCGAGTACAAAACTCACTTTTACAAAACCTAGTAAATGTGAGTACAAAACTAACTTTTACAGACTTGCGTTTATCCGTTGAATTAAAAATTCACTTTTATAGAGAGTCGCACCTGTGTGCTGAGTTTTAAGCTCACTTTTACAGATGCTACGCTCCACTATGCTTGCTGTACCAAGCTTCTGTCACTAAGCTTGTCATAGACGCTGTGCCAAACATCTATGCCACGCTAAGCTTGTGCCAAACTTCTGTACCACACTACGCATACTGTTCCAAGCCTATTCACCACATTAAGCTTGCTAAGCCAAACCTCTTCACCACACTAAGCTTGCTGTTCCAAGGCTTTTTTTTAACCATACTAAGCCTCACAGTGTTAGTGTTATTTCTTCCTTTATCACGTATTTTCCTGTTTCTCCTTCGTTCGCTCGATCTGGCTCCTTTATCTACCACCCTGACGACTCTATAGCTCTCCCCTGTGGGGAAGGCCACAGGGAAGCCTTCATGTCTGTCAAATGATCCTGATCCAATGAATCTTAACTTTTTTCCCTTCTATGTATGATCCTACGAGTTTGCTTCGTAATAATAATAATAATAATAATTGCATTTGGATAGGAAGAAATACTACAAGCGTGTATGGTGGTAGTTGGGGGGGGCTTAGTTGTAGTGGTGGGGGGTGGTTGTTTATTGGTAGTGGTGATGGTGGTAGTTGGTAGTTGTATACGCATCTACCACAATCGCTACGTATGACCACCAGTGCAACTACCTATAAGCAACCACCACTGCTGCTGCCAGCAGTAAACAATCACCACTGTTAAACCACAGCTACCACTAAGCTACCAAAGTTTCCACTAAACAGTCGCAACTACCAGCATACCATGACTTCAGTAAACCGTACCTACCTCTTGATAAGCAATATTGAAACTAAACACCCGCAGCTACCAGTAAACTAATTCAAATCCACCAAAAGCATCCAACAAATAGCTTTCATAATTCCTAAATAATCAACTACCATTAAACAACCTCAACTACCATTAAACAACCGCAACTACCATTATACAACCACAACTGCCATTAAACTACCACAATTAAATTACAACTACCATTAAACCACAACTACCATTAAACAACTACAACTACCGTTAAACTACGATTACCATTAAACAGCCACAAATACCGTTAACCACAACTACCATAAACCACAACTACCATTAAACAGTCCAAACTACAAATAAACAAACACCACTATCATTAAACAATCCCGAATTATCACTAAACAACCAGAACCACGTATAAACAATGAAACTATAGAGCTGAATGGTTCTAAGGCAGAATGACTGACCCCCATCAAAATCTATTTCAAACTTGATGGACTGATCACATTACCTCGCTACTACTACTTTCTCCAAATTTATTTTCGTCTGTATTTGACTGAAGAAGCCTACCGTGTAGGCGATCACTACAAACTGGCATGGTGCCAGATAAGTGGAAAATGGCAAATGTGATACCTATTTTCAAAACAGGTGACAGGTCCTTAGCTTCGAACTATAGACCAATAAGCCTAACCTCCATAGTGGGAAAATTTATGGAATCAATAACTGCCGAGGCAGTTCGTAGCCACCTTGAAAAGCATAAATTAATCAACGAATCTCAGCATGGTTTTACAAAGGGGCGTTCCTGCCTTACGAATTTATTAACTTTTTTCACTAAGGTATTTGAGGAGGTAGATCATGGTAATGAATATGATATTGTGTATATGGACTTCAGTAAGGCTTTTGACAGGGTCCCACATCAGAGACTATTGAGGAAAATTAAGCACATGGAATAGGAGGAGAAATTTTTTCCTGGATAGAGGCATGGTTAACAAATAGGCAGCAGAGAGTTTGCATAAATGGGGAGAAATCAGAGTGGGGAAGCGTCACGAGCGGTGTTCCTCAGGGGTCAGTGTTGGGCCCCCTGCTGTTCACAATCTACATAAACGACATAGATGAGGGCATAAAGAGCGACATCGGCAAGTTTGCCGATGACACCAAAATAGGCCGTCGAATTAATTCTGACGAGGACATTCGAGCACTCCAGGAAGATTTGAATAGACTGATGCAGTGGTCGGAGAAGTGGCAGATGCAGTTTAATATAGACAAATGCAAAGTTCTAAATGTTGGACAGGACAATAACCGTGCCACATATAAACTAAATAATGTAGATCTTAATATTACGGATTGCGAAAAAGATTTAGGAGTTCTGGTTAGCAGTAATCTGAAACCAAGACAACAGTGCATAAGTGTTCGCAATAAAGCTAATAGAATCCTTGGCTTCATATCAAGAAGCATAAATAATAGGAGTCCTCAGGTTGTTCTTCAACTCTATACATCCTTGGTTAGGCCTCATTTAGATTATGCTGCACAGTTTTGGTCACCATATTACAGAATGGATATAAATTCTCTGGAAAATGTACAAAGGAGGATGACAAAGTTGATCCCATGTATCAGAAACCTTCCCTATGAGGATAGACTAAGGGCCCTGAAACTGCACTCTCTAGAAAGACGTAGAATTAGGGGGGATATGATTGAGGTGTATAAATGGAAGACAGGAATAAATAAAGGGGATGTAAATAGTGTGCTGAAAATATCTAGCCTAGACAGGACTCGCAGCAATGGTTTTAAGTTGGAAAAATTCAGATTCAGGAAGGATATAGGAAAGTACTGGTTTGGTAATAGAGTTGTGGATGAGTGGAACAAACTCCCAAGTACCGTTATAGAGGCCAGAACGTTGTGTAGCTTTAAAAATAGGTTGGATAAATACATGAGTAGATGTGGGTGGGTGTGAGTTAGACCTGATAGCTTGTGCTACCAGGTCGGTTGCCGTGTTCCTCCCTTAAGTCAGTGTGACCTGACCTGACTAGGTTGGGTGCATTGGCTTAAGCCGGTAGGAGACTTGGACCTGCCTCGCATGGGCCAGTAGGCCTTCTGCAGTGTTCCTTCGTTCTTATGTTCTTATCTTCTTATCGGTACTGAATACCATTTTCACAACCACATCTACTACCAAACAGCTACTAAGCAACCACAATTAGTAGTAAACAACCACAACAACTACGACACAACCCCCGCCACCAACAGCACACAATGCACCGCTAAAGCTTTTCTGGGGCTCAGGAGGAAACGATTAAGATAATTGCAAAAGCCCAGAGTGATGTCAGGAAATGTGTGTTTATGTGTGTGTGTGTGTGTGTGTGTGTGTGTGTGTGTGTGTGTGTGTGTGTGTGTGTGTGTGTGTGTGTGTGTGTGTGTGTGTGTACTCACCTAGTTGTACTCACCTAGTTGAGGTTGCGGGGGTCGAGTCCGAGCTCCTGGCCCCGACTCTTCACTGATCGCTACTAGGTCACTCTCCCTGAGCCGTGAGCTTTATCATACCTCCACTACATCGCTTCCCAAACTATTCCACTTACTGACTACTCTGTGGCTGAAGAAATACTTCCTAACATCCCTGTGATTCATCTGTGTCTTCAGCTTCCAACTGTGTCCCCTTGTTACTGTGTCCAATCTCTGGAACATCCTGTCTTTGTCCACCTTGTCAATTCCTCTCAGTATTTTGTATGTCGTTATCATGTCCCCCCTATCTCTCCTGTCTCCTCGTAGGACATACCTCTTAGCTCTGGGACTAGTCTTGTTGCAAACCTTTGCACTTTCTCTAGTTTCTTCACGTGCTTGGCTAGGTGTGGGTTCCAAACTGGTGCCGCATACTCCAATATGGGCCTAACGTACACGGTGTGCAGGGTCCTGAATGATTCCTTATTAAGATGTCGGAATGCTGTTCTGAGGTTTGCTAGGCGCCCATATGCTGCAGCAGTTATTTGGTTGACGTGCGCTTCAGATGTGCCTGGTGTTATACTCACCCCAAGATCTTTTTCCTTGAGTGAGGTTTGTAGTCTCTGACCCCCTAGACTGTACTCCGTCTGCGGCCTTCTTTGCCCTTCCCCAATCTTCATGACTTTGCACTTGGTGGGATTGAACTCCAGGAGCCAATTGCTGGACCAGGTCTGCAGCCTGTCCAGATCCCTTTGTAGTTCTGCCTGGTCTTCGATCGAGTGAATTCTTCTCATCAACTTCACGTCATCTGCAAACAGGGACACCTCAGAGTCTATTCCTTCCGTCATGTCGTTCACAAATACCAGAAACAGCACTGGTCCTAGGACTGACCCCTGCGGGACCCCGCTGGTCACAGGTGCCCACTCTGACACCTCGCCACGTACCATGACTCGCTGCTGTCTTCCTGACAAGTATTCCCTGATCCATTGTAGTGCCTTCCCTGTTATCCCTGCTTGGTCCTCCAGTTTTTGCACCAATCTCTTGTGTGGAACTGTGTCAAACGCCTTCTTGCAGTCCAAGAAAATGCAATCCACCCACCCCTCTCTCTCTTGTCTTACTGCTGTCACCATGTCATAGAACTCCAGTAGGTTTGTGACACAGGATTTCCCGTCCCTGAAACCATGTTGGCTGCTGTTGATGAGATCGTTCCTTTCTAGGTGTTCCACCACACTTCTGATAATCTTCTCCATGATTTTGCATACTATACATGTCAGTGACACTGGTCTGTAGTTTAATGCTTCATGTCTGTCTCCTTTTTTTAAAGATTGGGACTACATTTGCTGTCTTCCATGCCTCAGGCAATCTCCCTGTTTCGATAGATGTATTGAATATTGTTGTTAGGGGTACACATAGCGCCTCTGCTCCCTCTCTCAATACCCATGGGGAGATGTTATCTGGCCCCATTGCCTTTGAGGTATCTAGCTCACTCAGAAGCCTGTGTGTGTGTGTGTGTGTGTGTGTGTGTGTAGCTGAGCTAAGCTCTTGGCTTCTCCTCTTCAAAATTTTTTTTCATCTCAAATTTAAAAAAATCCCAAGATTGTAGCACTTCCTACCTCCACTTTTACATCCTATCTTTAGTTAAATATTCTCTTCGCCAAGAATTTTTTTTAGTATCCCCTCGATTCTAATTTTTCTTGCAGTTAAATCTTGCTGTAAACCTTGTTGCAGGTTGAGAATGAAGGAATTTGTGCAACGCTTGGGTATCTTAACTATGGAACCGTTTACCTGTCAGTGGTTTCGTCAGTCCGATACAGACAGGAATGGTCGATTATCAGAAGGAGTTTGAGGTAATCAGTTCCTCAGCCTGGAGTCGACGTTATCAGTACATCATTCTTGATATATGTACAGTATATGTGCCAAGTGGCTTGTATACTACAGGCAGGTTCGGACGAAGTAGTCGGAGTCGGAGACGCCTTGGACATTTTCAAAGGTGCAAGTAAGTCAAGCCCATCGGTTACGCAAGCATAGAATTCCTTTGCGTAACATAGAAGCATGATGGCACCGCCTCCGACTGCTTCGCAGCAACTACTTGCAGAATATAAGTGACTTCTCCCAGCATATACTTTACTTTTATCAAGAATGATGGAGTGGTAACATCGTCTTCATGCTGAGGGACTGAATTATCTCCAGTTCATTCTGATCTTCAGTCATTCTTTTCTGTATTGGACCGAGAAAGCCACTGGCTTGCGAAACTCATAATCCTACAACAGAGGCAGGTGTGTGTGTGTAGGTGTGTGTAGGTGTGTGTGTAGGTGTTAGTTACCATTTTGTCCTAGGCACATGTCGATTAGACACTAGGTGTGTGTGTGTGTAGGTGTGTAGGTGTGTGTGTGTGTGTGTGTGTGTGTGTGTGTGTGTGTGTGTGTGTAGGTGTGTGTGTGTAGGTGTGTGTGTGTGTAGGTGTGTGTGTGTGTGTGTAGGTGTGTGTGTGTGTAGGTGTGTGTGTGTGTAGGTGTGTGTGTGTGTGTAGGTGTGTGTGTGTGTAGGTGTGTGTGTGTGTGTAGGTATGTGTGTGTGTGTAGGTGTGTGTGTGTAGTGTGTGTGTGTGTGTGTAGGTGTGTGTGTGTGTAGGTGTGTGTGTGTGTAGGTGTGTGTGTGTGTAGGTGTGTGTGTGTGTGTGTAGGTGTGTGTGTAGGTGTGTGTGTGTGTGTGTGTGTAGGTGTGTGTGTGTGTGTGTGTAGGTGTGTGTGTGTGTGTGTAGGTGTGTGTGTGTGTGTGTAGGTGTGTGTGTGTGTGTAGGTGTGTGTGTGTGTGTGTAGGTGTGTGTGTGTGTGTGTGTGTGTGTGTGTGTGTGTGTGTGTGTGTGTATGTGTGTGTGTGTGTTGGTGTGTGTGTGTGTGTGTAGGTGTGTGTGAGTGTGTGTGTGTGTGTGTGGGGGGGGGTGTTAGGTGTGTGTGTGTGTGTGTGTGTGTGTGTGTGTGTGTGTGTGTGTGTGTGTGTAGGTGTGTAGGTGTGTAGGTGTGTAGGTGTGTAGGTGTGTAGGTGTGTAGGTGTGTAGGTGTGTAGGTGTGTAGGTGTGTAGGTGTGTAGGTGTGTAGGTGTGTGTGTAGGTGTGTGTGTGTAGGTGTACTCACCTATTTGTACTCACCTATTTGTGGTTGCAGGGGTAGAGTTACAGCTCCTGGCCCCGCCTCTTCGCTGATTGCTACTAGGTCCTCTCTCTCCCTGCCCCATGAGCTCTATCATACCTCGCCTTAAAACTATGTATGGTTCCCGCTTCCACTACGTCACTTTCTAGACTATTCCACGGCCTGACTACTCTATGACTGAAGAAATACTTCCTAACATCCCTTTGATTCATCTGAGTCTTCAACTTCCAATTGTGACCTCTTGTGTCTGTGTCCCTTCTCTGGAACATCCCGTCTTTGTCCACCTTGTCTATTCCGCGCAGTATTTTATATGTCGTTATCATGTCTCCCCTGACCCTCCTGTCCTCCAGTGTCGTCAGGCCGATTTCCCTCAACCTTTCTTCGTAGGACAATCCCCGTAGCTCTGGGACTAGTCTTGTTGCAAACCTTTGCACTTTCTCTAATTTCTTGACGTGCTTGACTAGGTGTGGATGCCAAACTGGTGCTGCATACTCCAGTATGGGCCTGACGTAAATGGTATACAGTCTTAAACGAATCCTTACTGAGGTATCGGAACGCTATCCGTAGGTTTCCCAGGCGCCCGTATGCTGCAGCAGTTATCTGATTGATGTGCGCCTCAGGAGATATGCTCGGTGTTATGCTCACCCCCAGATCTTTTTCCTTGAGTGAGGTTTGCAGTCTTTGGCCATCTAAACTATATTGTGTCTGCGGTCTTCTTTGCCCTTCCCCGATCTTCATGACTTTGCATTTGGCAGGGTTAAAATCAAGGAGCCAGTTGCTGGACCAGGCTTGTAGCCTGTCCAGGTCTCTTTGTAGTCCTGCCTGATCCCCATCCGATTTGATTCTTCTCATTAACTTCGCGTCATCTGCAAACAAGGACACTTCTGAGTCTATCCCTTCCGTTATGTCGTTCACATATACCAAGAACAGCACAGGTCCTAGGACTGACCCCTGTGGAACCCCGCTTGTCACAGGCGCCCACTCTGACACCTCGTCGCGTACCATGACTCGTTGTTGCCTCCCTGTCAGGTATTCTCTGATCCATTGCAGTGCCTTTCCTGTTATGTGTGCCTGATCCTCTAGCTTTTGCAATAACCTCTTGTGAGGAACTGTGTCGAAGGCCTTCTTGCAGTCCAAAAATATGCAGTCGATCCACCCCTCTCTCTCTTGTCTTGCTTCTGTCACCTTGTCATAAAACTCCAGTAGGTTTGTGACACAGGATTTTCCTTCCCTGAAACTGTGCTGGTTGTCAATTATACACTTGTTTCTTTCCAGGTGCCCCACCACTCTCCTCCTGATGATCTTCTCCATGACCTTGCATACTATACACGTTAGTGATACAGGTCTGTAGTTTAGTGCCTCATGTCTGTCTCCCTTTTTAAAAATTGGGACTACATTTGCCATTTTCCATACCTCAGGGAGTTGCCCAGTTTCAAATGATGTGTTGAAGATCTTTGTTAATGGCTCACACAATATCTCTGCTCCCTCTTTAAAGACCCATGGAGAGATGTTGTCTGGTCCCACCGCCTTTGAGGTGTCAAGTTCGCATAGCAGCTTCTTCACCTCCTCCTTGGTTATATGTACCTCATCCAACACTTGCTGGTGTGCCCCCCTGTTCTGATTTCCTGGAGTCCTACTGCTTTCCACTGTAAATACCTCTTTAAATCTTGTGTTGAGCTCCTGACATACCTCTTGGTCGTTTCTTGTGAATTCCCCATCACCCTTCCTCAGTCTGATTACCTGGTCCTTGACTGTTGTTTTCCTCCTGATGTGGCTGTACAACAGCTTCGGGTCAGTCTTTACTTTTGATGCTATGTCATTTTCATATTGTCTCTGAGCCTCCCTCATCTGTGCATATTCGTTTCTGGCTCTTCGGCTGATTTCTTTATTTTCCTGAGTTCTCTGTCTTCTGTACCTTTTCCATTCTCTAGTACACCTAGTTTTTGCCTCCCTACACCTTTGGGTGAACCAAGGACTCGTTCTGTTCTTCCCATTACCTCTGTTTCCCTTGGGAACAAACCTCTCCTCTGCCTCCTTGCATTTTGTTGCTACATAGTCCATCATTTCTTATACTGGTTTTCCTGTCAGTTCTCTCTCCCACTGAATGTCTTGAAGGAAGTTCCTCATGCCTGAGTAGTTCCCCCTTTTGTAGTTTGGTTTTTCCCAGCCTATTCCTGCTACTCTCTCCACTTGGAGCTCAACTATGTAGTCGAAGCACAGAACCACATGATCACTAACTCCCAGGGGCCTTTCATACATGATACCCTCGATGTCCGAACTACTCATGGTGAATACAAGGTCCAGCCTTTCTGGTTCATCCTCTCCTCTCTCTCTGGTAGTGTCTCTAACATGTTGATGCATGAGGTTTTCCAGTACCACATCCATCATCTTGGCTCTCCATGTTTCGGGACCCCCATGGGGCTCCAGGTTTTCCCAGTCAATCTCCTTGTGATTGAAATCACCCATAACTAGTAACTTTGCTCCCCCCGTGTGTGCTCTCCTGGCCACCTCGGCTAGTGTGTCGATCATTGCTCTGTTGCTCTCATCGTATTCTTCTGTGTGTGTGTGTGTGTGTGTAGGTGTGTGTGTGTAGGTGTGTGTGTAGGTGTGTGTGTGTAGGTGTGTGTGTGTGTAGGTGTGTGTGTGTAGGTGTGTGTGTGTGTGTGTGTGTGTGTGTAGGTGTGTGTGTGTAGGTGTGTGTGTGTAGGTGTGTGTGTAGGTGTGTGTATAGGTGAGTGTGTGTAGGTGTGTGCGTAGGTGCGTGTGTGTAGGTGTGTGTAGGGGTGTGTGTGTAGGGGTGTGTGTGTGTGTAGGGGTATGTAGGGGTGTGTAGGGGTGTGTAGGGGTGTGTAGGGGTGAGTAGGTGTGTGTGTGTAGGAGTGTGTGTAGGTGTGTTTGTAGGTGTGTAGGTGTGTGTGTGTAGGTGTGTGTGTAAGGATGTGTGTGTAGGGGTGTGTGTGTAAGGATGTGTGTGTGTAGGGGTATGTAGGGGTGTGTGAAGCGGTGAGTGTAGGGGTGTGTAGGAGTGTGTAGGGGTGTGTAGGGGTGTGTAGGTGTGAGTAGGTGTGTGTGTGTGTAGGTGTGTGTGTGTGTACTCACCTGTGTGTGTGTAGGTGTGTGTGTGTGTGTGTAGGTGTGTGTGTGTGTGTGTGTGTGTGTGTGTGTGTGTGTGTGTGTGTGTGTGTGTGTGTGTGTGTGTGTTACAAAAAACGCGATTCTAAAAGCTTAGAGATCTCCAGTGAATACTAGAAAGGACTGTCCTTCTAGCATCCAGCCTGTTACTGGGTTTTCGTAACAATTAGTCAGTATCCTTGTCCAATTATCCATTAGAATTCAATATGATTCAATAGTGCTTCAGGATTACAACTGGTAGGCTACTAACTAGAGAAAATAAAATTTAATAAATTTATTAATCATTAAGTTGTCTAGGCGTATATCAAATTAAATTAAATCAAATTAATCACGATAATCAAAATAATATTAATCACTTCTCTCGTGTGCAATAGTACTGTGCTGTAGGCACATATCACATTTATAAGTCTTAAGTACCGTCTGTTACATTAACATTTAATAATACAATATACAAATAAGTACAAGTATGTGTGTAAGTGCTCTAAGTAGTTCGCTATGTCTCAAGACTCGACTAGACTTAAACAAATGACCGACAAAGTACTCAAATAAACTAACTTCTTGAACAACTGGCTCTCAGAAAAGTCTGCTTGAACAATAAAAAGAATGCTAAGCCCAATAGCATTATAACAAGCAACTGCGACACAGAATCAGGAACAAGGAGATAATATAACGACACTAAGTAGGGACCATCAGCAGATCCTCCACAAAAGTCACAAAACTCCCATACTACTGAATCTAAGTTCAGCATAAGAAAATCCCCGACTGTGACAGTACACAGATACCAGTACAAATTAGGTCAGAAGCTACAGCTCAGGACCTGAGTTGCTCAGAATGTCTATGCGACACACAACCTCAGTACAACGTCGAAAATCACTAAGTCTATACAATGTTCTGTGAACAGTCTCTCCAGAACTAACAACAATAATGAGACAAGAGACGATCTTCCAACAAGAGCCAATAAGGGAGATTTAGGCACTTCTTGTCAGGAATACGTCTAACCACCAAGAGAATCTAGACCAGACTGAATACTTCAGGCGAGGTGAGAACACCCCCCCCCCTCGGTCACGAGATAGCTCCGTGGACAGTTACTGCCCAGCAACAGAAGCCGGCAGGGAAACGAGCAAAGAGCGATAATTACAGTAGTTAGACAATCAAGACTTGAACTGAGCACATAATATATTACATCCTACCTAACAACATAACCAAGTCAAATAATAATATAAAGCAATACATTTACGATTTAGCTATTATCGCAAATATAAGCAATATAAAATTATATGAAAAGGTAATAATTATATATATACATATTAATCATTGCAACCCATTCAGGGGTTGCAACATGGTGTGTGTGTGTGTGTAGGTGTGTGTGTAGGTGTGTGTGTGTGTGTAGGTGTGTGTGTGTGTGTAGGTGTGTGTGTGTGTAGGTGTGTGTGTGTGTAGGTGTGTGTGTGTGTAGGTGTGTGTGTGTAGGTGTGTGTGTGTAGGTGTGTGTGTGTGTAGGTGTGTGTGTGTGTAGGTGTGTGTGTGTGTAGGTGTGTGTGTGTAGGTGTGTGTGTGTGTAGGTGTGTGTGTGTGTAGGTGTGTGTGTGTGTAGGTGTGTGTGTAGGTGTGTGTGTGTGTGTGTGTGTGTGTGTGTGTGTGTGTGTGTAGGTGTGTGTGTGTAGGTGTGTGTGTGTAGGTGTGTGTGTGTGTAGGTGTGTGTGTGTGTAGGTGTGTGTGTGTGTAGGTGTGTGTGTGTAGGTGTGTGTGTGTAGGTGTGTGTGTAGGTGTGTGTGTAGGTGTGTGTGTAGGTGTGTGTGTAGGTGTGTGTGTGTATGTGTGTGTGTGTGTGTGTGTGTGTGTGTGTGTGTGTGTGTGTTCCATTTACAAATAATTCCTCACATCTACCTCTCTCTTTCTCTCCCTTCACCCCTACACTCCCTCCTACCTACCCTGACTAAACAATTTTTGCCATTAATAAGGTAAAAATCTTAATTAGAAAATGCATCGCAGTTCAAGAAGAAATACAAATAATTAATGGTTTAAAGTTCTTCGATCCCTAAGCCAGCCCACCCGCCACCCCTCCCCCTTCCCTCGCCTCCACCTCCCTCCCTTCTCTCCTCTCCCCTCCTTCCCTCTCCCCATCTCCCCTCCACCCCTGGTCGAGATATGGAGCCATCTAGCGGCGAATCTTGGAATAACGACTTCATTAAAATTCTCATTTAAAGACAAATCCTCTCACTTGAAGGAGATCTCTGAGAAGCCTGGTTATCGGTGGCTCCTTGCAAGATGCCCGGCTGCCCGGCTCTGACACGCACACTCTCGGCTTCCCCACTGACAGGCATTATCCTCAACTCTGGCCTTAAAGAATACAAGTACCAGGTCAGGAATTAGCCCAGGGTATATGTACGGTGTTTATTTCTCAGAGTTTATACGCCAAGACGTGTAAACCTCATATATATATATATATATATATATATATATATATATATATATATATATATATATATATATATATATATATATATTTATACATGCAAGTAATTCGCAAGAGCAGGCGAAATATACACGAACACTGATATTTGGCTGAAGGAGACTCGAACCTACGAACCCTGGAACAAGGTACGCAGTGCTATACCATTCTCACCACACCGGACCAATACCTCTAGCGCAAGCTGGACGCCAAGGTATTAGTCCAGTGTGGTGAGAATAGTATAGCACTGCGCACCTTGTTCCAAGGTGTATACATATATATATATATATATACATATATATATATATATATATATATATATATATATATATATATATATATTCTTTCAGAGTATATATATATATATATATATAAATTGTGTGCGTAAAGGTAGAAAGTTGAAAGTGAACATTGAAAAGAGCAAGGTGATGAGAGTATCAAATGATTTATGTAAAGAAAAATTGGATATCAAATTGGGGAGGAGGAGTATGGAAGAAGTGAATGTTTTCAGATACTTGGGAGTTGACGTTTCGGCGGATGGATTTATGAAAGATTAGGTTAAGCATAGAATTGATGAGGGAAAAAAGATGAGTGGTGCATTGAGGTATATGTTTAGACAAAAAACGTTATCTATGGAGGCAAAGAAGGGAATGTATGAAAGTATAGTAGTACCAACACTCTTATATGGGTGTGAAGCTTGGGTGGTAAATGCAGCAGCGAGGAGACGGTTGGAGGCAGTATAGATGTCCTGTCTAAGGGCAATGTGTTGTGTAAATATTATGCAGAAAACTCGGAGTGTGGAAATTAGGAGAAGGTGTGGAGTTAATAAAAGTATTAGTCAGAGGGCTGAAGAGGGCTTGTTGAGGTGGTTTGGTCATTTAGACAGAATGGATCAAAGTAGAATGACATGGAGAGCGTATAAATCTGTAGGGGAAGGAAGGCGAGGTAAGGGTCGTCCTCAAAAGGTTGGAGGGAGGCGGTAAAATAGGTTTTGTGGGCGAGGGGCTTTGACTTCCAGCAAGCGTGCATGAGCGTGTTACATAGGAGTGAATGGAGACGAATGGTATTTGGGACCTGACGAGCTGTTGGAGTATGAGCAGGGTAATATTTAGTGAAGGGATTCAAGGAAACCGGTTATTTTATATAACCGGACTTGAGTCCTGGAAATGGGAAGTACAATGCCTGCACTTTAAAGGAGGGGTTTAGGATATTGGCAGTTTGGAGGGATATATTGTGTATTTTTATACGTATATACTTCTAAACTGTTGTATTCTGAGCACCTCTGCAAAAACAGTGATTTTGTGTGAGTGAGGTGAAAGTGTTGAATGATGATTAAAGTATTTTCCTTTTTTGGGAATTTCTTTCTTTTTGGGTTACCCTGCCTCGGTGGGAGACGGCTGACTTGTTATAAAAAAGAAATATATATATATATATATATCATGTCGTGCCGAATAGGTAAAACTTAAGATTTTGGTTTATATAGCAACGCTCTTCTTGCCGAGTAAGGCAAGCGAAAATTTGTGTGTGTAATAATTTTGCAAAAATCATTCTGAACCTATCGAAAAAATACATTTCATTGTGTTTATTAAATTATTGTAAACTTATCTAAAATATATTTAGCTGGATTAGGCTAAATTAAATTGCGCTTGTTACAATAAGGTTAGGTGAGTTTTCTAAGGTTCTTTGGGTACAAAATTATTAATTTTCACATTAACATTAATGAAAAAAATATATATTTAAACGAATAAGAGAAAAATTTAGAAAAATCTTAATTCTGAATGAGTTCTTTCTAATCGACCAATTTTACCTAATCGGCACCACACACATTATAATATATATATATATATATATATATATATATATATATATATATATATATATATATATATATATATATATATATATATATATATACATATACATATATATATATATATATATATATATACATTCACACCGAAAAGTGTTCATCTTGATTTATATTCTAATTTTCTTCCTATTTTAGGTATTAAGATGTTCCTTAATATTAGTGTACGGGTGAATTGTAGCCTTAATTCCCCCCTTCCCCATGCCGCAAATGGGCTCTGAGCTTAACAAATTATGTAGTATAATCCTACCCTACCAAATCTTTGCTGGAATTAGCATTACGGATTCTCTTATATAATTTACAGATCACTGAGTAGCCAGAATCATTAAGGTTTATTATTAACTAGTGATCTGCTTAAGCAAACTTTACATGTCTCATGAATTATCATTTACCAAGCTGAATTATCATTTTCCAAGCTTTCTGGGATTGTAGACTGTACTCAGAGCTCTCCATTAATAATTGCTCTTTGCTGTCAAAGCTGTCGTTTTCACGCGATCTACATGTTACAGCTCTCGACTGCGTGCCTCGAGGCTATTAAGGGGCTTTTAATTCAAGGTACAGATTCAATCCTTTCCTACCTTGGATTCATCCCGATTGCTTACAGCTTAAAGGCACTCTATGGTCCCTGTAGGTTTAGTGTTTCCCACTCATTCTGTTACTAATAATTCTACTGATTACAGCTTCAGTCCATCTTAAAATATTTTTTCTGAGCCTCAGATACCAGTTAAAATTGTGTTCTGGACTACTACTAAAAATAATTTGACAACCAGAATAAGAAGACTTAGTTCTTCAGTGTGAAATAAAATGTAATGCCTTCACTCCATGACTAATTTGTCTTATAAAAGTCTTATTCCAGATCCCATCAAAATTTGGCCATTCTGATGATCAAATCTTCTTAGAGCTATTTTCACCACATATTCCCTCATTCTCGTATGATAACCCCCCTGGAAAACTGGAATGCTCAGTGAATGATTTTAAAGGCGAAGTGCAGTGTTGGGTCTGGAAGATGTAGTCGCTGGCTCGTTGCGTCTCGCAGCAACGAACCAGTTCGTTGCGTCTCGCAGCAACGAACCAGTTCGTTGCGTCTCGCAGCAACGAACCAGTTCATTGCGTCTCGTTTGCTCTCTGAAAGAGCAAAAACACTGGATTG
Organism: Cherax quadricarinatus; assembly: GCF_038502225.1. NCBI lineage: Eukaryota > Metazoa > Arthropoda > Malacostraca > Decapoda > Parastacidae > Cherax > Cherax quadricarinatus. Next base: position 41,712,260 of record NC_091312.1, read on the forward strand.
TGTGTCCGGTAATATGTATGAGTTTTGAAGTGATTATGAGAAAGATGTGAAGTTTTTCTCAGGCATACTGGAAAAACTTTGGTGAAGCTGTAGGATATACTTACAGCTTAAAAATGCCGCATCAAATACTGAAGCGGAATAGAAGAGAAATTTTGAAGAATCAGTTACCTTAATCGGATTTTGGCAATAATAACCAACTGGATGGTGGCAGAGTCGGAATGCATGCTGGAATGGTATTCTATATGAATTCTGTGATAAGTGAGACAACCTAGAAGCAAGACTGGAAGTGCTTTCCAGGTCTTGGTGCTGGAGCTGTGCAGACCGACGCAGCTTGTCTGGAAGACGCAGCAGCAGGAGCGAGTCAGCAACCACAACTGATGGACCCCAGGAAATTGCTCTGTATCCTTTCCTCTTTTATCACGGCAGACAATTCTGAACACTAGCAACGTACAGCGGTACACGGAGGAAGAGTTCCAAGTTATAAGCAAATGATTCTTTCCAGGAATCTCATCTCTATTCACAGAGTTTATTAAGTAATCCTCCCTTCTATGAAACTCATCTAAATTCAATTAGTTTATTAAGGAAATTCCTCTGACAAACACACACACACACACACACACACACACACACATATAAGGAATCATTCAAGACTCCGTACACCGTGTATGACAGGCCCATACTGGAGTATGCAGCACCAGTATGGAACCCACACTTGGCCAAGTACATCCGGGACTACAGAAGTAGTCCCGGAGCTAAGGAGTATGTCCTACAAGAAGAGGTTTAGTGAAATCAACCTGACGATACTGGAGGACAGGAGAGATAGGGGGGATATGATAACGACATATAAAATACTGAGAAGAATTGACAGAGTGGATAGGGACAGAATGTTTCAGAGATGTGACACAGCAACAAGGGGACACAACTGGGAGTTGAAAACTCAGATGAGTCACAGGAAAGTTAGGAAGAACTTCTTCAGCCATAGAGTTGTCAGGAAGTGGAACAATCTGGAGAGTGATGCTGTTTTGGCAAGATCAATATATAGCTTTAAAAAATACGACAAAGCTCATGGAGCAGAAAGAGAGTGGACCTAGTAGCGACCAGAGAAGAGGCGGATTCAGGAATTGTGACTCGACCGCTGCAACCACATATAGGCGAGTACACACACACACACACACACACACACACACACACACACACACACACACACACACACACACACACACAAAATACTGAGAGGAAACAACAAGGTGGACAGAGACAGGATGTTCCAGAGATTAAACACAGCAACAAGGGGTCACAGTTGGAAGTTGAAGACACAGATGAATCACAGGGATATTAGGGAGTATTACTTTAGTCGCAGAGTTGTCGGGAAGTGGAATAATCTGGGAAGCGATATAGTGGAGGCAGTATCCATACATAGCCTTAAGAAGAGGTATGATAATCTCATGGAGCGGGAAGAGTGACCTAGTAGCAGCCAGTGAAGACGCAGGGCCAAGAGCTGTGAATCTACCCCTGCAACTACAACTAGGCTAGTACAACTACGTGAGTACACACACACAAACACACATACACACACACACACACACACACACACACACACACACACACACACACACACACACACACACACACACGCACGCAATACTGTAGTGAGATAAGACTTAGAGAGCAGAGTGTGCGTTGAGACGAAACACACAGGGATAGTGTAGTGAACGAAAGGTTGCGCGTTATCTTGCAGTAGGGATGGTGCTTCGCTCTTGGATACCGGCCAAACTAAATACATAAAAACCATTGCTAGTGATTTGTTGACGCTCAAGATAAATTGGCAGGATTGCACAGCAGGCGCAGCAGAGACTTCAACCCAGACCAACCGCAGGAACCGCAGACAAAACCACTAAAATCTTTGAACTAAATTCTTCCAGATTTATTTGGCCTTTCTTTCCCAATAGAACGAGTTGCTTCACTTGTAGTTCCATTTATCGTTGCCAATAACATTTACCTCATTAAGAGAACCCGGTTTTTTGACAGCTATTCATTACTATTTAAAAAATTAACATAGTTGTGTGGAACAAATATCACGCAATATCTCTCCTCCTGTAGAGTTATAAACAACATCCTAACTAATAATTTTATTTACGAGTAAACTTTTAACTTGTAACTTTTAAGTTAGCTTAATTATTAGCACACATTATTAACTAACCTTACCGAACTTGGCATAACTTGAATGTTAAATTATTGCTTGTATGTGTAATTTCATTTTTAACGTAAGGATAATGTTTATGGATACTCACAGGGGAAAGATTTTAGCTGCGGGATATAACTGATAGCGGGGATAGCGAGTCTGACGCGACTGACAAACACTGCGTAGCGCAGGAGCAAGTTAACGCAAGCACCTCCTCCCCCCACCTCCTTAATGGAGGACATATGAAGGGAAGGGATAAGGATTTTTAACCCCACTTAGGGAAGAAGGGCCTCTTTATTGCTGGGATATTAAGATCCTCTCCACCATGTTTGATGATGGAAGCTCAGGAAAGAATAGGAATGGAAGAGGGAGAGAGGAAAGAGCTTGTTTGGTAAGGCAAGAGGGAGAAAGGGGTAGGAGGAGGAGGAGGAGGAGGATGTTCGATGCTGGAACACGAGGAGGAGAAGTTTGCTCAGTGATGGAAGGAGTGAGAGACAGGGAGCGTATTTGGTGACAGGAGAGGAGAAGGAGAGAGGAGAAACATGCTTGGTGATGAAAGAGTTGCAAGAGGAGAAGACGGTAGAGGAAAAGAAACTGCCATCAGCTGACATTACAATATTCTCAAGTACCATCTCGTGTTGAACCAGTCTTGAAAAAACCCTAAATCATGACATAACATCCATTAAACCTTATGATGAAAGGGATAATGAGCGGGAGGAGGGAGAGGAGAAAGGAGAGAGCAAAAATGAGTAGAGAATGGGGGAGGGAGGTAAGAATGGAAGGAATAGTAAAAAAAAAATATATTCAGTGTTATGCAGTGGGGGGGGAGAGCAGGTAATATTTTTTTTAATGATACGAAAAAATGTTATATTTATTTTTATTTTTCAGGATACATCAATATTTCGTATGTATACAGTTATAGTTTGTCTGCGTACACACATGGTATGCCTGTATACAGACATGGTATGCCTGTATACACACATGGTATGCCTGTATACACACATGGTATGCCTGTATACACACATGGTATGCCTGTATACACACATGGTATGCCTGTATACACACATGGTATGCCTGTATACACACATGGTATGCCTGTATACACACATGGTATGCCTGTATACACACATGGTATGCCTGTATACAGACATTCATATGTAGAATAAACCTGTACTACGACTCCTTGTTGACTGTTGAGCTTATTCAAGGGTTTGTTAGATTGAGGAAAACGTCTAAAAACTGTATACACACATGTATGTGTATACAGACATTCATATGTAGAATAAACCTGTACTACGACTCCTTGTTGACTGTTGAGCTTATTCAAGGGTTTGTTAGATTGAGGAAAACGTCTAAAAACTGTGTGTGTGTGTGTGTGTGTGTGTGTGTGTGTACGTACGTATTCACTTGTCGACTCGTAGGCCTACACACCAGAATGTGTCGGGAAAGAGGCTGTCAGAGTACAAACGATACACAAAGCCTTCAATATAACCGTGTTTAGAGTTGCTCTTGAGCGAAACGTGGTTGAAGCGAAGGTTTACGGTGTCCAGTGTGTCATTCCATGTAAGAAGTCTCGTATTTTGACCATGGTATTTGCTCAAAATTGCAGTTTTTTGACTTGGTGTGCACTGCTGATTTATTGTCCAAGAATCATGTGCCTGTACACGGTCTCACTAAGAGCCAGTACATCAGTTAGTTGAATAAGTCAGCTGTACCCAGCAGCTGTACCCAGCAACTGTAACCAGTATTTATACCAAGCAACTGCTCCAAGCAACAGTATCCATCAGCTGTATAACTATCTGCATATTTAGCAGTTGTACGACCCTTGTCGATTTATCGCTTTGATTATAATAATAGAAGTTGTACATGCACACCCAGCAGTTGCAGCAGTTGCACACCCAGCAGTTGCACACCCAGCAGTTGCACACCCAGCAGTTGCACACCCAGCAGTTCCACACCCAGCAGTTGCACACCCAGCAGGTGCACACCCAGCAGTTGCACACCCAGCAGTTACACACCCAGCAGTTACACACCCAGCAGTTACACACCCAGCAGTTACACACCCAGCAGTTGCACACCCAGCAATTGCACACCCAGCAATTGCACACCCAGCAGTTACACACCCAGCAGTTGCACACCCAGCAGTTGCACACCCAGCAGTTGCACACCCAGCAGTTGCACACCCAGCAGTTGCACACCCAGCAGTTGCACTCCCAGCAGTTGCACACCCAGCAGTTGCACACCCAGCAGTTGCACACCCAGCAGTTGCACACCCAGCAGTTGCACACCCAGCAATTGCACACCCAGCAGTTGCACACCCAGCAGTTTCACACCCAGCAGTTGCACACCCAGCAGTTGCACACCCAGCAGTTGCACACCCAGCAGTTGTACACCCAGCACCTGCACACCCAGCACCTGCACACCCAGCAGTTGCACACCCAGCAGTTGCACACCCAGCAGTTGTACACCCAGCACCTGCACACCCAGCAGTTGCACACCCAGCAGTTGCACACCCAGCAGTTGCACACCCAGCAGTTGCACACGCAACAGTTGCACACCCAACAGTTGCACACCCAGCAGTTGCACACCCAACAGTTACACACCCAACAGTTACACACCCAGCAGTTACACACCCAGCAGTTGCACACCAAGCAGCTGCACACCCAGCAGCTGCACACCCAGCAGTTGCACACCCAGCAGTTTCACACGGAGCAGTTGCACACCCAGCAGTTGCACACCCAGCAGTTACACACCCAGCAGTTACACACCCAGCAGTTACACACCCAGCAGTTACACACCCAGCAGTTACACACCCAGCAGTTACACACCCAGCAGTTACACACCCAGCAGTTACACACCCAGCAGTTACACACCCAGCAGTTGCACACCAAGCAGCTGCACACCCAGCAGGTGCACACCCAGCAGTTGCACACCCAGCAGTTTCACACCCAGCAGTTGCACACCCAGCAGTTTCACACCCAGCAGTTACACACCCAGCAGTTACACACCCAGCAGCTGCACACCCAGCAGCTGCACACCCAGCAATTGCACACCCAGCAGTTACACACCCAGCAGTTGCACACCCAGCAGTTGCACACCCAGCAGTTGCACACACAGCAGTTGCACACCCAGCAGTTGCACTCCCAGCAGTTGCACACCCAGCAGTTGCACACCCAGCAGTTACACACCCAGCAGTTGCACACCCAGCAGTTGCACACCCAGCAGTTGCACACCCAGCAGTTGCACACCCAGCAGTTGCACACCCAGCAGTTGCACACCCAGCAGTTGCACACCCAGCAGTTGCACACCCAGCAGTTGCACACATAGCAGTTGCACACCCAGCAGTTGCACACCCAGCAGTTGCACACCCAGCAGTTGCACATCCAGCTTTTGCACATCCAGCAGCTGCAAACCCAGCAGTTGCACACCCAGCAGTTACACACCCAGCAGCTGCACACCCAGCATCTATAAAAACAACTATATACCCAACATACGTATGTCGTGCCGAATAAGTAAAACTTGCGATTTTGGGTTAAACAGCAACGCACTTCTTGCCGAATAAGGCAAGCCAAAATTTATGTATGCAATAATTTAGCAAAAATCATTCTGAATCTAACGAGAAAAATATATTTCATTGTGTTTGTTTATTATTAAATTATTGTAAACTTATATAAAATATATTTAGTTGGATTAGAGTAAATTAAATTGTGCTTTTTTATAATGAGGTTAGGTAAGTTTCCTAAGGTTCTTTTGGTACAAAAATCATTAATTTTTATATTACATAAATGATAAAAATATATCTATAAATGTGTATGAGAAAATTTTAGAAAAGACTTAATATTAAATGAGTTCTTGCTAATTGACCAGTTTTAGGTATTCGGCACGACATATACACCAAGCAACTGTACAACCCGAAGCTGTATATATATCAGCTTTGCTCAGTTGCTGTCTCCAGCAGCTGTGTCCAGCAGCTGTGTCCAGCAGCAATACCCAGCAGCAATACCCAGCAACAATACCCAGCAGCAATACCCAGCAGCAATACCCAGCAGCAATACCCAGCAGCAATGTATCTTATTCGTTCTCCGACCTTCCAGTATCAACACTTAACTCATCTAATTCGTCCAAAATAATGACGTTGCTCCCCTTCTGGTTCTTACAAAGCTATACGTCACTTTTCGCTATCTTGAAAACCATTTTCCACTCCTTGCTGTCTTAAAGACCACCTTCCACTGCTTAAAGTATTTCCGTGCACAGGAATACCTCGTGATAAAGGACTAAGGAAATTTTATAGGATAAGAAAGTGGAAAAAAGTTGAAAAAACGGAGAAATATGAGGGAAAACACATAGGTAAAAGACGAACAAAAAAGGGAAGGAAGAGAAGGAAATGGAGGAGGAAGGGAAGAGGAAGAAGGGAGTAGGAGGAAGAAAAAACGAAATAGAAGAAAAATATAAGGAACTGGAGTAAGAAGAATAGGAGAAGGAACAAGAGGAGGATAGATACGTGAATATCAATTGGGTTGGCAGAATACTGATGGCCAAAACAAAGTGATCCGGTGGGAAGAAAGAGGTCTTAGGCTCCCAGGACCTCCTAAAGAATCCCTGTGGCACAGAGACCCTTTGGAGATGTCTCCCGGATAAATGCAGGCGATTTATTATTCTGGTGATGGTAGTGCTGGTGAGGGTGAAGGTGGAGGTGGTGGTGGTGGTAGTGGTGGTGGTTCTGGTAGTGGTGGTGGTTCTGGTAGTGGCGGTGGTTCTGGTAGTGGCGGTGGTTCTGGTAGTGGCGGTGGTTCTGGTAGTGGCGGTGGTTCTGGTAGTGGTGGTGGTTCTGGTAGTGGCGGTGGTTCTGGTAGTGGTGAGCTTGTGGTGGTTAGTGGTGAGGTAGTGGTGAGGTGGTGGTGGTGGTAGAGGTGGTGGTGGGGGGTGTTAATGATAGTGGTGTTAATGGTGGTGGTAGTGGTGATGGTGGGTTATGGTGATATATCACCCTCAGTGTGGGTGAGTGAGGGCCTTCCTCTCTTCCTTATCACAATCTTTAGTCAAGTGTTCCTTTCTCCAGATTCTCTCTCAGTAACGAGCACCCACTAATAAAGAACACTCACTGATTTCAAATCGACAATTCTGAAGGCTTATTAGTATGTAAAGAAACAAATGTAAAATAAATAAAACAATAGAGAGAGAGCAAATATGGGAAAGAAAGCGAGCAAAAAACCTTACAGTCCACAAGAGTCGACCTCTAAAAGATTATCTTTTATTTCGATGGAAATCTGACCGCTGATCTGGATAACTGGGGTAAGGAAAGTAAAGGAGAAATATCTCCCTACGTTCCTCATCCTATTTCGTATTAAAAAAAACAAGCAAGGACACTTAACGGGTATTGTAGAAGTGGATGGAAGACATTGGCTACAACTATCTTTACTCTCTGTTACCAGTTCTACTCTAGATACATTTTGTGCTCTGGGTGAACTGTAACCAAATGAACATTTGGTGAGGATCTGCAAGTGTCTCCAGGGTGCTGATAGTCACTGGTGATTGTGAACTATGACTAGTAGAATATATTAGCGAGGTGTGTTTCAAACCTAGTTCTTGAACGAATGAACTGATTTGGAGCTTAAAGGACGAGACTATGACAGTGCTCCACATTCTCTGCTTGTGAAAAAAATAGCCTTAATCACATTAATGTTAAGTCATTTAAACGGGGATTTATATACTTTGTAATTATATCGTCATGTACATCAAAAAAACAGCTTTAAGCAAGAATATATCGACTTTTATTCACAGTTTTGAAAAATTGTAGGGCATTGCCTGTGCTTACTGAGCTATGGTTGAATGTTTTCAACATTTCTTCATCTTTGTTCAACAATGATGGTAAGAGTTTTGTTGCTCTTCTTTGCACCCTCATCTTTATCATCCTCTTTAATTTATTTTTTTTGAGGAGGAGAAGCAGGTAAGATATTCAATGTTGGCTTTACAGGAGCAATATACAGTGTTAATACTGAGTTGGGTAATTTGTATTCGAAATTTTATGAAGACAACAATCCTCTTTGTCTTACTGATGGTTTCTAGGCATCACTTGGTATACTGTAGGTTATTTCATGAGAGAGAGAGAGAGAGAGAGAGAGAGAGAGAGAGAGAGAGAGAGAGAGAGAGAGAGAGAGAGAGAGAGAGAGAGACAGACAGACAGACAGACAGAGACAGACAGAGACAAGATAAGAGTAAAAGGCAAGGACGAAGTGAGTAGAAAACAAGAACATCTTAGGAGCCTCCCAGGCAAACAAATCTCAACATCCATAAAAATGTTACACACAAATCTGAACAATAGAGAAATTTTTCAACAGAGGTGACCAGAAGTCATAAGCAATAGAAACTGCAAAGTTTCCAAGTTTATGGACGACCGTCAGACAGTTTCACCTGTGTGAGGCGTCAGATATACACCAATAAAGAACTTTCCTTTGATCAGAATTTTCCGGATCTAGGAAGACGCTTAAGGCACAGTGTGTGTGTGTGTGTGTGTGTGTGTGTGTGTGTGTGTGTGTGTGTGTGTGTGTGTGTGTGTGTGTGTGTGTGTGTGTGTGTGTTTCTACTCATCTGTGGGGGTTGAGAAGGTTTGACTTTACTGGTGTATTGAGTTGGTTCCCAGTACATCGCTACCTAATGCATTCCATTTGTTCACAACCCTCACACTGGAGAAATTCTTTCTAGTTTCCAGTTTGTGTCCCCTCGTTCTGTTGCCTTTCATCTCAAACAATTTACCTGTATTAACTTTATGTTTGTCTCTAAATATCTAATATTTAAAAATTTTGCACCACGAAAATTGTAGGCACAATACTCTTATCCTTCCTCAGCTCGTGTGAAAACTTAATTAACCCAGGATGCCACCCACAACACTCATCTAACATCCAATTGCCTACTTAGTGTTAGATGAGCAGGAGGTAATAGGTGCAAGAAAACATGCCTACATCTCCACCCTCTCTAGGATTGAACCCTTGCCCTTAGATTGGGAGCCTCTGTGACTCTCCTAGTGATGCGAGATCTGGCTGTCTTCACATACATATCCCAGCCGTCGTAGTCCGGGACAAGCCTTGTAACAAACCTCTCAACTTTTCCAGTTTTCGTTTTTCATGCCAAATGAGATGAGGGGGTTAGATGGTGGTGCTGCATACTCCGGCACTGGTCTCATGTATGCCGGCTGTAGTGATCTGTTTGTTCAGATTCCCGGAGGCAAGTCTTATATTTACCAGCCTTGCATACACCACCAGTGTTATTCTGTTCGTGTGTGCACTCGCCTGCCTCGGGCGAGTGTGTTTACTCATCTTTATTTGTAGTTCCATTTCTCACTAGCTCTTACTCAGGAAATTCCTTGAGGTGACCTCCTCTTGCCCTCTCTCAATAATTCAAGCACATAACTACTGCTCTCTCTCTCTCTCTCTCTCTCTCTCTCCCTGCTCTCGCATTCACTCTCTTGCTTTATGTTTTTCTCTTGATCTTTTGCGTACGATCTCTTCCACTCTCACTCTTGCTTTCATGCTATTGTTCTCACTCTCGCTAGCTCACTTTTGCTACTTCACTGTATCTCTTTCGCGTTCGCTCTAATTTTTGCTCTATACCATTTACTTACATTCTTATGCTTTCTTACTTCAGCTTTTTCGTTCTCTCTCTCTCTCTCTCTCTCTCTCTCTCTCTCTCTCTCTCTTTCTCTCTCTCTGGAGTGCTATTGTTACGCTGCAACATCTTTGATTTATTGAGAAAATAACTTCATTCTCCTTCCTCCCTTCCGTCCTCCCTTCTTGCCATCTCTTTCATCGCTCTTTCCTTCCCAATCTTCGTTCTCCCCATCTCTTCCTCCATTTCCTTTATCATGTCCCTCATCCTCTCTCTCTCTCTCTCTGCAATCGTGCTTCTGTCTCTTCATATTTACCCGCTTTCTCTTCACCCTCATCTTCCTCCTGCAATCCTCTCTTTCAAAAATGATCGTTCCTTCTCTCTTTCCCTCCTGATCTACTGTAACCATCTTTATTTCCCACATGAGCACCCCCTCCCATGCACGTCATTTTCACATGCTCTCTCCCTTGGACGCAGGTGGGAGGGAAGCAACGGGTGGGAGAGGGTGGGAGAAAACAGATAAACTGATGACAAAAAAAAAACGAGAAATCGAAAGACGGAGATGAATTAGAAAAGAGAGGGTTAAGTGGACTTCACATTCTTGGGCTGGAAGAAGGCATTCGACACTGTACCTCACAGGAGACAGATATGGAAGCTGGAACAGAATGACAGAGTTACGGCAAAGGTATTTTTCCTTATCACAGAATGCAATAGTTCACTAATGTGCTGAGTCTTCGGCGATGTTGTTGGGATTTCGATTATGTGATAAAAAAATGTTTAGTGAATTTTGCATTTTCCTGGACCACCAATTTTTTTTCCCCTTCTTGTTTCTTCCGTCTAGTGTGAATGTCCTCCATCCGGTATGAATGTCTTTCGTCCGGTATCATTGTTTTCCGTCTGGTATCAATGTGTTCCATCTACTGTCAATGTGCTCCATCTGGTATCAATGTGTTCCATCTGGTATTAATGTGTTCCGTCTGGTATCAATGTGCTCCGTCTGGTATCAATATCTGTCATCTGGCATCAATGTGTTCCGTCTGGTATCAATGTGTTCCGTCTGGAATCAATGTGTTCCGTCTGGTATCAATGTATTCCGTCTGTTATCAATGTCTTCCGTCTGGTATCAATGTCTTCCGTCTGGTATCAATGTGTTCCGTCTGGTATCAATGTGTTCCGTCTGGCATCAATGTATTCCGTCTGTTATCAATGTGCTCCGCCTGGTATCATTGTCTTCCGTCTGGTACAATGTCTTCCGTCTGGTATCAATGTTTAAGTTTCTGCTTCTACCATATTAGCTGAATATCAGGAGGGAGGACCATCAATTATTCTTTACCGAGTCTTGTCTTCGTCACCTGCAACATTATGCGCGTCTAGAAAACTTTAGAAATGCACTAAGTAAGATCAGTCTTTGAGAACGTTACGAAAGAAGTATGTCAAACCCAGCATGGGATATGCCGACTCATTCTGGCACAACATTTTTTACGTTTCTTGGACGTTCATAGTCACCCGTTTACCACAAGTGTCACATTCTATTCATGGATAAATACGTTTTAATGTTATGCAACTTATTTATCTGAAATATCCCTGTCATTCTAACTTAGCCTAACGCATCCTATGTTAACCTAATTTTGTTACCTTCAATATTAGACTCAAATCTAAAAGTAAGGAATTGTAGGAAAAGACTAAAGAACATATTCTAATTTGTTACCAGTAAAGGTTATGAGATCATGGGGATGGGTGGGTGGTTACTGTTATGACGTTGGATATACTTAAAGTACTCGATAAAGCCGACAATGACAGCCTTCTTGAAGGTGGGTGACTGATGCATGCACAGACGTAAAGGAATAAGAGGCACATGAGAAAGTAACTATTCACTCTAAGAAAAGTAAGAGTGCAATAAACTGAATGAAGAAGTGGAAGCAGCCTCCACCCACAGTATCATGAGCAAGTACGATATGGCCCATGAGGCCATAAATTTAGTGAGACCCTTGTCGAGTAACTTGAGAGGCATCAGCCAAGAGCTGAGGATCGACCCCCCTCCCGGAGCCACAAAGCGAATACTGAAAGGTGACTACTTTTTCTCAAGCGCTCAAACTAAAGCCACTGAGACAGACCGGTAAGCTACGGTCGTTCTGTACAAGAATGATATACAATACCGGCAAGATGAAAATTAGACACATATGCAACATCTGGGTATCTTTACTCAGATGGTGCATATGTGTGTAAATTTCATACGGTCGTTCTGCCAGTGCCAGCCATAGGCCTGACTCATTGCGGGGGATGCCACGTCCCCACCAACTCCAACAGCAGGCACCCTCCTCCCCTCTATGCCAAGGGAAGTGCAGTGCCACCACACTCACTTGCCTCCACACTATTTCGGTGGCTTTTTGGAGACATTGATGGCATCATTATTCCCAGTTTCAGACAGACTGGAATGGGGCACTTCTCGAGGATTTTGTGCTGAGATTACTGCCGCTGGACACTCATGGGACATTCTCCAGCGCCTTTGTGTTGATTTTATTGAAGGGAATTACTCGAGGGTTATTTCTTATTTTATCACCGAGTTATAAAAACTATTTTGATAGTCTTTTCTTATAATAAAAAATAAATTAGAAATAAAATTAGTGATAAAATAAATACTGAAAAATGTTAATATCTTGCTCCTGTTTCTCTCTCTCTCTCTCTCTGTCTCTCTCTCTCCTCCCCCAGACAGACTCAGGGGCAATTAGGAGATCACTGGTTAAATTATAATCCCGTGAGAGCAACATGAACAGGTAACAAAATCAGTGAACCCTCGGAGTAAAATTTAGACACATTATTATAACATTGATGTTGGGCATTAAACTCACTTGGGTCATTCAGCACTGCAGGAGTCTCAGACACACACTGCAGAGCTGCATGACAGTCTCAGACACACACTGCAGAGCTGCATGACAGTCTCAGACACACACTGCAGAGCTGCATGACAGTCTCAGACACACACTGCAGAGCTGCATGACAGTCTCAGACACACACTGCAGAGCTGCATGACAATCTCAGACACACACACTGCAGAGCTGCATGATAGTCTCAGACACACACTGCAGAGCTGCATGATAGTCTCAGACACACACTGCAGAGCTGCATGATAGTCTCAGACACACACTGCTGCATGATAGTCTCAGACACACACTGCAGAGCTGCATGACAGTCTCAGACACACACTGCAGAGCTGCATGACAGCCTCAGACAGACACTGCAGAGCTGCATGACAGCCTCAGCCAGACACTGCAGAGCTGCATGATAGTCTCAGACACACACTGCAGAGCTGCATGATAGTCTCAGACACACACTGCAGAGCTGCATGATAGTCTCAGACACACACTGCAGAGCTGCATGACAATCTCAGACACACACTGCAGAGCTGCATGACAGTCTCAGACACACTGCAGAGCTGCATAGTGGCCTCAGACACACACTACAGAGATGCATGGCAGCCTCAGACACACTGCAGAGCTGCATGACAGCCTCAGACATACACTGCAGAGCTGCATGACAGCCTCAGACATACACTGCAGAGCTGCATGGCAGCCTCAGATACACTGCAGAGCTACATGACAGCCTCAGACACACGCTGCAGTGCTTCATGACAGCCTTAGAGATACACACTGCAGTGCTGCATAACAGCCTGAGACAGACACACACACTGCAGTGCTTCATAGAAGCTTTAGACACACTGCACAATAAGATAAATTACAAAGCATCATGGGGAGACATGAAGACAAGATACCAAGCAGCAAGGATAGACGAAAGAAAGATATACCGAGCATCAGAAGAAATATTAAGGAAATGCTGAAGCAAGATATGGAGATATATGGAGGATATACCAAGCATCAGAGGAAGAAATGCGAAAGAGATACCAATCATCATTAGGAAACACAAAGAGATTTTATGAGAAAAGGCAGACAAATTGAAATAAAAGCAAAACAGATAGATAAAAAAATAATTCATGGCATAAAAATAAAATGCACATTAGTGTGGACAAAAAAGCAAAGAGGAAAGTAAACGGCAACAGAGAAAACGAAATGAATTTGAGAAGAAACAACGAGTGACAATAACTGAAAGAGAGAGAATAAGTATTTCAGGGTTTTAAAACATTTTATAAGGGAAAAGAGAGAAAAAAAAAGAAACTTTCATCATAGGGCTAAAACATTACGCTCTAGAAAGCTATAGCATCCCACTCTGTAAAGCTAGAGCATTCCACTTACAGCAGGAGGCGCCAGCATCTATCACTGACTCTTGGCAATCCCAGACGACTTGCGGGACATACATGTAAATAACAAAGATATATGTTACCGGCAGTCAAAGATGAGTTTTTACCTCATGATATAGGGAGGGAGCAAGGATTAGAAGAGAGGGGCACTGATAAACTGAGAGCCAGAAAATAAAGGAAAAGGGATACTTGTAAAGAGAGAGAGAGACAGAAACAGAGAGAGCGAGAGAGAGAAAGAGAGAATTTAATTATTTCAAAATTAAGAAAAACGACTAACCTAATATGTTTATTAACTTCAAACATTTGAAGTACACATACACACACACACACACATATATATATATATATATATATATATATATATATATATATAATATATATATATATATATATAATATATATATATCCCACCAAGGCAGGGTGGCCCAAAAAGAAAAACAAAAGTTTCTCTTTTTAAATTTAGTAATTTATACGGGAGAAGGGGTTACTAGCCCCTTGCTCCTGGCATTTTAGTCGCCTCTTACAACACGCATGGCTTACGGAGGAAGAATTCTGTTCCACTTCCCCATGGAGATAAGAGGAAATAAACAACAACAAGAACTAGAAAGAAAATAGAAGAAAACCCAGAGGGATGTGTATATATACATATATATGCTTGTACATGCATGTGTAGTGTGACCTAAGTGTAAGTAGAAGTAGCAAGACGTACCTGAAATCTTGCATGTTTATGAGACAGAAAAAAAGGACACCAGCAATCCTACCATCATGTAAAACAATTACAGGCTTTCGTTTTACACTCACTTGGCAGGACGGTAGTACCTCCCTGGGTGGTTGCTGTCTACCAACCTACTACCTAGTTATATATATATATATTGTCTCTACGTCCACAGCAGGACTTAAACCTGCAAACTCTGTATCAGAGTATACAGTACTGTACCACCGAGCCAGACCCCAGATTTGGGGTGTGGCTCCGTGGTAAAGTACTGTGGATTCTGAAATAGAATTTGCGCGTTCGAGTCCTGCTGTGGACGAAGAGACAGTTCCAGAGGTAGTACCTCCCTATATATATATATATATATATATATATATATATATATATATATATATATATATATATATATATATATATATATATACGCAAAACAACCACTCTGAAAGAATAGAGAAATTCAAAGCGCTTTCGTGACTAGTGAGTAGTCACGAAAGCGCTTGGAATTTCTCTATTCTTTCAGAGTGGTTGTTTTGCATATTTTAAAATCACCTGTTTACTGTGATCTTATTGCATATATATATACATATATATATATATATATATATATATATATATATATATATATATATATATATATATATATATATATATATAAAGCAACTGTTGGCAGAAAGGTGGGCTGGTGCAAGTATGAGTAGTGGGGATGGGGGGTTGAAGAGGGTTGGGATAGTTTTAAAAATACAGTATCAGAATGTGGGGCAGAAGTTTGTGGTTATAGGAGGGTGGGTGCAGGAGGAAAGAGGAGTGATTGGTGGAATGATGAAGTAAAGGGTGTGATAAAAGAGAAAAAGTTAGCTTATGAGAAGTTTTTACAAAGCAGAAGTGTTATAAGAAGAGTAGACTATAGGGAGAGTAAAAGAAAGGTGAAGAGAGTGGTGAGAGAGTGCAAAAGGAGAGTGGATGATAAAGAGGGAGAGGCACTGTCAAGAAATTTTAATGAAAATAAGAAAAAAAATTGAAATGAGTTAAACAAGGTAAGAAAGCCTAGGGAACGAAGGGATTTGTCAGTTAAAAACAGAGTAGGGGAGTTAGTAGATGGGGGGATGGAGGTTTTTGGGTAGATGGCGAGAATATTTTGAGAAACTTTTAAATGTCGACGAAGAAAGGGAGGCGGTAATTTCATGCACTGGCCAGGGAGGTATACCATCTTTTAGGAGTGAAGAAGAGCAGGATGTGAGTGTGGGGGAGGTGCGTGAGGCATTACGTAGAATGAAAGGGGGTAAAGCAGCTTGAACTGATGGGATCATGAGAGAAATGTTAAAAACAAGGGGGAGATATTGTGTTTGAGTGGTTGGTATTTTTGTTTAAAAGTGGGGTTATTATTGAAAGAATTTGAGGTAAAACAGAATGTAGCATTGCGGATGAGCAAGGAGGTTTTAGAGCGGGTAGGGGATGTGTAGATCAAGTGCTTACGTTGAAGCATGCATGTGAACAGTATTTAGACAAAGGTAGGGAAGTTTTTATTGCATTTATGGATTTAGAAAAGGCATATGATAAAGTGGATAGGAGAGCAATGTGGCAGATGTTGCAAGTATATGGAATAGGTGTTAAGTTACTAAATACTGTAAAGAGTTTATATGAGGATAGTGAGGCTCAGTTTAAGGTGTGTAGAAGAGAGGGAGACTACTTCCAAGTATAAGTAGGTCTTAGACAGGGATGTAATGTCACCATGGTTGTTTAATATATTTAAAGATGGGGTTGTAAAAGAAGTAAATGCTAGGGTGTTCGGGAGAGGGGTGGGATTAAATTATGGGGAATCAAATATAAAATGGGAATTTACACAGTTACTCTTTGCTGATGATACTGTGCTTCTGGGAGATTCGAAAGAGAAATTGCAAAGGTTAGTGGACGAGTTTGGGAGTGTGTGTAAAAGTAGAAAGTTGAAAGTGAACATGGAAAAGAGTAAGGTGATGAGGGCATCAAATGATTTAGATAAAGAAAAATTGGATATCAAATTGGGGAGGAGGAGTATGGAAGAAGTGAATGTTTTCAGATATTTGGGAGTTGACATGTCAGTGGATGAATTTATGAAGGATGAGGTTAATCATAGAACTGACAAAGGAAAAAAGGCGAGTTATGCGTTGAGGTATATGTGGAGGCAAAAAATGTTATCTATGGAGGCTTGGGTTGTAAATGCTGCAGCGAGGAGGCGGTTGGAGGCAGTGGAGATGTCCTGTCAAAGGGCAGTGTGTGGTGTAAATTTTATGCAGAAAATTCGGAGTGTGGAAATTAGGAGAAGGTGTGGAGTTAATAAAAGTATTAGAGGGCTGAAGAGGGGTTGTTGAGGTGGTTTGGTCATTTAGAGAGAATGGATCAAAGTAGAATGACATGGAGAGAGTATAAATCTGTAGGGTAAGGCGGGGTAGGGGTCGTCCTCGAAAAGGTTGGAGGAAGGGGTTAAAGTAGGTTTTGTGGGCGAGGGGCTTGGACTTCCAGCAAGCGTGCTTAAGCGTGTTAGGGGTGAATGGAGACGAATGGTATTTGGGACTTGACGAGCTGTTGGAGTGTGAGCAGGGTAATATTTAGTGTGAGAATTCAGGGAAACCGGTTATTTTATATAGCCGGACTTGAGTCCTGGAAATGGGAAGTACAATGCCTGCACTTTAAAGGAGGGGTTTAGGATAGTGGCAGTTTGGAGGGATATGTTGTTTATTCTTTATACGTATATACTTCTAAACTGTTGTATTCTGGACACCTCTGCAAAAACAGTGATTATGTGTGAGTGAGGTGAAAGTGTTGAATGATAATCAAAGTATTTTGTTTTGGGGGATTTTCTTTCTTTTTGGGTCACCCTGCCTCGGTGAGAGACGGCCGACTTGTTAATATATATATATATATATATATATATATATATATATATATATATATATATATATATATATATATATATATATATATATATATATATATATATATGCCTTAATGAACAAGAGTTACATGCAAAATACTTAATTATAACAATGGGGAATAAAGAAACCTTTAGGTCTACAAGAAAATTAACTTGGCAGGAAAAATGTCAAAGTTCTTGTGGAAAATATAGCAAGTATTGTGGACGATTTTTTTTTTCAAATTAAAAACGAGTGGTTATTTTTATAATAAGTTCGCTGGTGCACGTATATAATTAAAATGCACAAAAATATTTTTTTTTAAATTCTTACGTGCGAGAAAAGTAATTGCAAACTATGAGTTAATTGCTCATTTAATTAAGAAATGTTAGAAGTCAATTACAACTTCGTATAGCCGGGGATTATGTTAAGTCGCAGTGGACTGTAAAGTAAGCGGGGAGGATTGTAAATCAGGCAGAAAGGATTGTAAATCAGGTGGAGAGGATTGTAAATCAGGCGGAAAGGATTGTAAATCAGGTGGAGAGGATTGTAAATCAATCGGAAAGGATTGTAAATCAGATGTAGAATATTGTAAATCAGGTGGAGAGAATTGTAAATCGGGAGGAGAGGATTGTAAATCATGTGGAGAGGATTGCAAATCAGGTGGTGAGGATTGCAAATCAGTTGGGGAGGATTGTAAATCAGGTGGGGAGGATTTTAAATCAGGCGGAGATGCTTGTAAATAATAAAAACATAAGGAAGAAGGAACACGGCAACAGGCCTACTGACCCATGCGGAACAGGTCCATGTCCCCCCCCAGGATTAGTCCAATGACCCACACAGTATGGTCACCTCCACTCAAGGAAGGAGCACGGCACCAGACCCAGCAACACAAGCTAGTCAGGTCCAACTCACACCCACCCACACCCACTCATGTATTTATCTAACCTAATTTTAAAACTACACAACGTTTTAGCCTCAATAACTGTACTCGGGAGTTTGTTCCACTCATCCACAACTCTATTACCAAACCAGTGCTTTCCTATATCCTTCCTGAATCTGAATTTTTCCAACTTGAAACCTTTGCTGCGAGTCCTGTCTTGGCTGGAAATTTTCAGCACGCTATATACATCCCCTTTATTTATTCCGGTTTTCCATTTATACACCTCGATCATATCCTCACTAATTCTCCGCCTTTCGAGAGAGTGCAGATTCAGGGCCCTCAGTCTATCCTCATAGGGAAGATTTCTGATACATGTGATCATCTTTGTCATCCTCCTCTGTACATTTTCCAGAGCATTTATATCCATTCTGTAATACGGTGACCAGAACTGTGCAGCACAGTCTAAATGAGGCCTAACCAAGGATATATAGAGTTGAAGAACAACCTGAGGACTTCTATTATTTATACTTCTTGATATTAATCAAGAATTCTGTTAGCTTTATTGCGAACACTAATGCACTGTTGTCTTGGTTTTAGATTACTGCTAACCAGAACTCCTAAATCATTTTAGCAATCAGTAGTATTAAGATCTACAATATTTAGTTTATATGTCGCATGGTTATTTTCCTGTCCAACATTTAGAACTTTGCATTTGTCTATATTAAACTGCATCTGCCACTTCTCCGACCATTGCATCAGTCTATTCAAATCATCCTGGAGTGCTTTAGTGTCCTCATTAGAATGAATTGGACGACCTATATTGGTTTCATCATCAAATTTGCTTATGTTGCTATTTATTCCATCATCTATGTCGTTTATATAAATTGTGAACAACAACGGGCCCAACACTGACCCCTGTGGAACACCGTTTTTGACGTGCCCCCATTCTGAGTTCTCCCCATTTATGCAAACTCTCTGCTGCCTATTTGTCAGCCATGCCTCTACCCAGGAAAATTTTTTCCTCCTATTCCGTGTGCCTTAAGTTTCCTTAGTAGCCTCTGATATGGAACTCTATCGAAAGCCTTACTGAAGTCAATATACACAATATCATATTCATTACCATGATCTACCTCCTCAAACACCTTAGTGAAAAAGTTAGTAAATTCGTAAGACAGGAACGCCTCTTTGTAAAACCATGTTAAGATTCATTAATCAATTTGTGCCTGTCAAGATGGCTACGAATTGCTTCGGCAATTATTGATACCATAAATTTTCCCACTTTTGAGGTAAGGCTTATTGATCTAAAGTTCGAAGCCAAGGACCTGTCACCTGCCTTGTAAATAAGTATTACATTTGCCATTTTCCACTTATCAGGCACTATGCTAGTTTGTAGTGATATGTTAAAAAGATTAGACAAGGGTATGCTAAGTTCCTCTTTACATTCGTTTAACACCCTTGCAAACAGTTCATCAGGGCCTGGGGATTTGTCAGGTTTTAGTTTCTCTATTTGTCTTAGGACCATGTCACTAGTTACCGCAATCGTACATAGTTTATTATCCTGTTCTACATAATCTATTTTTTCAGGAATATCGCTAGTATTTTCCTGGGTGAAAACTGAAAGGAAGTAGGTATTGAGAATTTCACACATCCTTATCACTGTCAGTGATCTGACCAGAGTTACTCTTAAGTGGGCCAATCTTGCCTCTAATCTTTCTTCTGTATACCTGAAAGAACCCATTTGGGTTAGTCTTTGAATCCCTTGCGATCTTAGCCACATAATCCATTTTTGCTTTTCTTAATCTTTTCTTTGTTTCTCTCTTTAATTGAATATATTGATTTCTAAACTGCCCATCCCCTCTTTTGATACGCCTATATATGCCTCTCTTTTGACCAATGAGATGTTTTAATCTATTGTTCATCCATTTGGGATCATTTTTGTTAGGTCTAAGTTCCCTACTCGGAACAAAAGTTGTCTGGGCAGCTAGAACTATGCTCTGAAAAACGTCATATTGGCAACCAAGATCACCTACCTGACCCATAGTCAGGACATCCCAATTTAGCCCACCCAAGTAATTTATCAGTCCCATGAAGTCGGGCAAGCGAAAATCTGGGACAGAGATTTGATTGCAGTTATCTGGGTAATTCCATGATATATTAAAACTAAGTGATTTGAGATCACTTTCCCCAAGCTCATCATTAACCTCAAGATTATTAATTAGTGAATCTTTGTTGGCAAGAACCAAGTCAAGATTGTTTCCTCTAGTTGGTTCAGTTACAACCTGTTCTAAAAAGCAATCCTGAACCGTATCAAGAAAGTCACCGGGAGGGGCTGGGTTTGATTGGTGTCATGGGGTACGGGAGTTATTTCTTGGGTGGCTTTAGGTAGAGATCGTTTTGATAAGGACCTGCCTCGTATGGGCTAGTAGGCATTCTGCAGTGTTCCTACGTTCTTATGTTATTATATTGTTCCAATCAATTTCTCTAAAGTTAAAATCTCCCATTATCACAACATTTTCATATCTAGATGCCTTATGAATTTCGTCCCATAACAGTTTACTGCATTCGCTATCAAGGTTTGGGGACCTATAAATCACACCCAAAATTAATTTGTCACGACCCTCGAGAAACTGTAGCCAGATTCTGAGTTCGATGTCTCTATTCTTATATCATGTCTAAGATAACTATTTAAATTTTCTCTGATTTACATCGCCACTCCAACACCCTTCCTGTTGACCCTGTCAGTATGGAATAGCTTATAACCCCGTATGCTGCATTCAGAAGGCATTTCTCTATCTTTCAGGTTGAACCAGGTCTCTGTTATACCAATAATATCTATATTACCTACACTTGCAAGTAATCTTAGCTCATCTATCTTATTTCTAGGACTCCTACTATTTGTATAGTACTCCTTAAAAGGGAGCTAGTCACTGGTTGCCCTCTACTATTCTCTTTGTTTGTTGATCAATTGATTTGCCATTACAAGCAACTTTATTTTGAATATTGTCTCCTAAACATATCCCTGAGGTATCAGGTAATAACTGGTGTTTTTAACCCTAATACTGCGGCCTGATTGTTTTCCACAAACACCCATACCTCTATAATCTATTAGTTTAAATTCCTAGACAAGTCATTAATTACCCTCTCAATCGAATTGGCTAATGCAACCACCCCATCCCTAGAGAGATGAACCCCATCTCTTGCATACATATCACGTTTGCCAAAGAATAGGTCCCAGTTATCAATGAAAATGATTGCAAGTTCCTTGCAGTACCTGTCTAGCCAGCAATTTATACCAATTGCCCTAGACATACCTGGAGGTTACCTGGAGGTTATTCCGGGGATCAACGCCCCCGCGGCCCGGTCCACGACCAGGCCTCCCGATGGATCAGGGCCTGATCAACTAGGCTGTTACTGCTGGCCGCACGCAGTCCGACGTACGAGCCACAGCCCGGCTGATCCGGCACTGACTTTTGGTATCTGTCCAGCTCTCTCTTGAAGGCAGCTAGGGGTTTATTGGCAATTCCCCTAATGCTTGATGGGAGGCTGTTGAACAGTTTTGGGCCCCGGACACTTATGGTGTTTTCTCTTAGTGTACCAATGGGGCCCCTACTTTTTATTGGCGGCATTTTGCATCGCCTGCCCAGTCTTTTACTTTCGTAGGGAGTGATTTCTGTGTGCAGATTTGGGACCATTCCTTCCAAGATTTTCCAAGTGTAGATTATGATGTATCTCTCCCTCCTGCGTTCCAACGAGTACAAGTCAAGTGCTTTCAAGCGTTCCCAGTAGTTAAGGTGCTTGACAGAACTTATACGTGCAGTAAAGGATCTCTGTACACTCTCTAGATCTGCGATTTCACCTGCTTTGTATGGAGATGTTAATGTACAGCAGTATTCCAGCCTAGAGAGAACAAGTGATTTGAAAAGGATCATCATGGGCTTGGCATCTCTCGTTTTGAAAGTTCTCATTATCCATCCTATCATTTTCTTTGCACGTGCGATCGTGGCACTGTTGTGATCCTTGAAAGTGAGATCCTCAGACATTACTACTCCCAGGTCCCTTACATTATTTTTCCGCTCTATTGTATGGCCGGAGTCAGTAGTATACTCTGTTCTAGTTATTATCTCCTCCAGTTTTCCATAACGGAGTAGTTGGAATTTGTCCTCATTGAACATCATATTGTTTACCGTTGCCCACTGGAAAACTTTGTTTATATCTTCTTGGAGGTTAACCGCATCCTCAGCAGATGACAGCCTCATGCAGATCCTAGTATCATCCGCAAAGGATGATACGGTGCTGTGGTGTATATATCTGTTTATGTCTGATATGAGGATAAGGAATAAGATGGGGGCGAGTACTGTGCCTTGTGGAACAGAGCTCTTCACTATGGCAGCCTCCTATTTAACTCTGTTGACCACTACTCTTTGTGTTCGATTTGTTAGGAAGTTGAAGATCCATCTCCCCACTTTCCCAGTTATTCCTTTAGCACGTATTTTATGGGCTATTACGCCATGATCGCATTTGTCAAATGCTTTTGCAAAGTCTGTGTATATTACATCTGCATTCTGATTTTCTTCCGGTGCATCCAAGGCCATGTCATAGTGTTCATTGTCTATTCCCTTTCTAGGCAAGATGCTACATATGACTGGGATCCCTCCCTTAGACCTAACTACTTCTATGGGTGACCTGTACTTACCCAGCAGCTACTGTCTCCTGCCCTTCCCAATGTCATTACCCTCAGCACTCAGACAGATAATGCGCTTGATCCCATTACCTGACATAATATTATCCAACCTGCTGACTATGTCACCAACACCAGCGCCAGGAAGGCACACCCTCTGTCTAACCTTTCTGTCTCTGTTACAAAAAGCATGGTCTGTATATCTTACCTGTGAATCTCTTATTATGAAAATATTCTTACCTTGATTAGCAAGGGAATCAGTGATACCTTCAACCCCACTAACCATTGATGCTCACTCGTCCTGGAGAACAGAGAATCGATTTCCTACCTTCACATCTCTGTTAACCCTCCTTATCTTCCTTCTTCCTGAACTGTGAACCACTTGCCACTTTAAGTGGCTGCCACTCTCACTGCTAGTGACCATTACCTCCTTACCAGCTAAATCCTTCTCACACTCACTCCCAAACTCATCTATGCGAAGCTTCAGCCTCCTATTTTCCTTCTGAAGAAGTAGAACCTCCTTCTTCAACACTTGAACCTGAGATTCTAAAACACTACAACAAGCCATGGTGCCTGGTAACAGCCCACGCTAACTCCCAGGGCTTAGGACAGGTATGACCGCAGGTGACCACTGACCTCAGCGATTGTAAATCAGGCGGAGAGGATTGTAAATCAGATGAAGAGGATCGTAAATCAAGTGAAGAGGATTGTAAATCAGGTTAGGAGTATTGTAAATCAGTTGAGGAGGATTGTATATCAGGTGGAGAGGATGGTAAATCAGGTGGAGAGTATGGCTTATCAGGCGGAGAGGATTTGACATCAGGTGGGGAGGATTGTAAATCATGTTGATTGGATTGTAAATCAGGTGGGGAAGATTGTAATCAGGTGAGAAGAATTGTAAATCAAGTGATGAGGATTGTAATTCAGGTGATTATAAATCAGGCTTCGAGGATTCAAATCAGGCGTACATGATTGTAAATCAGGTGGAGAAGTTTGTAAATCATGAGAAGAGGATTCTAAATCAATCACAGGGGATTGTAAATCTGACAGAGAATATTGTAAATTACACTTCGAGGAGTGTAATACAGTGGTTAAGGATCGTAAAGCAGTGGTTAAGGATTATAAATCAAAGGTCGCTGATTGTAAATCAAACGTCTATAATACGTTGAGGATTGTAAATGAAACGTTGAGGATTGTAAATCAGACGTTGAGGATTGTAAATGAAACGTTGAGCATTGTAAATCAGACGTTGAGGATTGTAAATGAAACGTTGAGGATTGTAAATCAGACGTTGAGGATTGTAAATGAAACGTTGAGGATTGTAAATGAGACCTCGTGGATTGCATAGACATCGAGGATTGTAAATCAGAATTTCACCAAAGAAAAACAAACGAATTGACAATTACCTTGAAACAAATTTAATATTTCCAGAAAATTTACATTGTAATGAACAACTGATAACAGTATAATGTATAATTATAAGAAAATAAGTACGACTGACACTATAATGCACAATTGACTACTGTATAAGGTATAATTAACTACACTATAATGCACAATTCCCATCATTGACAGCATTATGAGGTACAACTGACAGCATTATGAGGTACAACTGACAGTATTATGAGGTACAACTGACAGCATTATGAGGTACAACTGACAGTATTATGAGGTACAACTGACAGCATTATGAGGTACAACTGACAGCATTATGAGGTACAACTGACAGTATTATGAGGTACAACTGACAGTATTATGAGGTACAACTGACAGCATTATTAGGTACAACTGACAACATTATGAGGTACAACTGACAGCATTATTAGGTACAACTGACAGTATTATGAGGTACAACTGACAGTATTATGAGGTACAACTGACAGTATTATGAGGTACAACTGACAGCAGCAGTGTGGAAGGCAGCAGTGTGGGAGGCAGCAGTGTGGAAGGCAGCAGTGTGGAAGGCAGCAGTGTGGAAGGCAGCAGCGTGTAAGGCAGCAGTGTGGAAGGCAGCAGTGTGGAAGGCAGCAGTGTGGAAGGCAGCAGTGTGGAAGGCAGCAGTGTGGAAGGCAGCAGTGTGTAAGGCAGCAGTGTGGAAGGCAGCAGCGTGTAAGGCGGCAGTGTGGAAGGCAGCAGTGTGGAAGGCAGCAGTGTGTAAGGCAGCAGTGTGTAAGGCAGCAGCGTGTAAGGCGGCAGTGTGGAAGGCAGCAGTGTGGAAGGCAGCAGCGTGTAAGGCGGCAGTGTGGAAGGCAGCAGTGTGGAAGGCAGCAGTGTGGAAGGCAACAGTGTGGAAGGCAGCAGCGTGTAAGGCGGCAGTGTGGAAGGCGGCAGTGTGGAAGGCGGCAGTGTGGAAGGCAGCAGTGTGGAAGGCAGCAGTGTGGAAGGCAGCAGCGTGGAAGGCAGCAGTGTGGAAGGCAGCAGTGTGGAAGGCAGCAGTGTGGAAGGCAGCAGTGTGGAAGGCAGCAGTGTGGAAGGCAGCAGTGTGGAAGGCAGCAGCGTGGAAGGCAGCAGTGTGGAAGGCAGCAGCGTGTAAGGCGGCAGTGTGGAAGGCAGCAGTGTGGAAGGCAGCAGTGTGGAAGGCAGCAGCAGTAATATTTTGAAGTCGGTCAAAAGAGTCAGTCTTTAGTTATTCAACGGAAATCAATATAACAGATTAATAAAACTGTTAAATTTAAACTTTAAATTTAACAATTTTATTAATTTGTTATACTGACATGACCCAAGAAAGTTCAGGCTTCGTAGGTGCAAATTTGAAATTTTACTGAAATTGTTAAAAAAAAATTAATTGCAGTTATCGGATGATGTTATTTTCCGAAAGGCTTCAAACTCTCAGTGTTTATGAGTTTCATTAGGAGAAATCGCTGTCAATTTCATCTACGGAAATTTTAAATTGACAATTTTATTAAATTTAATTTCCATGTAATATATAGAGAACGGTTCTTGTGGACGCTTTCAAACCTGCCAATTTGTCGTTTTGTTCTTTTATAATACTGAACTTTCTTAAAAAAACACAACATATTTTTCTTAGAGGATTGTAGAGAATTTTATATAGAATAGGGCTGTAAAAAATGATATATATTGATAACGAGCGGTTATCAATATATATATATATATATATATATATATATATATATATATATATATATATATATATATATATAATAAATTTTTACGAGTTTAGTAAAGCAATAAATATTATAATGTTAAATTAGTTAATATCAGAGTCTATTATATTGTTATTTATGGTGTTTTCGTATTCCATTAACTTTCTTCAAGGCTTCCCTTTTGTAACTTTAGAGCGACTTATCCGATCAGCTCTAAGTGTTCAACTCTAGCATTTCGTTTTGATTATAATAATCAACTCAAGGGAACTATGAATAAGTGAATGTCTGTGTAACAGTTGACAAGTGCAGGTCCTTTCTGCTTAATTTTTACATATGGAATTCCGAAACTGGTTTCCATGAGATAACTTTAGAAAGCCTCTTTCGATCGGCTTCAAACTTTCATCACTCTTGTAACCTACTTACAAGAATGTTGGTATTGAGAATGGTTTATGCAAGGGCCATTTTCTCTCTCATAATCTTGAAATTATTTAAAATAATATTGCATTAAATAATTATAGCAAGTCTCCTCCAAGATGTTGCCTTGATGCTGGTGGCGGGATCTTGATTCAAGGAACTGGATTTATCTTCCCCTACTTTGGGTTAAATCTAAATGCTTCCGATTCCCAAGCAGATATAGATAGGACCTCTATAAGTTGAGCGTTTTTCCCTATATAAAACTGTCAATTCTGAAGAGCATCATTCTTTGCAGTAACTGGAGAATGTATCTTCCGGAAGGCTTCAAACTCTTAGTTTTGTTTTACTTTTCTCAAAGAAAACTTCTCTTTGATTTTACGTTGAATAATTTATGTACCAATTTTTTAATAAAACTGATTTTAATGGAAAAATGAAAATGTCTTCTCTTATCAGGAATAAGTCACATTGTTGGGCTTTATTTTTTCTTAAGTTATGTGTGCATAATATTTGTTGTACCTACAAAGCCTTTGTAAAATGCTTGAGTGTTGTATGCAAAGCCTAAATAACTCTTAAATAACAAAAAAGGCACAATACCGTGACTGGAACGATACACAAATAACCCGCACATAGAAGAGAGGACCGAAACGTCGTCGTAAGCTCCTCTCTTCTATGTGCGGGTTATTTGTGTATCTAAATAACTCTTACTTGTTTACATAAACCTTAAACACTGGTCTGTCCAGGAGGAAAAATTTTGGTTTAATTTCGCCTCTCTTGGTCTCAATTTGTACGTTTTTTTTATGGAAGAAATAGGGAAAACTGAAATACTCCTATTTTTGCTATTAATTAGGAGTTTCATCGATTAGTTTTATCCTTTCATCGGTGATAACTTGATAATGCAACTTCTGAGAGGCTTCAAACTTAATGTGTTGTTGCAATTTAAACTCTTTGTCACTGAGATTATAATAGAATGCCTCTTCAGCCTAACTTCAAAGCTGGTATTTCTCCGTGGAAGTACCGAACTAATTTTGGGCTGTGTCTTAATTTGGCATTCTAATTGGGGAAATTAGATATCAGTTTCCATATGATAACTTGTGAATGCCTCTTCTGATTTGCTTCCAATCAACATTAATAATGAACTGTATTATAAAACGTATGCCGCACGCTGCACTATTCTCACCGCGTTCACTGAGGCCCAGTGGTCTGAGGTTATGCAATACTGAGATACTATTCTTGGATCGCGCAGCGACAAAAGCATATCTAGTTATACCTGTCTCTAATTAGTAGTTTCTCTCATTTTTTGCTTCTCAAGCTATTGCAGGTTGAGCGAGTCAATCTTCATAGGAAAGATTCCTTTTAAAATTAATTTTTTCCTCATTCTTCTCTTATGTTCTCTAATGCATTTATATATATTCTATAAAACAGAGACTTGCTCTGTGTCTGATATTCTAAATGAAACCTTAACATATAACTGCAGAATAAACTTAGGACCCCTGTTACTTAAACAGGTTGAAATAAATTCAAACAGTGAATTTGGGTTATTACTCGAAGACACTACAACAGATAAACAGGTGTCCAAACAGTGAATTCGGGTCATTACTCACCCTTATGCACTGCAACAGATAAACAGGTGTACGGAACAATACATTAGCTCCAACTACAATCCACCTTGCCTCCGGTTCTAAACCTAGCTTGCAGTAACTGCCCTGGGAGCAGTTAATGTGTTATCAGGCACTAACGAGGCAATTAAGTGGGCAGTGCTTAAGAGGCCGGCGGCCCCGTGGAGGAGTAATTAGCAGGCTCCACTAGGGAGGTTAGCTGAAGAAAATGACTGAAGCATTATTTGCTTTGTTATTTTCCTAGGGGAGTCATGTTGGTGGAAGAGGAGATAGAGGGAAGAGGGAAGGAGAGGGGCAAGAGAGGAGAGCGAAAAGGAAATGAAAAGGAGAGAAGAGGGGAGAAGAGTGAGCAGAATAAAATAAAGAGGGGAAAGAGACAGAAAGAGAGAAGGGAGAGAGAAGGCGAGGAGAAAGAGTAGACAGGAGAGAGGAGGGGGGGAGGAGGAGAGAGAGAGAAAGAAGAGAATAGAAGGCTAGAACGAATAAAATATAAAGTGATAATGGTGAGGGAGATAAACTGGTGAGTGTTTGAGAGGAAAAGACAGTAGAAGTTAATAGAGGTGGTAAGAAATGAGAGGGACAAAAGGAAAAATGGAAAGTGGGATGAAAGTGAAAACGAAAGGTGAGAGAAGGGGAAGAAGAGACTGAAATGAAGTATGGAGAAAAATAAGAGGGATGGTTTAAAACTAAGAAGGGAGAGCAAGAGGGGAGATTAAGATAAATCTTGAGACTGCTAAGACAATGAGTAATATCAAAAGTCACTCAGTATCAATACAACTTCCACTTAAACGAAAAACGTCAAAACTGAGATGAAGGAAATTTATCAAAGACTGAGAGTTATGCAGCAATTATTATGTGCCGTAAGTTTAACATACAGCGTTGTGTCTTCAAATAATATACTCATAGATGTGCATATTTTACTTAATATATGTCTAATGTTGTTTTTGTTTGTAGTTAAAACGTAAATATCATGATTTACATATTATATATTTTTATATATTTAGTTGCAGTATTAGGCAAGATGTTATAAACACTGCATGTTTTGTGCTGGCAGATTCGAGATTCTGATTGGATGTTTTCAACTACATGATGTTTGCTCATCTGACACTTGAGGTGCATTATGGGAGATGTGTTAAGGTCACAGAAAAATACCACATTCAAAATTATACCAATTTTTGTGGTAGAGAATGACCTCGTTGGTGATCCGAGACATGAATCTTTTTCTCTGCAGTACTGTTGGAAGAGACTTATTTAGAATTAGTGAGGAGCTTGTGACGATGTTGTTCTTTAGATTTAGTAGTTAACTTTTTGTGATTTTGTACAGTGAGACAATATGATCGAGGAAAAGCATCTAACTCTAGACTGGCTAGCCCTCATCTTTGATAATATAGTATCTTAACTGAGACAAATGGACCAAGATTAATAAGGTTACAGTAACAATATATATATATATATATATATATATATATATATATATATATATATATATATATATATATTTATTATGTATATATGCAAAACAACCACTCTGAAAGAATAGAGAAATTCCAAGCACTTTCGTGACTACTCACATTATCAAGGAACTATGAAAGTAAAGCATCCAAGGAAGCTATATAAGGGGTCTGGCCAGCACCTCACTATCAGATCCCACAACGGTTAAACACCTGACGCGCGCCGACCCAACTTGGATAGGTTCTTTGCACAACTCACCCACAAACTATTCTACCCAAGAAAATTTAAAAATTATTATTTGTCCAGTGTATTATTAAATTCTTCCCAAATTCTATTAATTATAAATTGATCTAATTTATATAAACCAAAGGAAATATTCATATTATTGTCAAAACTGCTTTTTATGAAACAAGATTCAATTATATTCCTGTCGACCATGGACTTGCTTGATACTACTTTCTCAACTTTTTGAAAATCAATTGGATGGTTAAAATCTCTTACATGAATAAATAGAGCATTGGAATCTTGTCCAGTTCTAATGCTATATTTATGTTGTTTTAATCTTAGTTCGAGATTTTTACCAGTTTGACCGTAATAAACTTTATCGCAAATTTTACAAGGAATCTTATAGACACATCCATCAGCATTTTGGGGGGAATTCTTTATCAAAAGTTTTTTTACTGTATCAAGATTTTTGAATACAACTTTAATATTAAAAGTCTTAAGAAGAGAAGGCATATCAACCAAGTTTTCATGGTAAGGGAGACTAATAAAAACACACAAACCAGGGAATCCAGTCAGACCAATTATTAGCTCCATAGGGTCAGTTTCATATAAATTATCCAAATGGCTTGTTGATATTTTGAGCCCTATTGTTGGCAAAATTTCTAACTTTAATGTTAAAAACAACAGACTTGGTTGATAAATTAAGCTCCTTGACTGACTTAAATGATTTTAACATGGTTAGTTTTGATGTTACTTCCTTGTTTACGAAAGTTTCTGATGATTTATTAAGTTTCTTATCTGAAGAACTCGTTAACTATGATTTACCATTGCGAGTTCCTACTATCATTAAACTTATTAAACTTTGCATTGTTGATGCAAAATTTGTATTTAATGATAAGTTTTACACTCAGAAGTTTGGTATGGCAATGGGAAATCCTCTTTCACCTGTTCTTAGTAACCTATACATGGAATTTTTTGGAAACAAGGTTGCTTAACACAATCCTCCCTAATAGAGCTAAATGGTTCAGATATGTTGATATTTTGTGTCTTATGCCCAAAAATGTAGATATACACCATTTCCTTGGAAAATGAAATAGCGTAGCCCATTCTATAAACTTTACTGTTGAGTTTGAAGAAAATAACTCATTGCCTTTTCTAGATGTTTTAATTATTAAGGGTAATAATGAATTAAAATTTAAAATTTACAGAAAACCTACAAATAACTGTTCCTATGTCCACTATTATTCCTCGCATCAAGATAGAGTCAAACTGTCTGTTTTCTCATCAATGTTTTTGAGAGCTTTACGAATTTGTAGTCCTGAGTTCATAGATGAGGAAATATCCAAAATTTATGAAATAGGTAATGATTTAAAATACCCAAGAAATGTAATTGATAAATCTTTTAAAGTTGCTAGAAATACTTTTTACAATCCAAAAAGGGACAACCAGCCTTATTCAACTAAAAATATGTTGGTTCTCCCTTACCATGAAAACTTGGTTGATATGCCTTCTCTTCTTAAGACTTTTAATATTAAAGTTGTATTCAAAAATCTTGATACAGTAAAAAAACTTTTGATAAAGAATTCCCCCCAAAATGCTGATGGATGTGTCTATAAGATTCCTTGTAAAATTTGCGATAAAGTTTATTACGGTCAAACTGGTAAAAATCTCGAACTAAGATTAAAACAACATAAATATAGCATTAGAACTGGACAAGATTACAATGCTCTATTTATTCATGTAAGAGATTTTAACCATCCAATTGATTTTCAAAAAGTTGAGAAAGTAGTATCAAGCAAGTCCATGGTCGACA
The DNA here is from genome assembly GCF_038502225.1 of Cherax quadricarinatus. Taxonomy (NCBI): domain Eukaryota; kingdom Metazoa; phylum Arthropoda; class Malacostraca; order Decapoda; family Parastacidae; genus Cherax; species Cherax quadricarinatus. The sequence continues at coordinate 41,744,078 of NC_091312.1, forward strand.
GGAATATAATTGAATCTTGTTTCATAAAAAGCAGTTTTGACAATAATATGAATATTTTCTTTGGTTTATATAAATTAGATCCATTTATAATTAATAGAATTTGGGAAGAATTTAATAATACACTGGACAAATAATAATTTTTAAATTTTCTTGGGTAGAATAGTTTGTGGGTGAGTTATGCAAAGGACCTATCCAAGTTGGGTCGGCGCGCGTCAGGTGTTTAACCGTTGTGGGATCTGATAGTGAGGTGCTGGCCAGACCCCTTATATAGCTTCCTTGGATGCTTTACTTTCATAGTTCCTTGATAATGTGAGTATTCACGAAAGCGCTTGGAATTTCTCTATTCTTTCAGAGTGGTTGTTTTGCATACTATATATATATATATACTCTATAACACATCAGTTTAATATAATATGTGAAGTTTCTTTGGGGTTAGGGAGTGGGGGGGGGGGAAATGTTTTCATCATCTTGAGAGTGCTTTCCACACGGCCGGACGAGTCAACAAGAACTGACAATAATGAATTGCTCGAGGTTAATTCAGGTAAAAATCGATTAATCGAAATGAAGAGAGTAAAGGACTACACGTCAGACCGAGCAAGACGAACAACACACGACCTACACTCTACGGAGGTTATATATCGACAAAGAGCTAGACTTCTTTTCCTGTCTTGATAAATCAGGTCCGGATAATGAAGTTGAAGGCTCTCTTCCAACCCTGCACTCCTCGAGACCCAATTGGAGATAAGCATTATAAAAAATGAAGAGAAATGCCATGCTCTCATGATAAAAGAGAAAAAAGATTTGATTGCGAAGGACAATGTAGAGAATGGATTAAAACTCTTAATACAACTACTACTACTACCACTGCTACTGCTGCTGCTGCTACTGCTGCTGCTACTGCTGCTGCTGCTACTGATGCTGCTGCTGCTGCTGCTGCTGCAATTTAGATTAAGGGACAAGTACATTGCTCCAATACTGTACGTGTCACACACAATTTTAGGTAAGGGTTTACGTTCTAGAATGACTATGGATCAATCACATAGCCGCCACTATTAATTACATTTAGTATAAATTACCAGGTCACTTCCAGGTCAAAATAATCGTGCCAGTGAACTGTGGACTGCAGTTATGCATTCAGGTCTACAAGTTTTTCATGAGTAATCAATAGACGGGCCTGAGGGTTCCAGAGTCCACCATCAAAATTTCTATGGCAAACAGTACCTCATCACTGTCCATTCTTAGCACACTGAAAACCTTGATATGTTTGTGGGGACGCTTTGTTTCCCAACTTGAATGTAGACAGTTCGAAACCTCTAACGGACTCTGGTTAGCCTATGTGACTAGAGTATTATGTAACCACTTCCCCTCCAGAGGGGAAGGAGGGTGGGGTAACAGCTCACCCTGAGACGCTTGAGCTGAGAATTATGAATCATGGAGTGATTGACATTCTGTCATATTGAGAGTGTCCATTCCCTGAAAGGAGGTTCCTTGACGCTGGTGAGGGGCTCTTGATATAGGGAATTGGATCTATACTCTGGTTCTCTGAATTGAGCCTAAATACCTTACATCCCCCCCCCCTCCACATTCGCTCTATAATCCTTCGTTTTTAGCGCTCCCCCAGGATTATAATAATTATAATGAGAGTGACCATTTACTGTCACTCATGGCGGCAGCCACTGCTGGCAATAATGCCCTGGGCAGGAAGCCCACAAAGCTAGACTCAGTTGGCAGTTTTTTAATTGCCTGGAGGCGGTCTTGTGATCAGGTCTTGTCAAAACATAGTAAAATGTTTTTTCTCCGGGATGTGAGCATAATAGGCACGGATTAGTAAGACGCAGGCACATCTAATTAGCATGTACTCTAGACGTCTGCTCTTGAAAGAGAGATGGACAGTAATAAGAGTCAGTTTAAATGTACTTAGTGAGTCTCCTGTATCAAGAGTATTACAAGAACTTTCCAAGTGTGTTGAACGTTGGTTGCAACGATGATCAGATAGTACAACAACTCTTGTTAGCAAGCAAAACTAAAGTGCTAATCAACAGTTTGTCTAGAAGAAGCGACCAAAGACCTCAGGCCACTGCTAGATTCCAGATGAAGGAAGCGCAGCTAGGCAGGTGAAGCAAGCGAACATGAGCCTTATGCAACTACAAATCCCTGGTGTGGGAAGCATAACTGGGCAGGATTCTTGTATTTAATTAAACAGGCTGTGGTCAGTTATTTCTGTGCAAGGTTAGGAAAAGCTGGAACTAAAGTACACTGATGACAGGTAAGAACTCAGGTGTTATGAATCCTTAAGCTGTGTATTTGTTCTGGAAAGAGTCACATGTAATATTGATCAAGTGTACTGGATCGTTATCCTGGTAATGGATCCTGGAAATGGATCCAGTACTACACCTTTATCATGTTCGTACATCCTATGGAACGACGACTATTCTCTCGTTCGGAGATGGGGCCTAAAAATAGGTGCGAGCATCCCTGGAGAGCTAGGAACCAACCCTGAATCACACAGTGGTACAGCCACCTGCACCAGACAAGATAACAGACATAAGGTTCCCAAATGTTATGTTTATTACGAATAATAATGGGGCAAGCGTGATCCCTGAAGAACTCCACTTGTAAAGTTCAACCACTCGGATGCTTCTCAATACTATACCATTCGTAACTGCCTGTCAAAGAGCCAGTCCTTCAGCCAGGCCAAAAACTTAGTTTCAAACAGGTTTTCGTAAAATATTTATTAAGCCTTTTCTTAGGTTGATATATTATATTTGGGCTAACTTCTTCAAAAGGCAATTTATTCTAATGTCCTGTGATACTTCAAACAGAAGGGGGCTGGGGAATAATCGCGTCAGTATCTTTGTATATTTGTATTTTTCAAAATTCACTTTAACACGCAAACTTGTAGCCTAAATGGCTCATGAAATTCCAGTGCATATATTTCAATTTCTTCAATTTCTCGTAAAGTGACACCTTAACTGAAGACTTGTTGCTGACAACAGCTGAAGACTGTGTTGTTGAAAACAGCTGTAGACTGTTTTACTGGCAACAGCTGAAGATTGCGTTGCCGACAACAGCTGAAAAGTGTTATTTGCAACAGCTGAAGATTGTTATTTGCAACAACTGACGACTGGTGTTTACAGTAGACTAAGACTGTTGTTTTCAAACAGCCGAAGTCTGCTGTTTACATCAAGTGAAGACAGTAGTGTTTATTGTTTACAAGAGCTGAAGACTGGATTCTTTACAGCATCTGGTGACTATACTTTTTATAACAGATGAAGACTGCATTGTTAGCAACAGCTGGTGTGTGTGTGTGTGTGTGTGTGTGTGTGTGTGAGAGAGAGAGAGAGAGAGATTCCAAGCATATATAGAAAACTGTACTCGGACATTTATTTATCCAAGAGAGGAATTGTCAGCTACTCTAAGTTACATCAATCATCAGCTTGAAGCTATATCAGCCTGGGGAAAACGATATCAGGTCACATTTGCTGAGAAATCACAAATGATGATGGTCTCTAGGCACCATGATGTTAATGCAGGAGCAGTGGTAAGAATGAATTTGAGTGTGTTGGTACCCGGGGAAGAAGTTGATATCCTTGGGGTGAAATTTGATTCCAAACTGACCAGGAAAATCACGTTGTAAATCTTGCAAACAAAGCTGCCAGGAAGCTTATAGCACTTACACATACGCCGCATCTGCTCGACAGTAGAGGTTGCAATATTCTGTTTGAAGCACAAGTACGCTCACACCTTTAGTTTTCTCCACTTTCTTGGTTGCCTACTCTTCGTCTCATCTGCAGCTTCTTGACAGAGTACACAAAGAAGGGATGAGGGCGGCCTTACTGTTATGTACAAGGGCAATATTTTCAAAATACCACACTTGGCTCCACTCCGAGGACAGCGAGAAGTGAAATTTTACACAAGACGGGCAGCAAGCAGTATCTACACTTTGCACACTTCTCCAGAACATCGCTTCATCTTACATCATTTATTCCTAGGACGACGTGTATCTGGAACATGTTCCTACAGCATAAGGACCTGATGTAACAACTCTTAGATGGTAAATAAAGTTAGGATCCTTAACCTAACCTTGTAAAACCCTGTGTAGAGAGAGAAAGAGAGAGAATGAGAGACCGGGGGGAGGGGGGAAACGACGACTACGACCTGTCAAATGATGTCTTGACTCTGAAAGCTGTCAAGACAACGTCAAATTTTTACGTTTACAATTTCTCAATATTTTTGGACGTTCAACGTTCTCCACATTATAAAAATATAATTTAGAAAAAGTGAACATTTTTATTGTCAGTTAAAAACGACCACATAAAATTTAGAAAGCATTTATTTCACTTCCCATTACATCTTCATCTACAAAGAGAAAAGCACACACTCTCACTCTTACATCTCTCTCTCTCTCTATCTCTCTCTTTCTCTCTCTGTCACTTTCGCAATCAAAAATCTTTTCCAGATAATGTGTCGACGAAGGGAGAGACGAGAGAGACTGGAAGGAGATAAATTTTACAAACATAGAGAGAGAGAGAGAGAATTACGAACAGGAAAGGACGATTACTAAAATGAGAAGATTTCGAATAGTAAAGAAAGTTCACGAAGAGAAAAGAAACATTTCAAAAGGGAGAGGAAGATAATGAAAAGGAAAGATAACGATAAGGAGAGGGAGTTCAAAGACAAAAAAAAAAAAGGGGGATATAGAAATAGATTACGAAGGAGCAGAAATAGATTACAAGAAGGTGGAAGACAAGGATAATAAAAGATTAATAACAATACAGAGAAATAAATCAAGAGGAGAGCAAGATGAGAAAGTTACCGGAGGAGGAGAAAGAACGGAGAGAGATTTTGGAGAGGAGACGGCGAGGAGAACGGAACTGAGAGAGAGAGAGAGAGAGAGAGAGAGAGAGAGAGAGAGAGAGAGAGAGAGAGAGAGAGAGAGAGAGAGAGAGAGAGAGAGAGAGAGAGAGAATGTTTACGAGAGATTAACTTTAAAGGGAATTCCTACATGCTATTAAAGGGCTCTTCACCCAAAGAACTGAAGCTGTATGACCCCCATACAAGTTTTACTCTGCCTAGTAAAGGATAATAATGATAATAATAATCATAATGACAATGATTAAAAGAAAGATCGCTGTAACTATGTTTTGTAAATCATCTTTATAATATGAATGAATAAAGGAGGTATAGATGCAGGTGAAGCAAGAGTTGAAACAACAGATAAAGCAAGAAGTGAAGCAGGACATAAGAAGAGAGAGATAAAGCACTGGATGACGATGATGATAATGGTTTGCTGGTAGGTAGGCAGGCTGACAAGTAAGCAGGCTGACAGGTTGGCAGGCAGGTTGGCTGGCACACAGGAAGGCTAACAGGCTGACAGACAGGCAGACAGCCAGGCAAGGTAGAATGCTTGTGGACACATCGTGTCAACACAACAACAAAAGGTCATTATGCAAGCTGAAGCCACGTCCACTGGCTTTGTTTGGTTCCAATAATGCTTTACACAGCATATCAAAGGCTCCACAATGGAGGTCTAGGTCGACTATTGTTTTTAGTCTTTATTTTTACTGATGTAATGTAAAGGCAATTTTATGACAGTTTGACACAATAGGAGAAATTCATGGTGATAGAGCGATGCATTATCTGTGATTTTTTTAATTTGCAACTAGGGAATAATATGGAAGGTTACTGAATGATAAGATCTTACACTCAGACATTTCAACCACATTTTAGACGTAATATACGTATCATAGGAATATAAGAACGAAGGAACACTACAGCAGGCCTACTGGCCCATGCTAGGTAGGTCTTTTCAAACCCAAACATTCCCAACCACATATCTGTCCAATCAAGAATCAGAGCTATCATTTTCTTTAAAGACTCTATTCAAAAGAAAAGACACTGCACTTATCCTTAAAATTATCAGTGACTTGAGAGATTTTAGTGTCAAAACAGGAAATAGAGAATTACGACTCCTTGCTTATTAAAATTCTCTACAATAACAGACAGAAAATAAGATATGGAGTTAACTACGGAGCTTCCAGACATTAAGGAACATTGCACCAACTACTTCGATGAAATTAATTCAGTATTTAATTATACCGATGCACTAATAGTGGGATATTTCATTATTCCCAACGAAAATTGAAGCTATCTATCAGGACACAGCGACCTAATACATTTATCTGAGATAACCATTAAGTAAAAGCAACCATAATATTATATTGTTCTGTTTACATTATACCCATCTATCCACACGCACGCACGCGCACACACACACACACACACACACACACATACATTCATACATACATACACACACATATATATATATATATATATATATATATATATATATATATATATATATATATATATATATATATATATATATATATATTTATTTTTTTATTATCACACTGGCCGATTCCCACCAAGGCAGGGTGGCCCGAAAAAGAAAAAAGAAAAACTTTCACCATCATTCACTCCATCACTGTCTTGCCAGAAGGGTGCTTTACACTACAGTTTTTAAACTGCAACATTAACACCCCTCCTTCAGAGTGCAGGCACTGTACTTCCCATCTCCAGGACTCAAGTCCGGCCTGCCGGTTTCCCTGAACCCCTTCATAAATGTTACTTTGCTCACACTCCAACAGCACGTCAAGTATTAAAACCCATTCCTCTCCATTCACTCCTATCAAACACGCTCACGCATGCCTGCTGGAAGTCCAAGCCCCTCGCACACAAAACCTCCTTTACCCCCTCCCTCCAACCTTTCCTAGGCCGACCCCTACCCCGCCTTCCTTCCACTACAGACTGATACACTCTTGAAGTCATTCTGTTTCGCTCCATTCTCTCTACATGTCCGAACCACCTCAACAACCCTTCCTCAGCCCTCTGGACAACAGTTTTGGTAATCCCGCACCTCCTCCTAACTTCCAAACTACGAATTCTCTGCATTATATTCACACCACACATTGCCCTCAGACATGACATCTCCACTGCCTCCAGCCTTCTCCTCGCTGCAACATTCATCACCCATGCTTCACACCCATATAAGAGTGTTGGTAAAACTATACTCTCATACATTCCCCTCTTTGCCTCCAAGGATAAAGTTCTTTGTCTCCACAGACTCCTAAGTGCACCACTCACCCTTTTCCCCTCATCAATTCTATGATTCACCTCATCCTTCACAGACCCATCCGCTGACACGTCCACTCCCAAATATCTGAATACATTCACCTCCTCCATACTCTCTCCCTCCAATCTGATATCCAATCTTTCATCACCTAATATTTTTGTTATCCTCATAACCTTACTCTTTCCTGTATTCACTTTTAATTTTCTTCTTTTGCACACCCTACCAAATTCATCCACCAATCTCTGCAACTTCTCTTCAGAATCTCCCAAGAGCACAGTGTCATCAGCAAAGAGCAACTGTGACAACTCCCACTTTATGTGTGATTCCTTATCTTTTAACTCTACGTCTCTTGTCAAGACCCTCGCATTTACTTCTCTTACAACCCCATCTATAAATATATTAAACAACCACGGTGACATCACACATCCCTGTCTAAGGCCTACTTTTACAGGGAAATAATTTCCCTCTTTCCTATGTACTCTAACTTGAGCCTCACTATCCTCGTAAAAACTCTTCACTGCTTTCAGTAACCTACCTACTACACCATACACCTGCAACATCTGCCACATTGCCCCCCTATCCACCCTGTCATACGCCTTTTTCAAATCCATAAATGCCACAAAGACCTCTTTAGCCTTATCTAAATACTGTTCACTTATATGTTTCACTGTAAACACCTGGTCCACACACCCCATACCTTTCCTAAAGCCTCCTTGTTCATCTGCTATCCTATTCTCAGTCTTACTTTTAATTCTTTCAATAATAACTCTACCATGCACTTTACCAGGTATACTCAACAGAATAATTCCCCTATAATTTTTGCACTCTCTTTTGTCCCCTTTGCCTTTATGCAAAGGAACTATGCATGCTCTCTGCCAATCCCTGGAAATTTTCCCCTCTTCCATTTTATTAAATAATTGAAACCATAAACTACACCCCCACCTGCTTTCATTTCTATTTTTACCCCATCAACCCCCTTTTCCCTTCCCCCCCTTTCATTTACCTACTGTTCAAAACTTCCCCCACACTCGTGTTTCCCCCCTTAAAAAGGTTGTTTTTCCTTTTCCCCAAAAAACCCATTTTCATAACTTTAAAAATTTCCCTAAAAATTTCCCCTCCATCTTTAATACCCCCTTAACTCTCCATTTAAAAATTTCCCCTTTCCTTTTTTTAACTAAAAACCCATTTGTTCTCAAATTTCAAAACTTTTAATTTTTCCTCCAAAACTTTTTTCTTTTTTTCCAAAAAAATTTTTTGATAACATCTCACCCACTCTCTCATTTTCTCTTTTTTTCCCCACTCTCTTAACCTCTCTTTTTTCTCCATATCTCTTCCCTCCTTGTCACTTCTTTTGAAAAATTTTTTCCATAATAATTTTTCTCCCTTACTATTCTCTTTCTTCACCCCTTTTACCAATCGCTCCTTTTCCCTTTCCCCCCCAACTTTCCTGTAACCCCCAACCTTCTGCTGAACCTGAAATTTCTTTTTTAAACCTCCCCCATACCTCTTAAAATTGCCTATGCTCTCTTTGGGCCCCACCCTTCCTCCAATAGCTTTTTTATATTTTTCCCCCTAACCCTCCTCTTTTAGTTTATAAAAACCTCTCTTTCCCTGATGCTTCTATTCCCCCTTGTATCCCATCTACCTTTTTCTCTCGGTGTAGCTAAACTGGAGTGATCTGATTTTCTGTCCCCCTCTATAAACATGTACATCCTGAAGTCTACTCAACAGTTTTTTATTTTAATTTTCAAAAAAACTATGTCATTTCCCCCTACATCATATCTTTTCCCCCATTTACCCTTTTTTTCTTAAATATGTATTACCAAATTTTTCCCCTTTTCTATAAATTTCCCAATCAAAGGGCCCCCCATTATCTTTTAACCTTTTTAAAACTTCCCCTACCACCCCTCTCAAAAGTTTCTCTATTTTGTTGGCCCCCTCCCCAAGTCTCTCCATTGGTTAAAAAAGGCTCCTATACTTTAACTCTCCCAAAATCTCTCTCTCTCCCTCATTCCCTCTTCTCCGGGTGCTTTTAAAACGCTTTTTTGCCCCTTTCCCCTCCACCCAAACCCTTTTTCCCAAACCCAAATAATTCTTTTTAAAATTCATATTCTTTTTTCCCCCGAGTCATTCAACATTACTCCCCCCTTCCCTTTTTTGCTCTAACTCCTCAGATTCTAGTTTAATCCCATTTATTTCCCCCACAAGCCCCCTACCTTTTGGTTTTGCCATTGGACCGGACACCCCTTTCCTTTCATTCATAACATCAGCAGTCATCTGTTTCTTGTCATCTGCCCCTCATCCACGCACTTTTAACATCCCAGTTTTAAAAATTTTTCTTCTTTCTTTTTTTTTTTAAAATGTTACGGGAAGTATTTACTGGCCATTTCCCCCAAATTTTAGTCGCCCCCTTTGGAAAAACCCCGGGGGAAAAGGGTTTTTTTCCCCATTTCCCCCATGGACAATGGAAGAAATAAAAAAGAACAAGACCCTTTTTAAAAAAAAGGGGGAAAAACCTGGTTTGTTATATATATGCATGTGCTTTGTAAATGTGCCCAAAAGTGTAAGTTGGATAGCAAGATATCCTTTATCTAGCGTTTTTATAAGACAGAAAAAGAAACCAGCAATCCTCCATCATCAAAAAATTTACAGGTTTCTTTTTCCACAGTCATTTTGGAAGGACAGTGGTACTTCCCGGGGTGGTTCTGTCTAAACCCTACTACTATATATATAATATATATATATATATATATATATATATATATATATATATATATATATATATATATATACACACATACATGCAGGTAAAACTGGACATATAGCAAGAACTCTTTTAAAATTAAGTCCATTTTAAACATTTTCTCTTTATACGTGTTAATATATATTTTTTTAATTTTTTCATTTTTGCCTAATCCAAGTAAATATATTTTAGATAAGTTTACAATAATTTAATAATAAACAAACACAATAAAACCTATTTTTGTCGTTAGGTTCAGGGGTTTTTTAAAAAAATTTCATCAAATATTTCACTTATTTTTGGTGATTTTAAAAAACATATGGGTAAATAAACCAAATTTTGTTTTTTTGCAGACACGTAAATATGCTAACAGGTACATAAACGGGAAAATACATAATTTGAATTCAGTGAAATCTGGACGGACTGGAGGAGTGAAATAAGAATTTCATCCCGAGAAACTGCAACGTTTGAATTATAAGACAAAGTGAAAGAAGACCAAACACTGAAAACAAGGTTACAAAAATTTACAGCAAAAAATTTTTTTAGACTATACTTACGGGAATCATCAAATTTTTTTGGGTTGACATATGTAAGTTTTAAAAAAACAAACAAAAAAAATTGTTTTTTTATAAGTTTTCAACAGAATAAAAAGGGTTTCCATCACATCCCCAATTGCAAAAGCTAAAACACAACACCTCTTCAAGTCTTTTCCCAAAATTGAGACAAATTTCCCTGATTTTGGGGGCGTTTTTTTATATAAAGGGGAAAAAAGGGGAACATAACCATGACATAGACTGGGGAGGCAGTGATAAAATGGATAGTAACAAACTATTTGAAGGGAACCCAAAAAAAGTACACACACATAAATGTAAAAAAAACGATAATTTTTCCATGAGGGATCGGAAAAATCTTCTTCCTTTAAAGTATAGGGTTCCCTTAATAACTCCCAAAAAATGGGCCGGGTTTATTCAAAAGATTAGGAATCAACAGACCCCTGGCCCTGCGTCAGGGGGAACCATGAAATGCGGGAAATTTATTAATCAGGGTACAAATTAGGGAAAAAAAACGACCAACAGATCCCAAAAATTTCACTAACCCAAAAAGCCGGGGGACGTCAGGTATGCGGCATATGGGGAAAAGAGGGCAAAAAAACCCAAATTTCTGACTCACTTTCATCTAATAATTAAAGACAGAATGACAATCCCTTTTTCGACAAATGTTTATCAAACACACACACACACACACACACACACAGCAGGGCAAAACAGGGGCCCCACAAACCCATCCTCAAAACCCACAACCTATCCCCACCATCCCCACACACTCAATCCCTCCAACTTACCCAACACCCCGCTAAAGAATCCGAAAGCCACCAGGTCTCCCACCCTCCAAGGCCCCCCCAAAACCCCAGTGTTGGGGAAAAAGGCTTTAAGGGATGGGAAAAAACGTGATGGAATAACAAGTGATAGTGGCCGGGAAAATCAAAAACTCACCCGGAAACCCAAGCTCTCACAGGGAAAACCCAAAACTTACGGGTATGATAAAGGTTTCCCTCTTTCCCAAAAGGGATCCCGATCCCCGCGGAAAAACAGAGGGGAAAAGGGGGGGGGAGGAGGGACTGCTGATCAAAAAACAGGAATTTTTATGAGCTGGAAGAGGGGACAGGGGGGGAAGAAAATGATTACAAAGGAACCTTCCTCTAGAGGTCCCAAAAGGGGGTAATTGCAGTGATGTATAACCCCCCACAGAACAGCAGGAGGCCAAGGCAAAAGGGGATGGCGGAGGCCCAAAAAGGGGGGGATGGGTTTACACACTGGTGCAGTGGCCCGAAAAGCTCATGCATGCAGGGCCAAAACTCCTGATCATGGGTGACCCCCCCACCAGGAGATCGATTTGGGAGAACTTGGGGCCCACAAGGGGCCAAGATACATGGGGGCTAAAATGAAAAGGAAGGGGGATGGAAAAATTCATGTATAAAAAGTGAAAAGGGCCCCAAAAAGAGAGGGGAGAGGATAACCAACAAGACTACCTTAGGGAGTGCAGATATTGAGGACATCACATATGAAAGACCCCCCTTGGGGGCCCCGATCATTGGTTTTTAAACTTCGAAAAACACAGTAGAGCAACAAAATGGAGGGTGAGCGGAAGGCCAAAACCAAGAAGGCCCAAAATAAAGAGGGATTAAACTTTCTGAACGTATTTTAGTGGGACAGAAAAACTGGCAGGAAAGATTAATGGATGATGGGAAAATTTTGAAAAAGTGCGGGAGGGGCTGGGGAGGGTTTTTTACCAAAGGGGAACAGGAATAATGAAAAAACCCGGATGGGCCCCTGCACCCAAAAAGGTTCAGGAGGCGAAAACCAAGTGTCTGGGGAAAGGAAAAAAAATATAAAAGGCAAAAGGGCCCCCGGAGAATAAAAGGATCTTGAAACCAAAACAATTTGCCGGGGTAAGGGAAGGCCCCAAAGGCAATTAAAACGACATGAGCAAAACCTCGCCCGAAAGTTTTACAGCAACATCAGGAGGAAAAACAGTCAAGGACCAAGTAATCAGGCTAAGGAAAGGGAAAGGGAAAGGGGGAGAGACAACAAGAAAAGACAGTGAAATATGTTTAGAACTCAACAAGAGATTGGGGTGTTCACAGAGGGGACAGAAAGGGGCTCCCGAAAGACAGGAAATGGGCACACCCACCCAAATGCTGGACACAGTAAAAACAACCGGGGAAGAAGTGAAAGGGTTCTGAGTGAGCTAGATACCTCAAAAGGGAATGGGGCCCAAAATAACATTTTCCCCATGGGCCTGAGAAGAGAGGAGCAGAGGCCTATGTACCCTTTTCGAATATTCAATCATCTTTTCAGAAACAGGGGTTTCCTGGGCATGAAAACAAAGAAATGTAGTCTCAATCATTAAAAAGGGGACAGACATGAAAGCATAAACTACAGACCCGGGGTCCCGGCATGTATAGTATACAAATCATGGGAAGATTATCAGGGGGGGAAAGTGGTGGAACACCTGAAGAAAGGGAAAGATTTATCAACAGCGAACATGGTTTCCAGAGATGGGAAATCCTGTGTCCCAAAAAACCCACTGGGGTTCTATGACATGGTGACAGCAGTAAAAACAAGAGAGAGAGAGGGGGGGGTGGATTCCTTTTCTTGGACTGCAGAAGGCGTTTGACACAGTTCCACAAAGAAAATTAGTGCCAAAAAATGGAGGACCAAAAACGGGGGTAACAGGAAAAGGCCCACTGACTCGCTTTTCTGTCCCGGGAAAACAGCAGCCAGTCATGGTACGTGGCGAGGTTCAGAGTGGACACCTGTGACCAGCAGGTCCCCGGGGTCAAATCCCAGGACCATTCCTGTTTCTGGTATTTTGAACGATATGACGGAATAGACTCCGAAATGTCCTTTTTTCAGAAATGAAGTTATTGGGAAAAATTCCCCTGATCGAAGACCAAACCCGGGAAATACAAAAAAGGGATCTGGACAGGCTGGGCCTCGTCCATCAATTGGGTCCTGGGTTTTAATCCCACCAAGTGCAAAGTCATGAAGATTGGGGGAAAGGGGAAAGGAAAACCCAGACAAGGGGGAATCTAAAAGGGTCCAGAGACTACAAACCCCACTCAAGGAAAAAAAATCTTGGGGGGGAAATATAACACCCGAGCACATCTCTAAACTTCATCAACCAAATAAAGGGGGCTGCCCGCATGGGGGCCTAGGAAACCTCAGGCGCATTTGAACATCTTAATAAAGTCTTCAGGACCTTTCACCGTGTACATTAAACCATATTGGAGTATCGGCCCAGTTTGGAACCCCCACCTAGCCAAGCACGTAAAGAAACCCAGAGAAAATGCAAGGTTTTTCAGCAAGATGATCCCCAGCTTAGAGATATTTCCCACGGAAAAAAGGTTGGGAAATCAACCTGACGACACTGGAGGACAAAGGGGGAGATAGGGGAAAGATAACGACGACTACACCGTGTACATCATTCCCATATTGGAGTATGCAGCACGAGTTTGGAACCCAAACCTGGTTAGGCACGTGAAGAAATTAGAAAACGTGCAAAGGTTTGCAACAAGACTAGTTTTGGAGCAAAGGGGCATTTCTTACGGTGGGAGGTCATGGAAAATCGACCTGACTACAATGGAAGACAGGAGGGGATAATGAAGACATGATAACGACATATAAATTGCTGATACGAATTGACAAGGTGGATAGGGACAATATGTTTCAGAGATGGGACGTAGCAAAAAGGGGTCAGAACTGGAAGATGAACACTCAGATGAGTCACAGGGACGTTAGGAAATATTTGTTCGGTCATAGAGTTGTCAGGAAATGGAACAGTCTGGAGAGTGATATAGTGGAGGCAGGATGCATACTTAGCTTTAAGAGAGGTATTATAAAGCACATGGAGCAGGGAGAGAGTGGACTTTGTAGCGATCACTGAAGAGGTGAGGCCCTGCAACCACAATTAGATGAATACAATTAGGTGCTTACACACACTACAGGACTACAGAGTGATCTGGACAGGCTGCAGGACTGGTTCCGCAACTGGCTCCGGGAGTTCAACCCCACCAAGTGTAAAGTCATGAAGATTGGGGAAGGGCAAAGACGACCACAGGCGAAATACAGTCTAGGGGGGCCAAAGACTACAAGCCTCACTCAAGGAAAAGGCTCTTGGGGTGAGTATAACACCAGGCACATCTCCCTGAGGAGCACATCAACCAAATAACTGCGGCAGCATACGGGCGCCTGACAAACCTAAGAACACCATTCCGACATCTTAATAAGGAGTCATTCAGGACCCTGTACACTGTGTACATTAAGCCTATACTGGAGTATGCAGAGCCAGTTTGGAACCCTCACCTAGCAAAGCATGTAAGGAAACTAGAGAAAGTGCAAAGGTTTGCAACAAGCCTAGTCCCGGAGCTAAGGGGTATGTCCTACGAGGAGAGGTTAAGGGAAATCAACCTGACGACACTGGAAGACAGGAGAGATAGGGGGATATGATAACGACATACAAAATACTGAGAGGAGAGACAGGATGTTCCAGAGATGGGACACAACAACAAGGGGACACAGTTGGAAGTTGAAGACTCAGATGAACCACAGGGATGTCAGGAAGTATTTCTTCAGTCACAGAGTTGTCAGGAAGTGGAACAGTCTGGGAAGTGATGTAGTGGAGGCAGGATCTATACATAGTTTTAAGGAGAGGTATGATAAAGCTCACGGAGCGGGTAGATTGACCGAATAGCAGCCAGCGAAAAGGCGGGGCCATAAGCTGAGACTCGACCCCTGCAACCACAACTAGGTGAGTACAACTAGGCGAGTACACACACACACACACACACACACACACACACACACACACACACACACACACACACACACACACAGATAAGGGGATATGACAACGACATAGAAAATACTGAGAGGAATTACAGGGTGGATAGGGACATGATGTTTCAGAGTTAGGTTCACAACTGGAAGTTGAAAACATAGATATTAAGAAGTATTTCTTCAGCCATAGAGTTGCCAGGAAGTGGAGCAATCTGGAAAGTAAAGTAGTGGAGGCAGGGTACACGCACAGCTTTAAGAAGAGATACGACAAAGCTCATGGAGCAGGGAGAGGGGGGACCTAGTAGCGAGTAAACACACACACACAACAACAACACGCACACAACTCATACACACAACACACAACAACACACACAACAACACACACAAAACAACAACACACACAACAACAACACACACAACAACACACACAACACACACAACAACACACACAAAACAACAACACACACAAAACAACAACACACACAACAACACACACAACACACACAACAACACACACAACAACACACACAACAACAACACACACAACAACACACACAACAACACACACAACAACAACACACACAACAACACACACAACAACACACACAACAACAACACACACAACAACACACACAACAACACACACAACAACACACACAACAACACACACAACAACACACACAACAACAACACACACAACAACACACACAACAACAACACACACAACAACACACACAACAACACACACAACAACACACACAACAACAACACACACACAATAACACACACAATAACACACACAACAACACACACAACAACAACACACACAACAACACACACAACAACACACACAACAACACACACAACAACAACACACAACAACAACACACACAACAACACACACAACAACACACACAACACACACAACAACAACACACACAACAACAACACACACAACAACAACACACACAACAACACACACAACAACACACACAACAACAACAACAACAACAACACACAAAACAACAACACACACAACAACAACAACCACACACACACACACACAGCAATGCCAGCTGCTTGTTTTGGTCAACACACTGAAAATTATCTGACAACACCTAATAACATGTTGACAAGCCCACCTGTCATAATCACATCACATTAAACCCTTCCCCACCAGTCAACAAGTCTTCACATCAAGTCCTTCCCCATCTGTCACCACCACCTTACATCAACCCCCCCAGTATCCTCTTTACATAAAGCAACTCCCCCACCTGACGCAACCAATTTAAATCAAGTAACTCCCCACCTGTCAGCACCACTTTACATCAAGCCACAAAGCAAATTGTTTTGCTCCTCATATAGTGAAATCTTTGAACCTGTAAAACACGTAGTCATGACCCAAGAAAAGGGGTCAGGCAGCGCATGAACATCATGATGACCCACTAAAGAGTATCTACCTGAAGAACAAAGATTATTTCATCATTCTAGAATGATTTTCATTAGCAAAATAAGCACTATGATGGAAAAACACCGAAATTTGTAATGTCTCCGAAAACCTTGGGCCATAGAGCGCCTAGGAGAAGAGAGGTAAACAAGTTTGACCACAAGAAGAGGAGCGTAACTCATCTCCTTAGATCAAAGGCACCCTTCTTCAAAGAAGATTTAATTTAAAACTCCAAAATCTACATAAATAGTATGAAGTTGGAGAGCTTCCCATTACAGGTACCGGATTCACCGAGCCGTGACGGCTACGTGAATCTCCAGGTAGCTAGAACCATCAGCCTGGTTACCCAGGCGGGTACCAGGGAAGCTTGAGCTCAGGTTGGGTAACTGGAGTTCAAGAGACCTCAAAACCGGTTACAGGTGAACACAGCTCAATAGGTAAGCTACGAGAGTTATACGAGTGTAGAGGAGAGCAGCGCCATCATCACAGGAACAACAGCGTTGCTGCTCCGCAGTACTGTGACTCGTACAGCATAACACAACACTCACTTCTTTCTAAATAACGTTCTCTGAAAGTCTGATATTGGCCCTAGGGAAAAAAAATGTCCAATCCCAGACACAGTGTTGATTGGCTCATCAGTGGCGTCAGAGGCACGCTGTTTTATTGGCAGGGCAGGTTAAAAGCGGTCGTTGATTGGTCAAACACAGGTAGCAGAATACACGCTGATTGGCCGAGCTCGGCGCCGGCGTTGATTGGTCGTCCGTGTTGCTGAATCTCGTCAGACGTGAGATGAAATGCGTCAGCCATCAGTAAATTGCTTTTTCTTGTCAACTGTTGAAACACGACTGATACTGATGCCAGAGTTGACACCCACAACTGATGTTGACCTCAAAGTTGACACCCACGACTGATGTTGACCTCAAAGTTGACACCCACGACTGATGTTGACCTCAAAGTTGACACCCACGACTGACGTTGACCTCAAAGTTGACACCCACGACTGACGTTGACCTCAAAATTGACACCAACGACTGATGTTGACCTCAAAGTTGACGCCCACGACTGATGTTGACCTCAAAGTTGACACCCACGACTGACGTTGACCTCAAAATTGACACTCACGACTGATGTTGACCTCAAGGTTGACACCCACGACTAATGTTGACCTCAAAGTTGACACCCACGACTGATGTTGACTGATGTTTTCCTAGTTATCTAGTGCAAAACATCGGGCTAATTCCATGTTCCAAATTGCGATATCTATAACGTATAGACATCTCCAGAGAATACTAGAAAGTCAACTTATTGATTACCCTCTAGCATATAGCCTATTTCTGGTATTGTAACAGTTCGTCAGCAAGTATTATGGTCGAGTTATTCTTTAAAATTATGATAAATTTTTTGTAGTGCTTTAGGATTGCAACCGATAACGAAATAAGAACTGAGAAATTTATTAATAAAGTTGTCTAGGTGGATAAAATCAAAGTAAATGAATTTGATGTATTTTAGGATTTAAACTCCTACACTTCTCTTGTAGTGCAAAGTTAAATTGTACATAAGGAATTATAGTGCTGAAGACATTTCATAATGGTACGACTCTTAAGTACCATCTGGTACGTCATCATTAATTATAAAAATACTAACATATACAAGTGTGTGTGTCAGAATGTGTGAACTTGCTCAAAGTTGTTCGTTATGTCTCGTAAGACAGGACTAGGAGCAGGTGGAGAGAGTCATGCTTCCCGGATTATGGGCAGATGGAGAGAGTCACGCTCCCCGAACTAGGAGCAGATGGAGGGAGCGGTGCTTGTCGAGCGTTGACCAACTATGGAGAACGAGCGATTTTAGGAATCTACGATCCGTATAGGAATTTAAAGTTACTTTACAAATTATACTAGTGTTGATTGTCTTAGAGCTTGAGCTCATTAACAATTTTTCCATCTAATTGGATCAAGAGAGTCGGACAGGTACATGTGTCCACCTTATGTTGTACAAGACGGAACTCAAAGTCCTGACATCAGGAAATTACTCAAAGTGTTTGGCCACAGAGTTACTATTAAAGTCAAACTAGTCAATTTCTCCAACACCTTGGATCAAACCTCCCGGACAGGCCCCCATTTTGTAATCCATATTTTGTTTTGTCTAACGAGAACAATGAAGGAAAAGTAGAGCTAGTTATGCTGATAGTGATTGAACACTGCAGTCGTGCAATACTTTTGAGAGAGATGATTTTTATAGTGATGGTAATGATGACGCTGATGATAATGATAGCGGTGATGAGTGATGGCAGTGGTGGTGGTGATGGTGAGTGGTGGTGGAGGTGATGGTGAGTGGTGGTGGTTGTCATGGTGCTGGTCATGAGTGGTGGTGGTTGTCATGGTGCTGGTCATGAGTGGTGGTGGCGATGGTGGTCATGATTAGTGGAGGTAGTAGCGGTAGTGGTGAGTGGTGGTGGTGAGTGGTGGTGGTTGTGAGTAGCGGTGAGTGATGAGTGGTGGTAGTAGTGATGAGTGGTGGTGGTGGTGAGTAGCGGTGAGTAATAATGTGTGGTGGTGGAGGTAGTAGTGATAAGTGGTGGTGGTGAGTAGCGGTGAGTGATGTGTGGTGGTGGAGGTAGTAGTGATGATGAGTGGTGGTGGTGATAGTGATGAATGGTGGTAATGATGAGTGGGTAGAGATGAATGGTGGCTGTGGTAGTGATGAGTGGTGGTGATGAGTGAAGATGTGGTAGTGGTGGCTATGGTGAGTTCTGGTGGTGGTGATAGTGGTGGTGGTCATGATTGGTGGTGGTCATGAATGTTGGAGAGTGGTGGTGGTGGTCATGAGTGGTGGTGGTGATGGTGGTGGGATGATGGTAGTAGTAATGATTGGTGGTGACGATGATTGTCCTGATTAGTGGAGGTAGTAGCGCTAGTGGTGATGAGTGGTGATGATGAATGGTAGTGGTGGTGAGTAGCGGTGAGTGATAATGAGTGATGGTAGTTGTGATGATGAGTGGTGGCGGTGGTGATAGTGATGAATGGTGGTGGTGAGTGGTGGTAGTAATAAATGGTGGCTGTGGAAGTGATGAGTGGTGGTGACGAGTGATGATGTAGTAGTGGTGGTAATCATGATGAGTGGTGGTGGTGGTCAAGAGTGGTGGTGGTGATTGTTATGCACTGAAATGCAGAAAAAATGTATTATATAACATAGTTCCGGGACTGAACTGAAAGTGAACGCGTTTTATTCCTGTCAGTCAGGCAGTGGCCAAGACAGGAGCAGATGAGAGGTGTGTTTAGTTCAGTACGTGTAGGAAGGCAGCTGGGTGAAGTTATCATGGGTTGGCAGTAATTTGAGTAGGTAATTTTGGTAAATTTTTTAGTGTATACTATAGGTGTTTGTGTTTAAGTGCTCTCATGTTTATTTGTAAGGCCGGTGAGTTTTTGTCTTTCCTAGTAATAATTAATATTGTTTTATATATGAGCACATGGTGGCCCAAGAGTTGCTGTGTTTTTCAGTGTAATTTTATAACGCCTAGACAGCAGTGTGAGCAGCCTTTAGGAGCCAGGACCGTTTTATTTAAGTTACGACATCAAAGTCGTAACAGTGGTCATGATGAGTGGTGGTGGTGGTGGTGGTGGTGGTGGTGGTGGTGATGAGTGGTGGTGGTGGCGAGAGCGTCACTCTGGAGCGGTGATAAACAAAACCTTCAATCACAACCCAACAAGCGCTCATCATATATGCAGAGGCTCGCCACGTCCAAATTAATGATTTTGGGGGAAGCAAGAGAGTGCTATCTGAGGGTACCGAAGTGCTATCTGGGAGAGAGGGAGTGCTATCTGCGGGGAAGGAGTGCTATCTGGGGAAGGACGCAAGAGTGTGCTATGGGGGCGGAGGGAAAAAGAATGTTATCCGGGAAGTGCTATTTGCGGGGAAGGGAAGAAACTGTTATCTTGGGAAGGATGGAGCATTAACTGGAAGGTAAAGAGTGTTATTTGGAAGGGAAGAAGTTACACTGTTCAAGGAGACAGAGAGGAGAGTGCTATCATGAGGAAGGAACAATTATCTAGCAGGGTGAAGGAAGGAACAATTATCTAGCAGGGTGAAGGAACAATTATCTAGCAGAGTGAAAGAAGGAACAATTATCTAGCAGGGTGAAGGAACAATTATCTAGTGGTAAAGGAAGGAACAATTATCTAGCAGGGTGAAGGAACAATTACCTAGCAGGGTAAAAAAAGGAACAATTATCTAGCAGGGCGAAGGAAGGAACAATTATCTAGCAGAGTGAGGGAATGAACAATTATCTTGTAGGGTGAGGGACTGGACAATTATCTAGCAGGGTGAGGGAAGGAACAATTATTCAGCAGAGGGAGGGAATGAACAATTATCTAGCAGGGTGAAGGAACAATTACCTAGCAGGGTAAAAAAAGGAACAATTACCTAGCAGGGTAAAAAAAGGAACAATTATCTAGCAGGGCGAAGGAAGGAACAATTATCTAGCAGAGTGAGGGAACAATTATCTAGCAGGGTGAAGGAAGGAACAATTATTTAGTAGGGTGAAGGAAGGAACAATTATCTAGCAGGGTGAAGAAAGGAGCAATTATCTAGCAGGGTGAAGGAAGGAACAATTATCTAGCAGGGTGAAGGAACAATTATCTAGCAAAGTGAAAGAAGGAATAATTATCTAGCATCGAGGGTAGGAGGAGACAAGTCTGTTAGGGTCGACAATCACGTGATGACATCTATGACTGTCGCCACTAACTACACCAAATATTCAAACATTAGTGGTTTCAAAGCAGCCGAGGATTTTAATTAATTTTTCCCTCGCTTCCTGATTATTGGCTTCAGAATTGTGAAATGCCGACCTCTTGTCTTTTGGTTGAAAATTATTAACAAAATACGTAAAACCAATGAGTTTACAGGAAGATTTTTCTTCTTTGCTGATATTTATAAAGTACAAAAAAAAAATGTTTAAGAAAAAAAAAAAAAAAAAAAAAAAAAAAAAAAAAAAATTATATATATATATATATATATATATATATATATATATATATATATATATATATATATATATATATATATATATATATAAACGTGTGTATGTGTGTGTGTGTGTGTGTGTGTGTGTGTGTGTGTGTGTGTGTGTGTGTCTGTGTGTGTGTGCGCGCGCGCGCGCGCTTTCCAAGAAAAACAATTACATAGGAATTTAGCTTACAAAATCTCAAGGTATGGAAGGTTTTGCATCTTCTGCAATTATAATTATTAAAAAAAAGAGAAAAAACAATGGTCTCTCTCAAGGAAAAGAACAAAAATTCAACGATTTTTCAAAGAAAATATGTATAGGAATTTTATTCACAAATCTCAAAATTTGAACAATTCTTAGTCTTCACACAAATCCAAAGGCTACAAGCAATTCCACTCCGACACACACACAGATGCCAGTGATGAAGCAGTTCCCATCCTACACGCCACTCCCATGGATCAAGCATTTCCTATCCTATACTCGGTTCCAAAATGAACAAAGCTGTGTTATGCTACACACAATTCAAAAGCAACCTACAATTTCTTTGAACATATAGAAAAACTGTAAAGCTGAGCTTGGATTCAATTGGGAATTGTTTCGCAAAGCTACAGCAGCTTAAGCAATATACGAGAATAGCTCAAACGAGAGATTATACATTATAAAATATACAGGAGGTTATACAACAGGAAATTATACAACAAGACCTTACACAATAGGTTATACAATAAGAGGGTATACCAGAGGGCATACCACAAGAAATAATTAAGATATGCAGTATGAGATTATAGAGGTGGTTATACAACACATGCAATTATACGTATTATACAACAGGAGGATACACAAGTGAAAGCACATAAAAGCACGTGATATCATTCGACAGTCTGTGCAAGCATATGAAAGTAAATGACAATGTGACGCCACG
Source organism: Cherax quadricarinatus (assembly GCF_038502225.1). Lineage (NCBI taxonomy): Eukaryota > Metazoa > Arthropoda > Malacostraca > Decapoda > Parastacidae > Cherax > Cherax quadricarinatus. The sequence continues at coordinate 41,766,666 of NC_091312.1, forward strand.
CACGTGACAGTATGTGAAAGCAGTGAGAGGAACGTGGAAGCATGTGAAGTCATAGGAATGTGAATGAAAGCCCTTGAATCCATGTTAGCATAAGAACGTAAGAACGGAGGAACACTGCAGGAGGCAGACTGACTCATATAAAGGCAGGTCCTTGTATGGACCAGTAAATAATAAGCGAACACAAACCACGTGACAGTATGTGAAACATGTGAAAGAATTTTCTGCTGGGGGAAAAAAGCGGACAAGACAAGATGTAAATATGAGCAAAATTCATGCATAGAATAAGGTGCGTAATAATGCCAGGAATTACGCGAAATATTCACCAAGAGTTTTGGCGTCTTTCCTGAGGCCACAGCATCACATTTGCTTAATTTCCAATATAACACGCTGTTTCTTTTTTCTCTCTCTCTCCACACGAATATCGCTTTTCTTCTCCTTTTCTTTTTCATTTTTAACTGCCCTTCGCTTGCTCGCGTTGCTCAGTTGTTTTTCCATTCTCATTTCTACTCATTCGTTTGTTCGATCGTTTTTCTCTCTCTCTCACTTTAAATTTAAAGTCAGTTTGTGGTTTATTTCCATCAGAGGCTTCAAAAGAAGGCTGGAGGTATCAAGGTCAAGGCAGTCCGTGGGCTGTGCCTTAATTCTTATATATGGGACTTAATCAACGTCGGTCAGCCCTGCTTTTAGTGTTGCTGTACTCTCATTACAATTACTGTTGTTGCTACTGTTGCTGGTGAGTGTTGTTATGGCACAGCTTCCGTTCATGCCGCTGCTGACGCTGTTACTACAGCTGTTGCTCAAACTCTTTCCTCTCAGCCTCTTACAAATCTGTTTGTCCTCTGATGTGATTGTGTCGGTGCATGACACAGTCATTGTTGGTATTACGAGTTCTGCAAGCATATAATGCTCTAATATTCAGGCGCTGAAGTTGAGTGAAGTTTCTCCTAAGCTGTGTGTGTCGCAAGACTTAGTAACACTTCAGAGGAACTGCCACTTTTTTGCGCAGCTTCAGTGTACCTTACCAAATTTTGCATTTCAATTACTTATGTTTCAACAGTGTTTTTGTTTATAGCGAGATGTTGGGTATGGCTGTGGGGTTACTCAAGTAACCTCACAGCCAATATTTACTTGGAGTTCCTGGACGCAGACTGTTTTCCTAATGTCATCTCCTGTACCAGCATTTAGCTGCGATTCGTGGGCGAGGTCTAAGACGTTGCAATAATGCATTTTGGAACCGAAAATTTCGAAACAAAGTTTAACTTTGCTTCGACCTTTCATTCAATTAACAAAAAAAAAGGTAGACAGCATCCTACCTCTGTTTGATGTCAGACATATGAAACGAAACGAAAAAAATAAAATTCAAAATATATCGTAAAACCAACAAGAAACATATGACGCATTTCTTGTCTTATCTAGACTGTATAATAATTTTTTTATCTTCATTGACTTCTTGAGAACCGATAGAAATTTTAGCCCTGAATTCTTGGAAAAATAATAATCTATTGAGTGACAATTTCTTCACATTATATTTCCCTTCATACTCCATTCAAGACTCCACATAAAAGATCCAGTTAATACTTATTCCTAAAATGGATGATTGTCATGACAAACATTTAATTTTCCAGACTGGAAACACAGCCGATATAGTCACACAAGCACTGAAGAAAGTAGACCAGCGATGAAGTCCTACCATAACAAGCACGTGTTATTTCTCCAGACCTGGAAACTACCATCTCAGAAACATCACTGATGGGGTCTTGTTATATTTCAAGTACTGGGATGTACTGTGACAAACAATGCATAGGAAAAACTTCACGCAACATCGACACCTGGATAATAAAACTCTCATGTGCCTGCCGAACTTAGAACACTAACAATACATGTGTCGTCAACAGAGAATAAACACACTGTATGCCATAAAAAGATTCCAAACTTATCATTACAGGCGCCTTAAGCATTACAAAATCATTAATGCAACTAATCTTACGTGGACGTTACCGGTTTGTGGCCAGGTGATATCCCAGCTCACCTCCAGGTGCGAGATCCTCACCTCCGACCCAGAGACCAAACCAGCATTAACAGGCATCAACGATTCCTCACCTAGCGACACCCAAGGTCTACCAACAGCAGCGAGAAACTCTCCTCATGACATGCACCGTTACGTTAATTTTTCACTTTATCTTATGGAGAATTTATGTTTGGATTTACACGTCTGTGTAAACGTATTTCCTTTAACACTAAAATTTTCTTAAAGCAGTTGAAGGGATATTTCTAAAACTGTAGACAACCACCGAGTTAATAAATTTTTGTTACCCATGGAACAGAATAAGCAGTTTTGGGGAGAATTTTATTTCCCAGTTAAATTAATAATTATATTTAGGAATTTACCAAGGACTCGAACATGAGAAATCAGCTTGAGGGAAAACAGAGTGGATGATTAATTCTCGAAGTCTATGTTGGTAATTAGTAATATTTCGAGAAGGAAAAAATATATTAGTATATTTTCAACAAACGCATCCACTCGTCACACACATTACCTGCACATCATATGTAGAATAAATCAACAAAAGTCTCACAAAATACATTAATACTTTTTAAAACACCGAAAATTTCAAAGCTTCGACACTATCCATAACACCCCATGAACTTCACAGAACGCACCAGCACAGTTGCGTCACATATGAACTTCACAGAAGGCACTAGTATAGTTGCGTCACATATGAACTTCACAGAACGCTCTAGCACAGTACATAACACACCATGAACTTCACAGAACGCACCAGCACAGTTGCGTCACATATGAACTTCACAGAACGCACCAGCACAGTTGCGTCACATATGAACTTCACAGAAGGCACTAGTATAGTTGCGTCACATATGAACTTCACAGAACGCTCTAGCACAGTACGTAACACACCATGAACTTCACAGAACGCACTAGTATAGTTGCGTCACATATGAACTTCACAGAACGCACCAGCACAATACATAACACATTAAAACTATATTACATAATTATTTCCCTATATAACACAGTGAAATATAACAAATTCTCACACAACAGAAAATCCAACGAAAACACAACACATAATAATTACCCCACACGAGAGACACAGTGCCACACAAAACACCCACAACACTCACAAAAGAATGCAAGATGCATCATACGACACTTCAGTACCTAACGAAAAATATGACACCTAAAAAAACACGCAAAAATCACATTAAAAACAATTCCTCTAAAAAAACGCATAACACCGCACGAAAAAACACACTACAAAAAAAAAATTGCTACTCACCAAACACGGGTAAATCTAAATACTTCTCAAACCAAAGTTTAGTGATACCCAAGTCAAAGAGAGCTCCATATATTGGCCTTTCAACACAACCCAGAAAGGAAATTTTCTACCGTATTCACCAAGATATCAGCAACCGGATCGATGTATTGAGGTGAGGGACAGCAAGAGGAGAGCGGAGGATTTCGGAAGAAAAACGCGGAGTTGTACACTGAAGAAACAAATATGAAGAAAACATCATCATGAAGGAAAACTGAAGTCAGAATACTGTTACTGGATCATATATTTTGTATCGTTTTACTTGGATATTCACTTCAGAAGTGATCCGCAGACTTCTGTGACCACAGGTAAAGGTATGACCAGCCAACTAGGTTGAGCGATAATAACTCACACTAGAGACTAGAGAATAACTAGAGAATGGTCCTGGTCCATTCTCTAGTCAAAAACGTCTAAGATGGATCTAAGCGTCCTCTTAAGTCTCCACTCTTATATGCGGGTTGCCTGTGAATTGGGAAACTTTAGATCAATACAGAAGTTATTTGAAGAGGAAGGGAAGGAGAAGTACCGCTGGAAAATCTCCAATTGCTATCGAGTGTGATAAGTGAAGACTTTGTTGGGGGTGAGGGAGGTTAGATGGGGAAGAGTGGAGAGGTAATTGATGGGGGAGGGAGGAATGAGAGAGTAAGGAGTAACAGGTGTGAGGAAAGGGAAGAAGGATGGTAGGCATGAGAGAACGGAGAAATACTGGAGGAAGAAAGGAATGAGGGGAGGGATGGTAAGGGTGATGGAAGAAGGGAAGGGATATTAATGGTAAGGAGGGACATAGGGAAGGATGTATAGAGGATGAGGAGAAGGAGGAAGGCTTGGAGGGCACGATGTTATGGGTGAGGAAAGGGATGGAGGGAGTGAGGGAAGAGTTAAGGGTAAGGGAGATAAGGAGTCATAAAGGTGAGGAAACTGAGGGAGGGTAGGAGGGATGATAGGGAGGAAAGTGAGGAAGAGGGGATGAGATAAGAGAGGAGAGAGGGATGGAGTTCATGGTGGTGAGGATGGGTATGGTGGGTGGTGAGGAGAGGGTGATAGGTGGTGAGGTGGAGTGATGGGTGGTGAGCGGGGTGATGGGGGAATGATGGGTGGTGATAAGGAGTGATGGGTAGTGAGGTGGGATGTGATTGGTGGTGAGGTGGGATGTGATGGGTGGTGAGGTGGGGTGTGATGGGTGGTGAGGTGGAGTGTGATGGGTGTTAATGGGAGAGTGATGGGTGGAGAGTTTGGTCATTGTCACAGATCACTTCGTCTGGACAACGCTTAACGCTAGCTAGTAAAATCTAGCAGTTAACGACTCACTTCCTAGATACTCAACAAAATTATTTTTAACATGACATTTAGGTTATTCATTTAGTGAGCAAATAATTGCCACAAGTAGAAAATTTATTAGAAAAATGTAGCGCCATTAAAGATCAAAACAAGAAACCACAATGACTATGTCAGGAAACAGAGAAGCAGAGAGGACATTAAAACAATGAGTGGTTAAACTAGTAGACACAATATGATCCAGAAGGTGGCATGAGAGAATCTCAGACACAGTTCAAGTTCCATTAAGGATAAAGCAACAATGTCGTTCCCTCTAAAAATCGGAATGGGCCCAAAACTTTAAAAAGGGAAATGATAAATCCCTTAGGGGGGTTCAAAATTTTTTAAATTTAAAATTGAAAATTCCGGCGGCGTTCCCCGAAAAATTAACCTTTTTTTTTAAACTTTTAAAAAAAGAAAGGGGGGAAAATCGGCAATTGCATAGAAAACCAATTCCCCCCAAAAACCCGGTTGTGAAGTATTCGTGCACGGGCCCCATAAGGGCAAAAGCATTTTCCTTCAAAAATGGGGAAATTCTCCCAAAAAGGGCGTATATCCAACCTCCCTAGGACAATGCAGTGGAAAATTAATTTCGAATGTTAAATCTCCTGAAAAGAACGGGGATTTTTAACCAGATAGAAATTTCTCTGGCCCTTTTCCCCCTTTTTTCCTTAATAGCAAGGAATCAATGTTTTCTCTTTGGAGAGCTAAATCACATCTGGGGGTTGCCCAACGGAGTCCTTTTTTCCTTTTCTCTTCTGTATTCATTTAAAATCAAGGGGGGGCTGACCCCAAACATCTGGTTCCCTGAAGGGCCATGCAAAATCAAACCCCTTAAATCTTACACATTGGGGACGGAAATGGGTCCTCTGAATTCTTTCCCAAAGGAAAATAAGGCCCAACCCGTATAAATACGGTGAGATCAGAATTTTGGGGGAACATTTCCCCCCACAAGCAGTGTCTTACTGGGCCCCTCCGGAAGCAATGCCATTGACACAATTCTCAGGAAAAAATTTGGGAAAGGGATTGGGAGAAGGGGCCTGGCTCCTAACCGTTGTTGGGCCCTTTCCAAAGTGCTTATTTTCCCCGGGTTGACCCTGGGATGTGCCCCCTTCCCCTTTGGGGCCCCTTTTCACTTACTTTTGAGGAATTTTTCAGTCCCCCAACTCTAAAAGGCAGGCTTGGGGCCCAAGCTAACCTTAAATGGACTGGGGGGCCCAATTTTTCCCAAGGTATCCAGTTTGCGCCCCCTTGGGAAAAAAGACTCGTCAGGGTAACTAGGGATCCCAGGGCAGTTAGTTTTCTGTTCCAGTGGCTCAGTGCAGCTGTTCAAAGGGGTAATGCCTGCTGTATTTTGGGCACACGCCCCAGCTCTGAGGAGCTGGATGAGATTTTCGCCTTATAATTGGTGAAACACACGTAACATGTACCGTATATGCCACCTTTATATCAACAATGTATCTCTTAAATCTTTAGTATATATATATATATATATATATATATATATATATATATATATATATATATATATTATATATATATGTATATATATATATATATATATATATATATATATATATATATATATATATATATATTATATATATATATATATATATATATATTATATATATATATATATATATATATATATATATATATATATATTATATATATATATATATATATATATATATTATATATATATATATATATATATATATATATATATATATTATATATATATATATATATATATATTATATATATATATTATATATATTATATATATATATATATATATATATATATATATATATATATATATATATATATATATATATATATATATATATATATATATATATATATATATATGAAAAACTGAGGATAATGGAACGGAGAGAGAGAGAGAGAGAGAGAGAGAGAGAGAGAGAGAGAGAGAGGAAGCGAGGACAGGCAGGCCCCGAAGAGGCACCAAAAAACAGTTGTCAGACAGTACCAAGGAATAAAAATATCAAGGCTACTCTCAAGCTTCACTATGAAACAAATTTCCACTAACTTTGTTTGACTTAACTTTTAGTCAGTTTCTGGTGTCCAGAAAGAGCACAGCACGAATTCAGACGTTGTGTTCGGCTTTATGTTAACTGTTTCAACAAATAATAACAGACACGGCTGTGACACCTTAAATATAGTTACATCACACTAGCAGAACTGTAACATAATATTTCACTAGCATTTATAAAATTTTATGGTAAATTGCTAACTGCTGTGTGGACGAGGACAATGAGGGATGACGAGAGACATGCGATAAACAATAATATAGTTCGTTATATATTAACATAGAAATACCCAAATTGAATCAAGAATAAAAAATAAATAATGAAAAAATATAATTAGCCAGGCATAAAATTCCTGAATAAACCTACACCATGCAAGGTCACGGCAGCACAAACACAGGATAGACCCTGAATGAGTCGTAGCATAAGCTATCAAAGAAGATGGGATCCCATCGCACTGATTAGTGCGATGGGATCCCATTATAATGGGAATGCTCGGAGGAACCTGTTGAATCTCAGCATATGCTAATGCAAATGCTCCATTTGTGAAAAAAAGTACAAATTTTCTTAGGCCATTAACCAATGCCATTTATTTTATGAGGCCATTCAGCTTGGAGACTTGGCAAGTAGAAAGGGAGTGGGCACTTATACCTAGAACAATCCAATGACTTAGCAAAACATCCCAGCTTGAGGCTATGAACTACAAGTTCAACAGTGTACGAATCTAACTTATATAAGTAAAATACATGTGCAACAGTTAGTTATCTTTAATGAGAAACGTTTCGCCTACATAGTAGGCTTCTTCAGTCTTATACGGAGAAGAAAGCAGAAGTAGAAGAGACGTAAAGACAATGTAATCAGTCCATCACCCTCAAAGACGTAACTTTTAGGTGGTCAGTCCCTCAGGCTGGAGAAGAGTTCTGCTGCATAGTCCATTGTTCCTCCATTCATCCTTCAGAGTGCAGAAACTGTACTTCTCTACTTCAGGACTTAAGTTTGGCTAACCAGTTTTCCTAAATTATTTCATGAATTTTGCCATGCTCACACAAGGCACAGTACTCGCTCCCATCTTGTTTCTCATCCTCATATCTGACATAGACAAGGATGTCAGCCACAGCACCGTGACTTCCTTTGCAGATGGCACCCGAATATGCATGACAGTGTCTTCCATTGTAGACACTGCAAGGCTCCAGGCGAACATCAACCAAATCTTTCAGTGGGCTGCAGAAAACAATATGAAGTTCAACGATGAGAAATTTCAATTACTCCGATATGGTAAACATGAGGAAATTAAAACTTCATCAGAGTACAAAACAAATTTCTTCCACAAAATAGAGCGAGAAACCAACGTCAAAGACCTGGGAGTGATCATGTCGAAGGATCTCACCTTCAAGGACCATAACACTGTATCAATCGCATCTGCTAGAAAAATGACGTGATGGATAATGATAACCTTCAAAACTAGAGATGCCAAGCCCATGATGACACTCTTCAGGTCGCTTGTTCTATCTAGGCTGGAATATTGCTGCAAACTAACAGCACCATTCAAGGCAGGTGAAATTGCTGACCTAGAAAATGTACAGAGAACCTTCACGGTGCGCATAACGGAGATAAAACACCTCAATTACTGGGAGCGCTTGAAGTTCCTGAACCTGTACTCCCTGGAACGCAGGCAGGAGAGATGCATGATTATATACACCTGGAAAATCCTAGAGGGGCTATTACTGAACTTGCACAAGAAAATCACTCATAACGAAAGCAAAAGACTCGGCAGACGATGCAACATCCTCCAATGAAAAGCAGAGGTTTCACTAGCACGTTAAGAGACAATACAATAAGTGTCAGGGGCCCGAGACTGTTCAACTGCCTCCCAGCATACACAAGGGGGATTGCCAATAGACCCCTGGCTGTCTTCAAGCAGGCACTGGAGAAGCACCTAAAGTCGGTACCTGACCAGCCGGGCTGTGGCTCGTACGTTGGATTGCGTGCAGCCAGCAGTAACAGCCTGGTTGATCAGGCTCTGATCCACCATGAGGCCTGGTCACAGACCGGGCCGCGGGGACGTTGACCCCTGGAACTCTCTCCAGGTAAACAGCAACAGCACTTAAAGCCCAAAAAAAAAACTTGCTTCTACTTCGATCTAATACAATCACAGAGTCCTGCTGGATGTTCAAGTCCCTAGCACCGGCAATCTCCTTGACCTCCCTCCAACCTTCCTGGGTATGCAGGCGAGATTCACGTAAGGTATCTGGACTTGTAAATCATTTCTAACTTCATTCAACTGGCTGTCTTCCGAAAAATATCTTAATAGTATTTGCACTTCTGTAAGCAATCTTCACTTCATTATAAGAGAGAATTTTGTTTGCAGATTTCAGTTCGCCCAAGTTAGGAAAAATCATTATATTTCTAATTTCAAAATCTTTCATCTCTTTTTCATCTCTGGCCGAGAAATAAGAATCTATGAAATTCTGTGACCAAATTTAAAAAAAATGTAGGAAAAATAAATTCAATCTCCTGTTCTATGAGCTGTGAAGTGCATAATCAGAATGTTCTAAAAAATAAACCAGATAAATGCTGTACAAACAAAAGTATTGCTAAAAATTCTGCATTAAAGTGTGTCCAAAAATAGCAGTTGACTAGCGTTTTGGAAATCATCTCAGAGAAGAGATGGTGTTCAATCACATGGCAAATCAGTCCTAAGAATATGGTAATCCAGTGAGCTAGCCTTTAAACCTGAGATTTCGACTCACTGAAGGACATTAACAGATTTCGGAAGAACAACAAATAACAGCTCCAGCTGCATGCTTACTGAGTTTTAGCTCCTTTCATTTTCTCAACTTTAGACATATATGAAGGAGCCAATACGAACGTAGAATTGTATTATAGGAAAGTTGATAAGCAAGTTTTATAGGGAGTCCTTAACACAAAGTGTAATTTATTACACTAGTTTACAGAGCTTACGTTATGTAAAAGTGACTGTTTGATATATATATATATTCTTCCTTGGAGATGCATAATATATTAAGGTTGCTGTTCCAGCGCCCTCTTGGTGTAATTCACGAGCCACCTGTGACCAGTCTATTTTAAAAATGACCTATTTAAAGGTAATCTGCTTTAAGTGATTACGTCTCACCCGCCTTTCTCTATGACCCATGGTGACAATTCAAAAGTGACAATATATAAGCACAACTGATTTACTCTCGCCCTGTCTTGCTGGTATGTTTTTTACCCAGGCGTGATCTGTCAGGCGCTTATATTCTAACCAACGTGGTCGAATAATTCCGTCTCAGACCCAAGACAGGAGAAGCTAAGGCATGACCTACCTGGTTTCTTGTCCTCTCTCATGCCCTCTTACTCCTCTTGAAGCTTACCTCAAGAATGACCCCTGTGTTCACATTGTTTCTAATGCCCTGTCTCATGCCCTGTCGCTCTTTCAGCTTTTCCTCCACGACCTACCTTGTCCCTGATGCCCTGTCTCATGCCCTCTCGCTCCTCCTCCAACTTGCGGTGCTTCTCCTTGCGTCGGTCTTCGGCTTCCCTGATGGCTTCAAGACGCTCTCTCTCTGCCTCCTCCTCCTTCTCCTTATCTCCTTCGTCGCCACCGTCACCACCGCCAGGTAACTGGCCTGTTAAGGAGAAAGAAATGGTCAGTAAAATGTTGTTAGTGAGAGAGTTTTAAAAGGAGATTCTCAGAGGAAACGTTAATGTTTGATCAGATAGATTAAACAAATAGATAATAGGTAAGATAATAGGTAAGAGGATAACAAGGGTAATATAACCAGTGTTAGGGACAGAGTCAGAAGCATAATTAATTTAATTAGTTTATTCATTTAATCAATTAGTTTAATCAATTAGTTTAATTAAACACGGATATTACCATTAGAGTACAGCAATGCAGAATGTGTTCAATTATTTTACCAGTGTATTATAATTATTAATTTAATAATTGTTAACGTACTGTAAAAATTATTTAAGGCTTCAACTATTGTTTATTGTAAACTGTTTATTTTTTGTTTATATTTTGGTATCGCAGATGATTTATTTGCCATCTTTCATGTTTAATTTTAATAAATGTTTTAATTGGCTATTAATGTTTTCCATTTGATACTTACCAAATATTGGTACATGACTCGTCATTGATTACCGGGAAGTTAAACAAAACGGACGATGCATCAACCCCCGTTACCCACCCAACCACCACCCACTCACCCATCCACTACCCGCCCACTGGGCTGGGTGGAGTATGGATACAAGGTTCGAGTCTCTCGTCCATCTTTCTGTTTATTTATTTTCAGTACTTCATTAAGACTTAAATTGTATGTATGTATATATATATATATATATATATATATATATATATATATATATATATATATATATATATATATATATATATATATATATATATATATATATATATATATATATATATATATATATATATATATATATATATATATATATATATGCTAAAAATTAAAATGTCATAGAAAACTCGTTGGCCCCATGTACTCATTAATTAGTTTTGCCCCATTGTGATCAAATAATGGGGCAAAAATATTTTTCATCAAAGAACAACCTACACCTCCCTCTCCCCAGCATCCACAAACTGTCGCTCGACCCCCAAAATCATGGTACGGGGAAAGTGGCAACAATTTATCTGTGGTGAAATCAGTGAAGCAGAAGCAGCAAGAGCGGCTTGCCAGCCAGTCGGGATCCGCTGTGCGGCTCCCTCGGTGGTATTCGATTAACTTGATTGCTTTCTGCCCGATGCTCTTTTGTTTTAATGCAGTGACTTTAACTGATTCCAGCGCAGTCAGGGAGGAGTTTATGAGAGAAAGCCAGTCGTGTAAACATAATGTTAAACGATTTTTTTTTGTCTGTTCTAGAGGATGACTTAGAAAATTGTAGAAGCTATTACCGTGGAACATAAATGCCAGGAAGTCTGTTAGAGGTCGGTGCAGAAGAAAAAGAGAAGAGGGTGGTGTAATTAAGGCAGTATGTCGTGGTGTGCGCTCAGGGGTGGCAGGGGGAGGTGGAGGGAAAGATGGTGAAGACTGGGTCGGCAGGAGAGTCACTATACCGGAAGTAACAGCATCATCACCATCACCACCACCCACGGTCGTCGCCGCCACCAACAGCAACAACAACGTGACTCTTATAATTTTTCTTCATCTCATAATTCTTGTCAGATTGTCCTTCTTTCTTCCTTAATTATCTTCAAGCTGAGTTTCTCCCCAACACCTGAGATGAATGTTGTCTTTACAGTATTATATATTTTGTTACATTCATTTATTCGTTCATTCTTTCTCGTTCTCTCTCTCTCTCTCTCTCTCTCTCTCTCTCTCTCTCTCTCTCTCTCTCTATCTCTCCCTTCTCCATCCCCACAATGGAAGTTCCTCGGCACTGGTGAGGGGCTCTTGATCTAGGGAATTGGATCTATGCTCCAGTTCCCTGAATTGAGTCTGAATGTGTTCCCCTCCCCAGGCGCTGTATATTTTCGGGTTTAGCGCTCCCCATATTTATAATAATCTCTCCTTCAGCAAGAAAACCGTAATTATATGGAGAGAGAGAGAGAGAGAGAGAGAGAGAGAGAGAGAGAGAGAGAGAGAGAGAGAGAGAGAGAGAGAGAGAGAAAGAGAGAGAGAGAGAGAATGTGTGTGTACTCACATATTTGTGGTTGCAGGGGTCGATTCATAACTCCTGGCCCCACGTCTTCACTGATCGCTACTAAGTCACTCTCCCTGAACCGTGAGCTTTATCATACCTCTGCTTAAAGCTTCTACGTCGCTTCCCAAACTATTCCACTTTCTGACTACTCTGTGGCTGAAGAAATACTTCCTAACATCCCTGTGATTCATCTGTGTCTTCAACTTCCAACTGTGTCCCTTTGTTGCTGTGTCCCAACTCTGGAACATCCTTTGTCCACCTTGTCAATTCCACTCAGTATTTTGTATGTCGTTATCATGTCCCCCCTATCTCTCCTGTCCTCCAGTGTCGTCAGGTCGATTTCCCTTAACCTCTCCTCGTAGGACATACCTCTTAGCTCTGGAACTAGTCTTGTTGCAAACCTTTGCACTTTCTCTAGTTTCTTTACGTGTTTGGCTAGGTGTGGGTTCCACACTGGTGCCACATACTCCAATATGGGCCTAACGTACACGGTGTACAGGGTCCTGAACGATTCCTTATTAAGATGTCGGAATGCTGTTCTTAGGTTTGCTAGGCGCCCATATCCTGTAGTTATTTGGTTGATGTGCGCTTCAGGGGATGTGACTGGTGTTATACCACGTGTATGTGTGTGTGTGTGTGTGTGTGTGTGTGTGTGTGTGTGTGTGTGTGTGTGTGTGTGTGTGTGTGTGTGTGTGTGTGTGTGTATCACACTGGTTAAGGGACTCTGATCAATTTAACAGTAAGATGGTTCCTGCCATAAGGCATCAGCGTTGCCTATGGAGTGAACAATTTATTCAAGATTTCATCACAGAGTTAACTGTTAAGTCAAGGAAGTTGTCCCAGCTACGATGTTACAAACAAAATTAGTGGGAAGTCAACGAGAAGCGGAGACTTGGAAGTGTTGGTGTCACTGTAGGTTAGCCAGTGGTATGTTATGGCCAGTGTTGTTAGCCAGTGGTATTTTATGTTCACATTTAAAATACTCGCAGTAAACCCATATATATCAAAGTCTAGGTAATAACGCCATTATTAAAAAGGGACGACGTATCGCCTGCTAAAACTCTCAGTGGGGGAAATGTCTTGAATAACATGCTGTGTGCGCGTCTACGTCTTTTCGCTTGTTTACGGTCGCGCAAGAAACTTAGATCGACTGGTAAAATTTCATACCATACACTAGATGTACTTCTGTCGCTGCGTGATCCGAGAAATCTATCCCCCGTATCTCCCAAGTCCAGCCCCCTCTACCTGAATGAACACAAAAGGAATAGTGCAGGGTGGTCATAAAATTCCAATGCAGCAAAATATATTAATATGAATTTGGATTTGTGTGTGTATATTTGTGCATATGTATACCTGAACGCGTGTACCCTTTTATATATTATACATGCGTGTGCAAATGTATATTTATGCAAATGGACGTATACATGTGAGCACATGTGTACTGATAAATTTATATACTTATGCATATGTAAGCGTATGCATATTTATGCAAGAATGCTTCTACACTTTCATATGTATACGTGTGGGAATATGCATATGTGTAGGCATTATTATATGTATGGATGAGTATACATATGCGTGTGCGCATATATATATATATATATATATATATATATATATATATATATATATATATATATATATATATAGGATGGGGCCCACCTCTGGTGTAAATTGTGGGACCCATAGCTTAGGAGAAGTGGATAAAAAGGCTTCAAGGAAGAATATTTGGATTTCTTCCTGAAGCCGTTTGAATATTTCACTTCCCCTACCACCCCAACTTTTCATTCTTTTTTACCAATAGGTATATTTTTTTACATAATATGGGACAAAAGGTTTAAGAGATACATTATTGATATAAAGATGGCATATACAGTACATGAGGTGTGAGAGATACATGTTTAGTACATATTGTTACATGTTCACCACTGACCATAATGTGAAAATCTCATCCAGCTCCTCAGAGCTGCGGCGCGTGCCCAAAATACAGCAGGCATTACCCCTCTGAACAGCAGCACTGAGTCGCTGGAACAGAAAACTAGCTGCCCTGGGATCCCTAGTTACCTTGATGAGTCTTTTGCCTAGCTTCTTAAGGAACTTAGATGCTCTCTTTCCCCTTGAGCCAAGGGTCTCCGAGCCTATGGGAACAAACATATAATGATGGGCAAGTTCTCCATATTTTGTAGACTTTTGGGACTCCCTGAAGCTGGCAGCTGCCCCTCCTTCCTCCCTGGTGTATTGGAGATAGGTGTCAGCCAAGGTAGATGCACATGTGTAGTTCCACACCACCTGCTTACCGTCTGTCCAGGCTTAACGTGTGATACCATCTGGACGCTTCTGGCTGCCATAAGATCTACATATATATATATATATATATATATATATTCATACTTGAAAATGCTGTATGTCCGTCACCACACCCAAAATATCCACCACCATCACCATTACTGTCGTTACTGCCATGAACACAACTACACCTATCACCACCATCACCACAGCTATGGCAACCATTACCACAAACACAGCTATTACCATCAGCACAACCACAACTATCACCACCACCGCAACTATCACCACCGCCACAACTATCACCACCATTATCATCACAACTATCACCACCACTGTGTGTCTGTGTTTATGCCAGTCTGTTACCAATAATTATAGAAGCCAATCACACTGTGATAACTGACGGTCGGTATCCTGTAAAGTTGAGAAATATCAGTGTCCCAACCCTCCTTTTTTCCTTTTTCTTACAATGGAATTGCTTTCTAATATATTTCGTGAAAACCACTTGTCTGATCTTAATGAAATTCACTCAACCTTTATACTCTAATGAGACGCATTGCAGACTATATAATTTATATAAAAAAAAGTCAATATTGCAAATCCAACTGAATATTTCATAAAAAAAGATCTGCAAAATGGCTCAAGAAAATAAAAAAAATCATGGTATAGATATATATTTGGATTTTTATTATTTTTTTCAGCTTGAGATCCCAATAGTTTAATGGTCCAGAAGAGTCAGCATGATACTTCCATTTTTTTAAATATTAGCAAATTTAAAGCTAGGAAGCTTTAGGAAGCTTACTAAAATATTAAAGCTTATTTTAAAGTTCGACGCACTTATGTTGAAGGCGTCAAGGCGAGGAGGAGAAAGCTTTATACAGTATTTATCCGATTTTTCAAAGTTTTCATTAATTGTATATCGGCAAATTTATAATTCTTTTTATGATATACATCAACTTTGATGGTTTGAAGAAAATGAAGAAATCAATTTGGCAATTTAATAAAGAGGCAAATTGGGAGTTATGCAGTCCAGTAATAAGGCCTGAAGCCACTCAGAAGAAACGTTCTGTAGTTATGGTTTCCATCAATTCGGCCGTTTCCCACCGAGGCAGGGTGACCCGAAAAAAGAAGCAACACTTTCATCATCACTCACTCCATCACCGTCTTGCCACAGCTGTGCAGATACTACAGTCCAAAACCTGCAACCTATCTCCACCCGTCCAGGACTCAAGTCCAGCTAACCGGTTTCCCTGAATCCCTTCATAAATGTTACCATGCTCACACTCCAACAACACGTCAAGTCAAAAAACTCATTTGTCTCCAACCCAAGTTATTTTAACTAAATAAGCATGTTGACAAATTTCCCTGAAATATGCTAAACTTAATTTGTGCTATTCTGTCCGTAAGATGCATCAACCATTAAATATCGAAGCCGCTCAGAAGAGATACTCGATTTTATTTAACGTAATGTGGTGAAATTAACTTTTTACATTATTTTACACGTAAAACTGGAAAATGTGCATCTGGACACATTTCGTTCTCTGCTGTTGTCGAACAAGGAGGCGCCATTCCTGAATGAAGCTACGCTGCAGACTGCTTTAGAAGCTATAAGAACCAGTTCAAGGATTTCGGGTTCTGTCAATAGCTGTAAGATTCATTTTTAGTTAAGTTACACCTGCTTCGAAAATTCGAAGCTGGTCAGATGAAGTCTTCTCGTCTTATCAGGGAAATAAACACGAAACTCTGGAGGAAAAAAGAAGTTCCGGCGAGCACTTGTATTTCTTCCCTCTGGGATGCCTAATAAGAGAGAGAAACTTAAGATGCTTAATAAGAGATGCTTAATAAGAGATGCCTAATAAGAGATGCCTAATAAGAGATGCCTAATAAGAGATGCCTAATAAGAGATGCCTAATAAGAGATGCCTAATAAGAGATGCCCAATAAGAGATGCCTAATAAGAGATGCCTAATAAGAGATGCCTAATAAGAGATGCCTAATAAGAGATGCCTAATAAGAGATGCCTAATAAGAGATGCCTAATAAGAGATGCCTAATAAGAGATGCCCAATAAGAGATGCCTAATAAGAGATGCCTAATAAGAGAGAGAAACTTGTGAATCTTTGCTTGTGGATGTGTCTTTCTATAATTCAGTCTCCATGAAAGCCTGTGCAGCCAGACTTTGACACAGGCTTCCCTGTAATTTGGAGTAGGTTTTAGGTTTCACGGTATTCCAAAAATGTTAACGAGGTGGGGCCCCTCCCCCGCCTCCAGACATGTCAGGTGGGTGCCCCACACCCTCACCTAACAAGTCAGGTGCTGGGAAGAAAACTTTTGAAACTGTCGGATAAAGCATTTAAGAAAAAATTTCATTAACTTTTTTCACTGATAACTTATCTCATGAGAGGGAAAATACCCGACGGCCCAGAGGGTAAATCTGATAGTTAGCAATATACGGGATTTTAAAAGAATTATTTAAATGAAATGTAATGAATTTTTCGATTATGACATGGAGAAAAAAAAAAGGTGAAAGCTGCTGAATGATCCATAACCAGCACGAAAGACAGTTGACTGGCAGTAATAGTTTTATTACTCATCAAAGCAATCAGCTGTGTATTTTTAGGTAAACACAGCACAACTATACCGAAGACTACAATAAATATAGACATAAAAAATAGCAACATTGTCACGTTAATAAAGATGACGCTCAATAAATCAAACTCGCTACAGGACTGACAGACTCGTAAAAATATCTAGAGAAATTGCGTGCTAAGTGACGGTAACATTTAAGTCGAAATAAGGAAAAGTTCTAAGCTCCTTAACATTTAGAAGCTCTGTTACATACGCATAAGCATGTGCTTGTGCGTGCGTGGACTCGTATGCCCAAACACACACACACACACACAGCCAGTAGCTGTGAATCGACCCCTGCAGCCACATATAGGCGAGTATCGACCCCTCACACATATAGGCGAGTACACACACACACACACACACACACACACACACACACACACACACACAGTGGAAACTGATAATGTGTTCATTAAGAGACAACTTCCTACACAGCAGATAGAGAAGTTTTACAAGGGATCCACTTAGACACCCCATCGTTCCCACATTAATAAAGGATCTGAGCGGAAAAAAATGGGGCGAAGGAATGGGAGAGGGGCAAGCTGAGGAGGAACCGAGCCGAGTGAAGAGGTATGGAACAGGGGTGGAGATTTATAAGATATAGAAGCGAGATAGATGATGAATTGTTGTGGAGGCATTTGACGGAGAAATTGCCCTAATTACTAATAAGAAAATAATCATTCAGATTTGATCAGCTTGTCTCGAAAACTAGAAGCGTTAGAGAAAATCAAAAAACAGGTTTGGAATTAGCGTCATATGAGCTATAAAGATCACATTCACTGATAAAAGCTTGTAAAATGTAAAACATCCTCCGAGAAACTTACGTCAGAAACGTGTTAACAGCCGAATCAGATCGGCGCATAGTCATGATGGATCTTCGGAAAATTTTGTGAAAGCGATGGATACGACAAATTCAAGAAGGAATTTCTAACCATCAGCGTCACGTAACTGAAAGTAGGTATCTCAGCAGAGTCCTAAATCAGAAACGTTCTGTGGTTCAACGCTTTCAATGAAACCTCATATATTACAGCTAAAAGCTTGGCAGACTTTCACATTTGTTAAACCTTCTTGAGAAAGTATAAGTTTTCCTGCATTCGAAGATGGAGTGCAGAAAAAAATCTTCGAAGGCATATCAGAAAATGGGCTGTCGCAACTCCTTGAAAATACATTGCTTTTTTTTTTTTTTTACCTTATACATTTCTTCCGCGAAAACCTTTGCTCAGTGAGTGACGAGGAAGATGATTCCCATCCAGACATTCAGTCAATGGAAACTCGTTACCATGGTTCCTGGAGTGAAAGTTTTCTGCCAGACTATTGCCGGATTTTGTGCCGCAACAAATCTCAAAAAAGTTTGCAAAACAAATCTTATTTGCAACGCATTTGTTGTTTATCTTTTTGTCGTAAACATACAACACAGGTTGCATGGCGTATTTTTTTTTTTTGACTTTAAATGAAAAATGTGTACATATTAACTAATGGAAATTACCTAAAAAAATGCTGAAACACCAGTCATGTATCGAAACCGAGAGAATCAAGAAGAAAACTCAAAATACATTTCAAATTATATAGCAAAACTCGTCTAGAAAAATGTGTTTACATCTTTGACGGAAAAAAACTTTCCGTTTTATTATACAATGCTATTTGTATGTTAGGCTATTCGCTTCAGAATTCTAGATGCAGTGTTTATCAGCAGTTTATCAGCACTGCTGAACAGCACACAATCCCTTGCACTCCCATAAGAGACTATGGCTCCATGAGTGTTGCCTCTCAGAGCAACACAAGAGATTATAATTCACGAATGATGTCCATTGCACTCCGACCTCATATGTGCGCGCTCACGCACGCACGCACGCACTCACGCACGTACGCACTCACGCGCACACACACACACACACACACACACACACACACACACACACACACACACACACACACACACACACACACACACACACACACTGGCTACTCTAATTTAACCCTGCCAAATGCAAAGTCATGAAGAGTGGGAAAGGGCAAAGAAGAAAGCAGAGTATAGGTTAGGTGGCCAAAGACTACAAACCTCACTCACGGAAAAGGATCTTGGGGTGAGTATAATACCGAGCACATCTCCTGAGGCGCACATCAACCAGGTAACTGCTGCAGCATATGGGCGCCTGGCAAACCTGAGAATAGCGTTCCGATACCTCTGTACACCAAGTACGTCAAACCCATACTGGAGTATGCAGCACCAGTTTGGAACCCATACCTGGTCAAGCACGTCAAGAAATTAGAGAAAGTGCAAAGTTTGCAACAAGACAAGTTTCAGAGCTTAGGGGAATGTCCTATGAAGAAAGGTTAAGGGAAATCGGTCTGACAACACTGGAGGACAGGAGAGTTAGGGAAGACATGATAACGACATACAAAACACTGCGAGGAACTGATAAGGTGGGCAGAGACAGGATGTTCCAGAGATGGGACACAGAAACAAGGGGTCACAGTTGGAAGCTGAAGACTCATATGAATCGAAGAGATGTTAGGAAGTATTTCTTTAGTCAGAGTTGTCAGGAAGTGGAATAGTCTGGCAAATGACGTAGTGGAGGCAGAAACCATACATAATTTTAAGACGAGGTATGATAAAGCTCATGGAGCAAGGAGAGAGAGGACCTAGTAGCGACTAGTGAAGAGGCGGGACCAGGAGCTGTGTCTCAACCCTTGCAACTACAAATATGTGAGTACACACACACAAATCCACACATGTAGTGGAGGCAGGATTCATTCTTAGCTTTAAGCAGAGGTATGATGAAGCTAATGGTGCGGGGAGAGTGACCCAGTAGAGGCCAGTGAAGAGGAGGGGCCAGGAGCTTTGAATCGACCCCTGCAACCACAACTAGGTGAGTACACACACACAAACTTCCAGCCTCGGGGGAGAGGCGGAGACGCACATTTCAAGCTCTGTAAAGAAGCGGTCCTCTGGTGCAAACTCCTCTTCCATTTATGGTGCTGCTCAGTGGGCTGTTGACCAGCTGCCGGGAAGCATATGTGAGGGCAGCTGCACACGCAGGACCAGAGAGAGGGAGAGAGAGAGAGAGAGAGAGAGAGAGAGAGAGAGAGAAAGCTAGAGCAAGAGTGTTAGTAGGAGGTGCAAACTGAGAGAAAGAGGAAATAGTAATGAAAGTGTCTTTGTATTTGTGCGTTAATGTGTTACTGTATATCTATATTTCTGGTTATGTCTATGTGTATATTCTCACTTAGAGATAAGTGAGAATATAAACAGACATACCCAGAAATATAGATATATATTAACACATTAACATACAGATACAAAGACACAACACTGCTTCCTCTTTCTCTCAGTCTGCACCTCCTACTAAATTTCACTCCCTCTCTATCTTTCTTTCTTTCTCTCTCTCTCTCTCTCTCTCTCTCTCTCTCTCTCTCTCTCTCTCTCTCTCTCTCTCTCTCTCTCCGTCCCTCCCTTTCCCCACAGTGATGAATCTTGGTAAATCGTAGAAAAATTCTCGAAGGATGCAATATTGACGAAAACAATTTAATCTTTATTTCCCCTTCCTTCACCTACAACATTCTGATTGCTCAAAAGCCCCGTGTTTAAACTAAATACAAAATCTGCCAGAAAAACGCAGAAAGAAGTTTCCAACACCTCGTTGCAGAGGGACTTTTAGCGGCGTTTTCTTCCTCCCTTTTTTATACCCGTGTTTGAAAGCTCCTGATTCCTTGTTTGACTCCATTAATTGGGTGTTGTCCAAGCACACAGTCAGCTGAGGGAAAGTCTTCAAAGATAAGGTCTCTCAGGTCTGGTCGACTGGCGCAAGGCGTCAGTGCGTGGGAACATGCAACGGCTGTGCTATCAAGGAGAGAGACTGTGTATCCTCGTGATAACGAGAGCGTGAGCTGTCCTCATGATAACGAGAGCATAATCTGTGTTCTCGTGATAAAGAGAGCGCAAGCTGTGTCCTCATGATAACGAGAGGGTAAGCTGTGTCCTCATGATAACGAGAGGGTAAGCTGTGTCCTCATGATAACGAGGGCGCAAGCTGTGACCTCATGATAACGAGAGAGTTAGCTGTGTCCTCGTGACGACGAAAGCTGAAGCTGCGCCCTCAAGATTAAGAAAAGACTGTGTTTTCTTGGTAACGAAACCATAAGCTGTGCCATCAAGATAGAGGAAGAGTGTGATATGTTCTCATGATAACGAAAGCTTAAGTTTAACTATCGAGGTAAAGAAATTTTGTGCATTCAAGCTGTGCTATCAGGGTAAAGAATTAATGAAGCGTTGCGTTCTCAAAGTACAGAAAGCTTATGATGTGAGCTCACGTTAACAGCTCCGGCTGTGTTTTCAAGCTAATGAAAGTTTAAGCTGTGTTCTCACAGTAAAGAAAGCCTCAGCTGTGATCTCATGTTAACGACAGAATAACTAGTGTGTGTGTGGAAAGTAACGAACCTTAACGGTGAACTAACGTTCCAGGTGAAGGGAATGTACCGCCGTGGCGCCGGGGTACAGGTGTGGGAATGTACCGCCATAGCGCCGGGGTAGAGGTACGGTAGTGTACCTCCATGGGGCCGGGGTACAGGTATGGTAATGTACCTCCATGGGGCCGGGGTAGAGGTATGGTAATGCACCTCCATGGGGCCGGGGTACAGGTATAGTAATGTACCTCCATGGGGCCGGGGTACAGGTATAGTAATGTACCTCCATGGGGCCAGGGTACAGGTATAGTAATGTACCTCCATGGGGCCGGGGTACAGGTATAGTAATGTACCTCCATGGGGCCGGGGTACAGGTATAGTAATGTACCTCCGTGGGGCCGGGGTACAGGTATAGTAATGTACCTCCGTGGGGCCGGGGTACAGGTATAGTAATGTACCTCCATGGGGCCGGGGTACAGGTATAGTAATGTACCTCCATGGGGCCGGGGTACAGGTATAGTAATGTACCTCCGTGGGGCCGGGGTACAGGTATAGTAATGTACCTCCATGGTAAAAGTGTGGATTTGTCAGCCTAGTAACTTAGAACTCAAATTAAGTTGTGATTAACAACTATTAATAAATAAACATAAGAGTGGATGAGGGGTTGGAACCGCCGAGCCTCCAGCACACTGCCTTACACTCAGTAATCTTCACTAAGGAGTAACAATAGTTCTTGCTGCTCACATGATGGCTTGCTGAGAAGCTTAATATAAAAGAATTGCAAAGGAATACGAAGATGACATAATAAAGACGAGAAAAAACACGGCGAAGAGAATATTAAGTATCTTTGGTTCGGAAAAGTCAGAATAATGGAACGGGGGGAGAGAGAGAGAGAGAGAAAGAGAGAGAGAGAGAGAGAGGGGGTGAGAGATATGCAGGAATGAGGGGAAAACAGGCGAAAGAGAGGAAGAACGATTAAATTATAAAGGTAGAAAATAGAATTAAAACCTCAGAGTGCTTCCTCGGACCCCTAAAATTCATTTATAATCCCAAATTTGGCCTCCGGATCACCTTAAACCATTTTATAAACCACTATGCACTTTAACGGGAGACTTGTGTCTAGTACAGCTTTCCCAAACCAACACAAAGATAAATATTGTCGATCTCTCGGTCCTCCAGAACATCCAGGAAACTGAACGAAAACTCAATGAAAATTTATTTGCTTACCTAGTATTATCAGCAGAAACCCCTTTAACAGATGCTTGGAATCTCTTAAAGAATTGCAGGAATCCTATTTGACAAACCATATTAGAATCCTCTTTTATAAGATAAACATCTTTATTATGCACCCCATACCCACCCCATGCGCGGTAGACAAAGGTTCCAGACGAATGAAAGCCTCATCTACAGGTGATAGAATCCTCATCAACAGGTGATAGAAACCTCATCAACAAGAATGGAAACGACTCCAACAATAAGAGCTTCAATCCTCTTTAGCAAGAAGCGCTGGAAACCTCTTCAATAAGAGACTAGAAGCCTATATAACCGGAAAATCAGCAATTCTTTTCAATAATAGGTGCTGGAAATCTCATCGACAAAAGCTGGAAATCTCACAAACAGGAGGAAAGAACCTCTTGATGAAGATCTACTGGAAGGCTCTTCATCATCAGGAATTTAAAATATCTTCAACTATAGGAACTGGAGACATAGTTACCAATAGGTTCTGGGAATACTATTTTTAAGGGGCTGTAAATGTGTCCGGCAGCAAGAATTGGAAATCACATCAAAGGTTCTAGAATTTGGAAACGTGTACAAAAGGCGTTGAAAACCTTCTCATCAAGAGGTGATGGAAACATCTTCAAAACTTTGTGCTGCAAGTCTTTTCAATATATTCTGGATGCCTTCGACAATAGGTGCTGAACACCTTTTTCAACAAGAAGATCTGGAAACGCCTCTCACATTGCAACAGGAAACCGACCTAGTCTTTAAAAGAAAACAGAAGCTGCGAGAGTGAGCAATAATGCTCCACACCTACACTGAATTTCTTTCGCCCAACTGGAAAAACAACAGAAACTGTTTAAAAAAAAAGAGAAAACGCAGTCAGTCAGTCAGAAATGTCAAGCTAAAAATCTTAAGAGCCTCACTAAAAGATTTCAAAAACATCCAAAAAAAAAAAGTTTCAAAAGCTTCAGGAAAAGGTTTCAACATCAGGGAAAGGCTTCACGAGTATCGGACGAAGTCCAAAGAGCAGTCGTTTCAACAGCATCAGCAGAAGGTTCCAAGAGCATCAGCAAATCGTTGCTAAAAAATTCAGCAAGTTCCCACCGTGTCACCAAGAGCTTCCTCCAGACTGTAGCACCTCTATCAGAATGTCTGGCGAGTGGTGTGTGTCGACACATCCAGAAGGCATCAACTCCGACAAGTAAACAAACCCTGGCACACACAGTTGCCCGGAGGTCCTGGTGTTGCAGTTGACACCACGTCAGTTCGTCTGTTGGGGCCATTGTCAAACTTTGCCTTGGCCCGCGGTCTGGTTATATATTAGGGCTTTGTGTCGCGGCTAGAGGAAGATCTATGACCCTCTTCTCGGATCTGCCTGACACATTCAGCATTATGGCTGATCTATTCTCTTTCTCACAAAACATTTATTGTGAAATACAATCCGTAACACTTTGAGAAGAGGTGTATAGTTCCCCATAACTCGGTCGGTAGAGCACTCAGCTCACACATTGAATATCTGTGCTTTGATCCCCGGTACGGAAGAAAATATTAGGCGTGTTTCCTTAAGATACCTGCTGTCCCTGTTTCCCTAGCAGTAAGTAGGTACCTGAGTGTTAGCCGACTGGTGTGGGTCGTACCCTGAGGACAAAATTAACCTAAATACCCGAAATGCGCTGCATAACCAGGGGCTTTCTATATAGTATGCCACTGATATCAGCTAGTTCGGTGAAAGTTGAATCATATTCTTGTAAAAATAAAGATAATCTTATTATTATAGAGCGATGGTCTGACCCTTTCTGTCCGTAGGTGATTATACTCTACGTATATTTTATCGTTTGCTTTTAATTTTTCGAATAAACTAAGTTCACATTTTTTATCATAGGCACTAAAAATATCGTCGGCCTTAGGCACTGTGGCTGTTGTTCCTCATGATTAATACGGCCCTAGTTATGTGTGGGTTTACGCATTTGTGATCCGTGTGGATCACTCGGAGCAAGGATGAACCTCGATCCTCCGGCATTTAATATCAAGAATAAGACGCTACATAAACTGTACTCACATGACTGTGGCTGATAAATGAGTATTTACAGAGACAAACAACATAATTTCGACAATGACTAGGCACCTCTTCTAACACCCGGTGCTGAGAAAACTTCTAGCATCCGGTGCTGAGAAGCCTTCTAGCACCCGGTACTACATCTCTGCATTCTGTTTGTTTTCCAGTGCAACCACTGCCATATCATAGTGGTCCAGTAGTTGCGAGACACAGGAGCGACCTGCTCTGAACCCATGTTGCCCTGGATTATGCAACTGATGGGAGTCCAAGTGGTTTACAATCCTGCATCTTAAAACTGTTTCCAACATTTTTATGATGTGGAACGTTAAATCTATTGATTTATAGTTCCTAGTTATTACTGAGAAACCTTCTAACACCTGGTGCAAAGAAATCATTTTCTAACATCCGGTGCTGAGAAACCTAGCACCCTGTGCTGAGAAACATCGTCTCCATCACCATGGTACTGTGAGAAACTTATACTACCTGGTGCTGAAAGACACTGATAGTTCCTAGTGTTGAGAGACATAGTACTGAGAGACATTTATAACACCTAATTCTAGCACGCGGTGCTGACATTTCTATCACACCGGGCTGAGCAACAGTCTAGCACACGATGCTGACACTCTTCTAGTACCTGGGAATGAGAAGCATTTTAGCACACAGAGCTGAGATACACTTCTACCACATAATACTGAGAAACATTCTAGAATACAATGCTGAGAGAGACTCTTGAAACACCTGGTGATGAGAGAGAATTGTAGCACCTGGTGCAGAGAAACTTTTTTGCTCACTGTTCTTGAATTATTTTGTTATGTGTTATCATAAGAGCATGTCAGACTCGCTGGTGCAGTGATGGATGAACCACCGGGTCAGCTGTTAGTGCCAACAAGTGGAGAAATAAGTGTAAGGTTGAGTGTTGCTAGGAATAAATCACGCACCCAGATGATGGTGATATCATCGACACTTACTGAGTCCTTGCTGAGTGACTTTGCTCTCTAGCATTTAAAGTCTCAGGACATTCTCGTTAAGATATTGGCTAGTATTACATAACATTATATATATATATATATATATATATATATATATATATATATATATATATATATATATATATATATATATATATATATATATATATACAGCATATACGTACAGCAACGCTCTTCTTTCCGAATAAGGCAAGAGAAAATTTGTGTATGCAATAATTTGGGAAGAATCATTCTGAAACTAACGAAAACAATTATATTTCATTCTGCTTGTTATTATTAAATTACTGTAAACTTATCTAAATATATATTTAGTTGGATTAAGCTAAATTAAATTGCGATTGTTATAATAAGGTTAGGTAAGTTTCCTAAGGCTCTTTTGGTACAAAATTATTCATTTTTACATTAACATATAAGAAAAAATCTTTAAACGTATAAGAGAAAATTTTATAAAGGACTTAATTTTAAATGAGTTCTTGCTAAGCGACCAATTTTACCTATTCGGCACGTCTTTATATTATATATATATATATATATATATATATATATATATATATATATATATATATATATATATATATATATATATATACGTATATATATATATATACGTATATATATATATATACGTATATATATATATATACGTATATATATATATATATATATATATATATATATATATATATATATATATATATATA
The DNA here is from genome assembly GCF_038502225.1 of Cherax quadricarinatus. Lineage (NCBI taxonomy): Eukaryota > Metazoa > Arthropoda > Malacostraca > Decapoda > Parastacidae > Cherax > Cherax quadricarinatus. The sequence continues at coordinate 41,793,331 of NC_091312.1, forward strand.
TATATATATATGTGTCGTGCTGAATATGTAAAACTTGTCAATTAGCAAGAACTCATTTGGAATTAAGTCCTTTCTGAAATTTTCTCTTATACGTTTAAAGATATATTTTTCTCATTAATGTTAATGTAAAAATTTTTAATTTTGCAACAAAAGAATCTTAGAAAACTTACCTAACCTTATTGTAACAAGAGCAATTTATTTTAGCCTAACCCAACTATATATATTTTAAATACGTTTACAATAATTTTGTACTAAACAAACACAATCAAATATACTTTTTTCCGTTAGGTTCAGAATGATTTTGGCGAAATTATTGCATATACAAATTTTCACTTGTCCTATATGGCAAGATGAACGTTGCTATTTAAGCCAAGATGGCAAGTTCTGCCTATTCGGCACGACATATATATATATATATATATATATATATATATATATATATATATATATATATGGGGTCCACCTCTGTATATCGTGCCGAATATGTAAAACTGGTCAATTAGCAAGAACTCATTTGGAATTAAGTCCTTTCTGAAATTTTCTCTTATACGTTTAAAGATATATTTTTCTCATTAATGTTAATGCAAAAATTTTTAATTTTGCAACAAAAGAATCTTAGAAAACTTACCTAACCTTATTGTAACAAGAGCAATTTATTTTAGCCTAACCCAACTATATATATTTTAAATACGTTTACAATAATTTAGTGATAAACAAACACAATCAAATATATTTTTTTCTTTAGGTTCAGCATGATTTTGGCGAAATTATTGCATATACAAATTTTCACTTGGCCTATATGGCAAGATGTACGTTGCTATTTAAGCCAAGATCGCAAGTTCTGCCTATTCGGCACGATATATATATATATATATATATATATATATATATATATATATATATATATATATATATATTACATACTGTATATGTATATGTATATATATTTTCAAACCCTTCTCAATATTGCATTAAAAATAACCAAAGGCTTGATAAGAGGATAATAGTTGTAATTAAAATGCAAAAACTCCCAAGCGAGCGGAGGACATCATGAAGGAGCTGTGGAAAGCACCAGTCAAGGAGTCGAACATTAATTAAGGGAACACAAGGAGAAAATAGAACGTTAATTAGAGCGCGCTCCGGGAGCCACATGGCGAAGCCAAGTAGTGGACGTCCAGATCTCAAGGTGTCTGTTACCTTCTTCACCTGGGCTAAATATACTGTACAAACTTCGTGAAAAAACGAGCTTCTTCCTGGCTGCTTCTTTCACTTGTTTTCTCATTAACAGTTTTGTTTTCCCATTTGATTTTTTTATTATCAGTCTTGCTTTTATTATCAGTCTTGCTTTCTCATTATAAGTATTTTTTGTTATTAGTCTTTTCTCATTGTCATCAGTCTTTTTTTTTCCTCATTATCATCAGCCTTGTTTTCCCATTATCAGTCTTGTTTTCTCATTATCTATCTTCCCATTATTACTTCTCTTGCTTTCCTATTATTGCCTGTCTTGTTTTTTACTTTCTTAAGGGTCTGTATCGATATATTTTATGTCTAATTATGTCTAATTATGCACATCGATTGTTTGCAACATTGCCATGTTGCGATAAGCAGTAGCTGCAGATAAGTCACAGAATAAGAAATGATCAATCAGACGAACATAAAGGCCGAGAAAGCAATTTCTACTGCAAGAAGTTTATATAATTTGAAGTTATATTCGATGTCAAGATTCGAAAATTAATTGCATGTTGGGAAATCCCGTATAAAGACTAAAACCTAATTAGGATATAGAAAGAGAGAGAGAGAAAAAAAAAAGTGTTTGTGTGTGTGTGTGTTGTACTCACCTATTTGTGGTTGCAGGGGTCGATAAATAGCTCCTGGCCCCGCCTCTTCACTGATCGCTACTAGGTCCTCTCTGTTCCTGCTGCATGAGCTTTATCGTTCCTCGTCTTAAAACTATATGGTTCCTGCCTCCACGACATCACTTTCCAAACTATTCCACTCCCTGACAACTCTATGACTAAAGAAATGCTTCCTAACATCTCTGACTCATCCGAGTCTTCAACTTCCAACTGTGGCCCCTTGTTGCTGTGTCCCATCTCTGGAACATTCTGTCCCTATTCACCCTGTCAATTCCTCTCAGTATTTCACACGTTATCATGTCCTCTTTATCCCTCATATCCTCCAGTGTCGTTAGGTTGATAACCCTTAACCTCTCCTCTTAGGGCACACGTCTTAGCTCCAGGACTAGTCTTGTGAGTGTCTCTTGTGTATGTGTGTGTGTGTGAGCACCTCAATCAGCACCTACACAGAGACCCGTCTCAGCACTGACCACTAAGCTGCCTTACTCTTAATACAGTTTCTTTGAAAAGTAAATGTTGCTAACAACGGCGTTTTTCTTTCTTCCTCCGACTATCTTGATTTTGTCGGGAAATCGTATTTAAAAGCATGGCTCTAAGCTTAGCATCATAGCTCTAATTTAAACGTCACGGCTCTAAGCTTAACTTACTTTTAGGTTAGCACAGCTCTTGGCGTATTAGCATTGCTCTTAATATAGGAGCACGAGAGTCATCTATCAGCACAGCTCTTGCCATAACAGCGATGTGGCTTTAAGCATAGTAACACCACTCTTATTTTAATGGCACAGCTCTTGGTTTACCAGCTCAGCAGTTTGGCAGCTCAGCTCTTGGCGAAACAGGATGTAAGTTTAACAGTACTATTTGTAGTTTCACACTTAAACAGCACAGCTTTTATTTTCACAGCTCTGCTCTTTACTTAATTAACAGTACTTCTCTAATTTTAACACTTCTTCTCTTTATTTAACAACATGACTTTTAGCAACACTCTTAGTTAAATAGCTAAGCTCTTAGTTTAGTACCACGATCATTGCCCAACCCTTGGTTTAGCAGCACAACTCTTCGTTTAGCAGCACAACTCTTCGTTCAGCAGCACAACTCTTCGTTCAGCAGCACAACTCTTCGTTCAGCAGCACAACTCTTCGTTCAGCAGCACAACTCTTCGTTCAGCAGCACAACTCTTCGTTCAGCAGCACAACTCTTCGTTCAGCAGCACAACTCTTCGTTCAGCAGCACAACTCTTCGTTCAGCAGCACAGACCATATTTTAACAGCACCGTTCATGGTTTAACACCAAGACTTGTATCTTAAGAGCATGACCCTTACTTTAACAGAAAAACCCTTGGTTTAGCAGTGTAGCTCATGGTTTATTAGCACTGCTTTTGGTTAAGTACCACTGCTACTGTATTAATAGCACAATATTTTGCCAGCACAACTCTTCGTTTAACAGGACATTATTATTATAATCATGGGGAGCACTAAACCCGTAGGATTATACAGCGCACGTCGGGGAGGGGGTGGAGCCCCTCACCAGCATCAAGGAACCTCCCTTGAAGGGTTTAACAGCACAGCTGCTGGTTTGTCAACGCGGATTTTAATTTGGAAGTAGAGCTCTTGGTCTAGAAACAGAGCTCTCAGAATGAGAGCTTTTCCCGGTTTAACATCATGGCTCACGGTTTAACATCATGGCTCACGGTGAATCAGCATGATCCTGAAGTTTAACCTCCCTCCCTCCCGCTATAATCTCTGAATTTAGCACCGCGTCTCTAAATTTTATCCCCATAGTCTCCGAGTTTAACATCTTGTCTCAAAGTTCAGCCCCACGTTTCCAAGTTTAGTCCCAAGTCTCCAACTTTAGTCCCACGTCTCCAAGTTTAGCCCCACGCCCCCAAGTTTAACCCCACGTCCCCAAGTTTAACCCCACGTCCGCACGTTTAACCCCACGTCCCCAAGTTTAACCCCACGTCTCCAAGTTTAGCCCCACGTCCCCAAATTTAACCCCACGTCCCCAAATTTAACCCCTCGTCCCCAAGTTTAAGGGAGCAGTCAGGTTCACGAGCGCGGAGCAAAAAAAAATTCGAAAAAATATGAAAATGGAGTTATTGTTACCAAAAAATAGCTGAACTTTCTGGCTACACGCTGGTATAATTATTATCCTTGTACGATGTTTCTAAAAGGAATTACAGCCATTTATAACAGGCATGGTGACAGTGCTGACGCGTCATATTGCGTAAAAAATGTGATGCCCTAGGGGTAGAAATTTCTGTCGGTGTATCCCCTGAAGGTTCGTTCTCTCTGAAGGTTCGTTCTCCCTACGTCCCCAAGTTTAACCCCACGTCCCCAAGTTTCACCCCACGTCCCCAAGTTTAACCCCACGTCACCAAATTTAAGCCCACGTCCCCAAGTTTAACCCCACGTCCCCAAGTTTAACCCCACGTCCCCAAGCTTAGCGTCACGTCTCCAAGTTTAGCCCCACGTCCCTAAGTTTACCCTTACGTCCCCAAGTTTAACCCCACGTCCCCAAGTTTAACCCCACGTCCCCAAGTTTAACCCCACGTCACCAAATTTATGCCCACGTCCCCAAGTTTAACCCCACGTCCCCAAGTTTAACCCCACGTCCCCAAGTTTAACCCCACGTCCCCAAGTTTAACCCCACGTCCCCAAGTTTAACCCCACGTCCCCAAGTTCAACCCCACGTCCCCAAGTTTAATCTCACGTCCCCAAGTTTAACCCCACGTCCCCAAGTTTAACCTCACGTCCCCAAGTTTAACCTCACGTCCCCAAGTTTAACCCCACATCCCCAAGCTTAGCGTCACGTCTCCAAGTTTAGCCCCACGTCCCCAAGTTTATCCTTACGTCCCCAAGTTTAACCCCACGCCCCCAAGTTTAACGCACGTCCCTAAGTTTATCCCCACGTCCCCAAGTTTAACCCCACGTCCCCAAGTTTAACCCCACGTCTCCAAGTTTAACCCCACGTCCCAAAGTTTAACCCCACGTCCCCAAGTTTAACACCACGTCACCAAGTTTAACCCCACGTCCCCAAGTTTAACCCCACGTCTCCAAGTTTAACCCCACGTCCCAAAGTTTAACCCCACGTCCCAAAGTTTAACTCCACGTCTCCAAGTTTAACCCCAGCTCTCCAAGTTTAACCCCACGTCCCCAGGTTTAACCCAACGTCCCCAAGTTTTACCCCACGTCCCCAAGTTTAACCCCACCTCTCCAAGTTTAACCCCACGACCACAAGTTTAACCCCACGTCCCCAAGTTTAGCCCCACGTCCCCAAGTTTAACCCCACGTCCAAAAGTTTAATCCCACGTCCCCAAGTTTAACCCTACCTCTCCAAGTTTAACCCCACCTCTCCAAGTTTAACCCCACCTCTCCAAGTTTAACCCCACGTCCCCAAGTTTAACCCCACGTCCCCAAGTTTAACCCCACGTCCAAAAGTTTAATCCCACGTCCCCAAGTTTAACCCTACCTCTCCAAGTTTAACCCCACCTCTCCAAGTTTAACCCCACGTCCCCAAGTTTAACCCCAGGGACTGCTGCATAATAAACAAATTCCTGGCTCAATGTTACAACAAACTTCCTCTAAAAATCACTATATATTTTTTAACTCTAGTAAATAACATTTTATATCCACGAGTGATAAACTCGAGTCTCGTTCCTAGTTTCAAAAGACATGTTTCTTGTTCAGTCTCTCAAACAACGTTTCCTCTAGTTAAAAGAGAAACAAGTTTCCTCGTTGATAAATATTATTTCCGGTAGTCTTTGAAGGCAACGGCAGTCATGTTTTCTTTGTCAACAACGTGCATGTTTTATTTCTTTTAAACATCAACATGAAATGTTTTCTGTGAAGTGAAAATCATATATTTTAAAATCATGCGAAGTTTTTTTTTTCTTGAGATATTAACAAAGTTTTATTCGACAAAAAGTATATAGTTTTATATTCGATCATGATATCAGACTTTTTTTTTTTTTTTAAGATATTTAAAAAAAAATTTAAATGGGATAATAGGTAGCAACATTTTTTGTGACAGTTACTTTTCCTGGTACAACGTTTTCTGTAATAACAACAGTACATAGTTACTATTTCTGTGGAGGTAAGCCAGAGGAAGGCCTCGGTCAGATGATCAAAAGCTCCAGCGGCGGGTTATCATAACACTCAGACCCGCATTGAAACCACTTGTGTTTCCTGACGAATCTTACCTAACCTGTGGCAGCATTACATTACGTTTTCTGTGATAGTTCAGTCACGTTTTCTGCGAATGTTGACAGTTATGTTTTCGGTAAGCATCTTAACTAGAACGAAATATTTTAGTTGTAGCAAACAACTTTTTTCGTAATAGTTTGCCATATATTTTGACCGGTAAGCAGCACTGATCTCTCTTGCAATAATATTCAACATTTTATGTATCTTCTTCTTGATGCACTGGTACTCTCCCGGTCCGGGTCTTTTCCAGATGGTGACCCGGCCTTGGCTTCCTGTCTTGGGAGTGTTTTGAGACCCATGTCTTCCATGGGAGGAGGAACAAGTACTTCATCAGCTTCGGGACCAACTGTCCCTAGGCCTAGCCACATTCCCCGCCCTCACGGGGCTCGTAGGGAGAAGCTAGACCTCTGGTCTGCCATCCGCCTCGCCCCAGGGGGGCTCGTGGGAGTGGCAGTCTGGTGAGCTGCAGGTGGTAGCAAGCTCTGGCTCTGGCACCATCCCCACCCTAAGAGGACTCGTGGGAATGGTGTCTTCCTCTTATACAACAGTTACCATTAAACGGTTCAGTGGCTTTCTGGAATATCAATGAGCAGAATTTCTTATGCAAAGGAATTGCAACGCTTCATAAGACAGCAACCATCAATGTTCATAACATAAAAAGTTTTCTAATAGTATTAATAATAGTAATAATAAACAATATTAAATGCATGAGTAATCTCTGATAGAAAAGACACTAAATATTTTTTTTTCAGATAGAAATTAGAAACTTGTGTAGCAATATACAGCGATAATTTCTTATAAAATTATCATGTGTTGTAACCTCACAATGGAGAGAGGAGCTTACGACGAGGTTCAAATAATTTGTTCATTGTTGCGGTCACTGTATTATGTCTATGTTCTTTTCAATAAGGATACATACACTGAGCTGTGTGTATATAACACTGTATAACATCAAGAGGCATGTGTTTTTTTTTTCAGCACACCGGCCAAATCCCACCGAGGCACGGTGACCTAAGAAGATAAACTTTCATTTTTCTTTTTTAAAATTAGCAATGTTTACAGAAGGGGGTTACTAGCCCCTCGCTCCCGGCATTTTAATCAACTCTTACGACACGCATGGCTTACGGAGGAAAAATTCTGTTCCACTTTTCCACTGTATGAATCTCTCTATATACTTCGTGAGTTTAAATTGATCCGTATTATATGGATTAGAGTATTTATGACTGGTGGTGAACAGGTTACACGCAGCTTAATGACCCTCTTGTAGTCGATACATTTTAAAGTCAATTAACCAATTAACCAACCGACCAAACAACCAACCAACCGACCAACCAACCAACCAACCAATCAACCAACCAACCAACCATTAATAACATTAAAAAAATTGTTTTCGGGGTTAGAATTTGCACGCTTTTGTTAATATGACGTGAGGGATGCTTGTAAACTTTTATATGTCACCAGAATACAAACTTTTCTCTGTGATACCGAAGTGACTCGTTTCCAGAAAGCAAATACCTTTTTTTTTAAAAGCGTCGAGGAATATTTTCTGTTTCAGTGGTAAGTGCGGCTGTTTGTGTCGGCAACACAAAGAGTTAGACCATTAGCACACAAAAAAAGTTTTTTTAGCTTTTACAACGTAAACTGCATCGACAAAAAAAAAGTTTTAGAAGGTAATGGGGGTGGAGGTGGGAGCAAGGGGTCGAAGTTACATTTATTTTTCAGCCATTGCTTACTTATCAGGCACTACATTTTGTAAATGTTTTTTTTTTCTGAATGCTGGGTAAAATAGTACATTAGAGAAAAATTTCTTCATTAATTTTTGGCCTATTTACGTTTTATGCATTCTTGTTTTAAACGACGCATTTAGTGAGATTTCTAGCATAATAAAGCAGGGAAATAAGGGGCGCAGTTTTCAGTGAGTAACGCAGTGTCGTTGGGTTACCCAAATTATTAGGCAGGATTTTTGTGTTCACCTGCGTCAGTCCTTTATTTTTTTTTTTTTTTTGAGGGGGGGTGGAGCGGGAATTGATGTTCAAACGTGTGCAACCAAGGAGATTTGTAGAAGAAATGAGAGATGAAGAGAGAGAGAGTTTTTAGTAACGATGTGAAAAACGGCCAACAACGAATAGCATTATTAATTTTTTCCCTTCACAGAATCGACATGATTCAACTTTTCTTTCGCTAAATCAACATGATTCAGCTTTTCCTTTGCTAAATCAGCATGATTCAACTTTTCCTTTGCTAAATCAACTTGATTCGACTTTTCCTTTGCTAAATCAACACGATTCAACTTTTCCTTTGCTAAATCAACACGATTCAACTTTTCTTTCGCTAAATCAACATAATTCAGCTTTTCCTTTGCTACATCAACATGATTCAACGCCGTTTTATACCGTTAGAAGGAAACAACATTATCACTGCCCTCATCTCCGCCGTTATAAACTAGTTTACCACACGTAAGACCTTGGAATTACAAGATAAGGTATGAGAGATTTTCTTGGCATCCCAGCATCTCACTGTGAGGAAGATGCATGAACCTCCTTCGTCCAAGCACTATGATTAACAACAAAATCTTTGAGGGAGGGCAAGATCCCTGAGCACCTTATAGATCCACTTACCAGCCTCGGCTTAAGTGGTAAAGCCCCTGGGAAGTTTGTAGAGACGTTGTCGAGTGAGCTGAAGTAGGCGAGGTGTGTGCTGTCTCTCAGCACAAGGAGAGTGTCTAGAAATGGGATGTATATTGAGGAAGTTGTCTATAAGACGCAGTCAGGTTATACTGTGTGTTTTTCTTCAGCATAAGATGGAGTAGAGAATATGTTGAAAACAAAGTTTCTTAAGAAAGATTTGGAGAGTGCGCTAGTGAGAGAATATTACGTGTAATTGTCTATTTGTCTTCAGGGAAAGTAAGAAGCTTACGCCAAGGCTGTCTTAAGGTGTAAGTAAAATATACGTCTCACAAAAAATGGGGATCCATTCTAACAGAGTTTACAGATGAAGCTGCGAAGATAAAACGATATAAAAAAGATCATTATTTGTAGGCAGAGTCGTATAAAACTCGTGGAGAGTATTTTTCAGCATTACAATTCTTAAATATAATATGAAAAAGTTATGCCTACCAACCCACTTCACATCATACAGCACCCACCAACCCACCCATACATTGTACAACATCCACCAACAGAAGATGTAACAACACTTATTAGTGAAAAGTATAATTATTATAAGCACAGTCGGAGAACATTGTTTCAACACCTTTGATGTCACTCTTCAACTTGCTACCAGCACATTTAAGAAATAATGCAGAAACTAGAGTAACAGTTTCTAAGAGGTGAGGATACTAGAAAATCATCTCCTGCAAGTGCCTGATCAGGCGGGTTGTGGATAGTATTAGGGCCTGCGGGCCGCTAGCAACAAGAGCCTAGTTGCCCAGAAAATTAACAGGAAAGGCTGGCCTCAGGTAAGATTGCGGTGGTAAAAGACCTCTCGAAACCAGTCACAGGTATGTAACATTATTTGTGGAAACTATGTAACCTTCCTGAGACAAGTTCTAAGATCCTCCACAAGATCCTTCAAGATGGAACTCATCCAAATTTAACTTTCCCAGTGTTGTTGTGAGCAGTGAAAATATCCACAGACAAGAGAACAAGAATACTGCTTTAGCAAGCTTAAAAGCTTTCTACAGGAAATAATGACTCAAAAAGGTATATTTCGTTGTAAATCTGGAAAAACCTGTAGAAATAAAAGAAACTCGTTTGAATACTTTAATTCTGTTTAAGGAGTTTTTCACTTTTTTCTATTATTGCCAAAGTTTTTGCATAATTAATTAAAGCGGAGGCAATCAAGACATCGTTTTCGTAGAGCTTAATGTGTGATAAAAATGTTTTTGTTTCTTTTAAGTAATCATCTGTTTAACAATAATTAATCTACACCATTATCTACTTCGGCGGTAACAATATAGTCATTATTTTTAGGAATATAACGAAATAAATTGTACTTCCGTGAAATGTGAAACAGATTATCTGTAAATCAGCCTTCTGTATATATTTTATTTTTGTGAAATGCTTTTCAAAATGTACGTTACACATGCCTAAGAATATTCAGCTGTTGTATGCACACTCAAGTGGAAAAAAAATAGATAACTCTAAAACTTCGCAGGTTTGCTCTAAAATGACTCACAGAGCTTAGAGACATGAACTACGAAGGAAGACAGGAGACACTGAAAACGCTTTCGTGGACGACAAGAAGGAAGAGATGAAACCTGATAAAAATGGAAAGTCAAAAAAAGTCTTGATGCAAATAAAACCATTATTTTTTTGGAGCACCAATAACAAGAAGAAAAGGTCACGAGTGTAACCTATGAAGTATTTCTTTACAAAAAAGAGCGGTAGTGGGGTTCAAGAGGAAGAGGTAACTGAAACTACCACAGCAGATCTTTCATATATGTGATGCAATAAAAAGTGAATACAGGACAGCACCAGAATACTTATGTTCTCATACCTACGAAGAGGAATTTAATCTCTCGCTCTCTCTGATGTATTCCTGTTCGCGGAAGATTTGAAATTATTGAGCAGGGAAAAAACCCGATGAGAACACACAAAGGGTACAAACAGACTTGGACAAACTACATGATTGGTCATTCACTGCTCAATGGCAGTCTCATCTTCAAATATGTAGCACCAGCATGGTGCCCACACCTAGTAAACTATGTTAGTTAACTAGAACAAGCTAAAAGATTAGCAGCTAATCCAAAAGACACATTCAAGGCATGGCGACAACGTACAAAATGTTTAGAAAACTAGACATGGTTAAGAAGTACAGAGTGTATGACAGAAAACTGGTACAGAAGAACACAGTTGGAAGTTAAAAACACAGACGAGTCATAGTAATGTCAGGATGTCCTTCTGCCTCGGGGCGATCAGGCATAGAAATGACTTCAACCAAGTAGTGGAGGCAGATTCGATATAAAGTTTTAAGAAAAGACGAAACAGGATCCACAAGACTAGGACAGAGTAAACCTAGCAGTTAATGCTCTTCCCTGCAACTGCAGACAGGTGAAAGAGGAATGGTACGTAAATTCCCACAGATGAGTAAAGGTACTTAAATGCAGTACCATATTTAATGATAAAGGTATTCACAACGGTATTAACTACACTGACACAGGAGTACCATGGAACCTTCATTAACACAATACTTTAAACTATTTGTTAACGCTTTCTGCAACGAAGCAGACGCTGCTTTTCCTAAACTGCATTCAAACAATGGTCATCCGTATATCAACATCAATGCAGGTAAAAGACTTCGGACCATCGGTTAGCTCGTCCTTCCCGTTCGTGTCTGCTTGAAGGATTTGGGAACCCTTCACACTTTCCTGGGAAACTTAGCCAGAAAACTAGGACAAACACTCAGAGGAAGGTCGTTAGTAATGTTAACCAAAGCATCTGTGTGTTATTTACTCAACAAATAGATGAATACATATTGGTGAGTACACGGATATGCACGCAAACCAACGTATATACAAGTGTTCCGGGGAGTGCTGCTGACTGGGAATGAAAAATGGATTTTGAAAAATAGAAAATGTAAGTAGTTAAAAATAAAACAAATATAAAGAAAAGAACGGTTAAAACAGCAGTAGCAAAATAAGATATTTTTATTAGTAGTAGTAATAGTGGTAGTAGCAGTAGTAATAGTCGTAGTAATATCAATAACTGTAGAAGGACAGCAAGAATAAAAAGATAACGAGGGAGGGGAGGAGGAGGAGAAGTGATACAGGGAAATGAAGAGAAAGAACAGGAAAAACTAACAAGTAATACTAAAAGAAAAACTCTAAGGGCAAAGAAAATATAAAAAACAAGATAAAACAACTAGGAAAAATATAAATAAAGCAATTTCTCAGCTCATCATAAAACAATCCTGGCAAATAAATAAAAACAGGAGAATGTTCCCTTTTATTATACACACAAAATAATGAAATGGTCATTAATTGGTAACCCTTCATACAGACAACTAAAAAAGTGATAGAAACTTAGCCATAACTTTATTGTATATATCATAACTTAGTCTAACCTAAAATATGTTGTACAAATAACTCGCACATAGGAGAGAGGAGCTTACGACTTGGACCATTTACAAAGTCCAAGTCTGACCGAAACGTCGTCGTAAGCTTCTCTCTCGTATGTGCGGGTTATTTGTGTATTGTTCCAGTCACGGTATTGTGCCTTTTAGTTCTTGAACCTATATTGAAAATGGTACAAAGTAACAACAGGCTGATGATTATGACACAAATGTCTTAATAACCTATCCCAATCTAACACAACGTAATAGAAATTAACCTAACCTAAACTAATGAAATTAAACTAAACATAACGTAAAATAACGTAACCTTGGCTAACGTAAACTTTCAGGTGTCTACGTATTTTGCAATAAAAAAAAAATTGAACCACTGGAAGAAATGGCAGAGAAAATATCCAATCGTATAGCGTCGAGTTCGCGTGCAGAATATACCAGACATTCGACTTACATATTTCGAGGGAATAACTTCATCATCCCCCAATAAGTCGACGCTTGAATACAAAAATCTCATGTTTGAGGGAATATCGACTGGTGTTCATATAAAGAGTGTGTTATTTTTTGTTTCAAGAATATCTTCCCTAGCCATGGTAGGCTCAGCTGCCAACATAAAAAGAGAGAAATATGTAAAATGAAACCAAGCCAGAAGAGTAAGGGTTGGGAAGGAAGGCTGAGTTACTGTCGTTTTGTATTGTGGAGTAAAACTTAGGATCAGGAAGATCCGAATTTTCTTGCGGAATATATATATATATATATATATATATATATATATATATATATATATATATATATATATATATATATATATATATATATATATATATATGAAGGATGAGGTTAGTCATAGAATTGATGAGGGAAAAAACGTGAGTGATGAGTTGAGGTATATGTGGACACAAAGAACGTTATCTTTAGAGGCAAAGAAGGGAATGTATTAAAGTACAGTGGTACCAACATTCTTATATGGGTGTGAAGCTTGGGTTGTAAATGTTGCAGCGAGGAGGCGGTTGGAGGCAGTGGAGATGTCCTGTCTAAGGGCAATGTGTGGTGTAAATATTATGCAGAAAATTCAGAGTGTGGAAATTAGGAGAAGGTGTGGAGTTAATAAAAGTATTAGTCAGAGGGCTGAAGAGGGGTTGTTGAGGTGGTTTGGTCATTTAGAGAGAATGGACCAAAGTAGAATGACATGGAGAGCGTATAAATCTGTAGGGGAAGGAAGGCGGGGTATGGGTCGTCCTCGAAAGGGTTGGAGGGAGGGGGTAAAGGAGTACAATGCCTACACTTTAAAGGAGGGGTTTGGGATATTGGCAGTCTGGAGGGATATATTGTGTATCTTTATACGTATATATATATATATATATATATATATATATATATATATATATATATATATATATATATATATATATATATATATATATATATTGTGCCTTCTAATCTGCTCAGCCCTGCCAACCATGTTACATCAACCCTGTCATCCATGCTGCCTTAACCCTTCCAGTTACACTATATCAGGTCTGCCAAACAAGCTACATCAACCCTGCCAATCACCTTACATAAACCCCACCTCCATGCTACATCAACCCTTCTAGCCAGACTTGTACACTGCCATCCACACACACACACACACACACACACACACACACACACACACACACACACACACACACACACACACACACACACACACACACAATTTACAAACACGCATTCACACTAAATACATGCACTAATACACGAACTACGCACATTCACTCACACCATCTATTCACACATGTACTCTCACCAACCACGCACATGCACTCACTCCACCTATGTAGATATGATCAACTATGTACATATGACGTGGAAAGCAAAAGGAAACTGATAGTATTTTGTGCAGAAACACTACCTAACCATAACTGATTTGTTGTAAGTGCAACTTTCATTATCTTCGACTAGCATAAGACAAGCTAAGACAGCCGGGTTGGCGATTTATTAATGTGAGAAACTAATGCAAATTATTCCTAAGCTGACGAGAGACTGTGTCTCGGAGTAGCTTACCCAGTCTCTCCAGAGCCTTTGTATAATGAAAGGAATCTTAATGATACTCAGGCCTACGTATCCTACTGAATATTATGAAATAAAGTTTATTGATTAGCTGACTGAGGCAGTGACTGCAGATAATCTCCAGCAAGTAGTGATGGCAGTGCATCCCTCCTGGTTACAGCTGTAGCAATTTACTTTCTTTTATGTGGAAAACTGTAATTTATATAATGTCACAATAAAGTGATCTAAAATATCTAGTAGATTATCTAGTAGTCCTTGTTCTTACTGCTGATTAGAAAGTAGAATCACCTTCAAGATCTCCTGATAAATATTTGACGAAAGCGTCATCTAGCCCAGTTATGAATCTCATCCTTCGGTCTGACTCGTCCACTGCAGCTGGATGAGACCTTATTGAGGAGTCGATAGACAGAGCAGTTAAGTTTGTACAACATTTGTTTTCCCGGTCGGGATTCGATCCCTGTCCGGTGCGACGAGAGTCACGAGTCTCGCCTCCCAGCATGGATAATCCTCTAGTTCAGTATTGGTAGATGTGGCAGTAACGTCTCTAACGTCTGTTATTACTAGTTTTAAGTCTCAGTGATTTAGACAGTAAGTTCAGTCTGTGTCTCTGTCTCTGTCTGTCCAAACTCACGCACTCTCTCACCCTCTCTCTCACCCTCTCTCTCACCCTCTCTCTCACCCTCTCTCTCACCCTCTCTCTCACCCTCTCTCTCACCCTCTCTCTCACCCTCTCTCTCTCTCTCTCTCTCTCTCTCTCTCCCTCCATCTCTGTCTCTCTCTGTCTCTCTCTCTGTCTCTCTCTGTCTGTCTCTCTGTCTTTGTCTCTCTCTCTCTCTCTCTCTCCCCTCTTTCATACCCTCTTGTCTCGCTGCATATTGATGAAGGATTATCATAACAAAGCCCCCAAATTAGAAATGAAATTGGACGACGTTTCGGTCCGTCCGAGACCATCTTCATGCTACGAGTGAGGAGAAACACTGTGAAAACCAGAAGTGAGATCAGGTCAGCGGGAACACGAGCAGACGGAAAAGAATAAGAACACCAGTGATCAGGAGTTGATCACTCTGGTGTTCTATAGTTGTACATCATCCGTAAACAATGACACAAGACTAAGTCTAGTGTCAGAGGAAGTCACCTTCAGAAACAAAGCTGGGACACAAAACTCTTCCATTATATTACGCCATAATAAACTGAGCCGAACTCCATTAACCTTCTATATTAAAGATGAGTCTAGTTCGCTGAGGACTTGGTAACTGAATTGTCTCAGATTGGGTTAAATTATAGTAGATTCGCTCACAGAATTTTCAGATTTGTGGGATGTTATGAGTGCATATTATGGTGTGTAATTAAGGGGAACGTCAGGGTATTAACGTTATTAATAGAGCTGTGATTAAGACAAACTTAGTAATTTTGTATCGGTAAGTGAAAAACAACAAGGAAATGAATGGACTTTATATTTTATCGAGTATGTGGCATTAATTAAGAATGAGCAAGTTAAACTTGTTAAGGAATTAGCTATTCCAAAATAATTGTCTAAAAATAATTTAAAATAGCTCATTCTTTGTTAAATATTTTGCATTATCTCTTATTTAGGTGAATTTTTTTTTTGTCTGCACTTGCTAAAAACTTGTAAATATATTTCTAGTCACGCGTTTTAAAACCTGATAAAATCAATTAAAAATACTCAAAATTTGAACTTGCATAAATATGCTTTAAAACTGACGAAGTTCAGTTAGACTTTACTTGAACTTCCAGCATTGTGACCCTCGGCCCCCTCCCTCTCCAGCCACTCTCCCCCTCCTTCCTCTCCCCAGCCTCCCTCCCCCACATCCCCTTCCCCATCCTCCCTCACCACCTCCACCTCCACCTCCTACACCTCCCCCTCCCCAGCCTCCCTCCCCACCTCCCCTCCCCAGCCATCCTGGGGTGACACACACACACATTTATATTCCCCAAACTTGGACCAGCTTGCTAACGTTACGACAAGTATTTCTTAACAGTAAACAAATATGTGCATTAATCTTTTTCCTCCTAAAAAATTACCTTAAATTATTTTTTTTCCACATATTTCTCACATTGTCATGAAGTTCCTCTCACATAAGTTATCTTTAAACCGATATTATTATAAACCATGCACGACCCGCGCTATAACCTAGAATATTATTATAAACCATGCACGACCCGCGCTATAACCTAGAATATTATTATAAACCATGCACGACCCGCGCTATAACCTAGAATATTATTATAAACCATGCACGACCCGCGCTATAACCTAGATTATTATAAACCATGCACGACCCGCGCTATAACCTAGAATATTATTATAAACCATGCACGACCCGCGCTATAACCTAGAATGTTATTATAAACCATGCACGACCCGCGCTATAACCTAGAATATTATAAACCATGCACGACCCGCGCTATAACCTAGAATATTATTATAAACCATGCACGACCCGCGCTATAACCTAGAATAAATTATGCACATTTTTGTAATAAGAAATGAACCAAATTACTGAGAGCTTCTGTAAGTGGAAAATCTTAATCAGCCACCATCGTAATTTGCATAGACTCAATAAAGCCAGCAGATTTGCAGAGGGTAAAAAAAATTACGTCTTCTCATTAGTTAAATGAAGCTGATACGTCACAAAAGTCGTGGCTCGTGATTGGATAGAATTATTGCGTCAAAATTTCCGGGAACGTGATTGGGCAAGGCGATCAGGTCAATATAAAATCTTGGTACATGACTTGATGAGCTTATTACGCCGCAGAAGAAGAGAGATTCTGATTGAATGAGATGATTACGGCGCTAAAACTCACAACTTATAATTTAATAATTCTGGCAAAAAATGGAATATTTTTTGGAGAGCAAACATATGTTATAAAGTCAAAGTTTTTAAGTGGATGGTTTTAAAGTGTGACAAACACTGCGAAGATTGTATTAGTGGTATGTTCAGCCACAAGAGATAAAACTGTGCCACTGGAGATTAAAACAATCACATAAGAATAAATGAACATGACAGTGAGTCTCCTGCCTGCCAGGGCAGGTTATATCTTCTCAAGATATTCGCTTCACTGATATTCTACTACGCGGTTTGTTTCATTCATTTATAATGCTAAAACAGTGCTTTCCTCTATCCTATTTTAAGTATATAAAATATTTTCAGCAACTCGTTCATATTTCCTTTACTTACATCTGTAATTCACTTATACATCAAAATCACATCTCCTCTCTATTTCCAGCCATTCAAGAAAGTACCGACTGCAGAAGTTATTGTGATACGACAAGATGAAGAAAACACACACACACACACACACACAAACACACACACACACACACACACACACACACACACACACACACACACACACACAGTACAGTCTAGGGAACCAGAAGCTACATACCTCACTCAAGGAAAAAGATCTTGGGGTGAGTATAACACCAGGCACATCTCCTGAGGTGCACATCAACCAAATAACTGCTGCAGCATATGGGCGCCTAGCAAATCTAAGAACAGCATTCCGACATCTTAATAAGGAATCGTTTAGGACCCTGTACACTGTGTACGTTAGGCCCATATTGGAGTATGCGGCACCAGTTTGGAACCCACACCTAGCCAAACACGTAAAGAAACTAGAGAAAGAGCAAAGGTTTGCAACAAGACTAGTCCCAGAGCTTAAGGGCATATCCTACGAGGAGAGGTTAAGGGAAATCGACGACATATAAAATACTGAGAGGAATCGACAAGGTGGCCAAAGACAGGATGTTCCAGATGGGACACAGCAACAAGGGGTCACAGTTGGAAGTTGAAGACTCAGATGAATCACAGGGATGTTAGGAAGTATTTCTTCAGTCACAGAGTTGTCAGGAAGTGGAGTAGTTTAGGAAGCGTTGTAGTAGAGGCAGAATCTATACATAGCTTTAAGAAAAGGTATGATAAAGCTCATGGAACAGGAAGAGTGACCCAGTAGCGGCCAGTGAAGAGGCGGGGCCAGGAGCTGTGAATCGACCCCTGCAACCTCAGCTAGGTAAATACACACACACACACTGCGTTACACTTACTATGAAAATATTGCTATGAGCGGGTTCCTCACTCCATATTGTGAATTAAATTGTGCCATTTAAATTGGTGGAACAATTTAAGTCACAATTCTGCGAGTGGAGCAGTTTAAGTCACGATGCGTGTATGGAACAATGTCACAATACCGTGGATATAACACTTTAAATCACAATACTGGGGATGGAACAGTTTAAATCACAATACCGTGGATGCAAATTTAAATCACATCACTGTGGATGGAACAGGATAAGGCACAATACCGTGGAGATATAGGATGCCATAGGAGGCATAGTGCCACTGAAGTCATAAAGGGCCACAATAATCAAAGCATATTTCTGGTGCCATAGTGGGTGAAGACTCCTCCCTCCCTGACCTTATCACGAATGCATCTTACTACTACCGGCAGTGCCTAGGATGCCAAATTTTACATCATAGTCTATCGCCGACAGAAAGTTCGGAAAGTGCCTCTATCAGGGATCATTAAACTGACACCATGGTCAGTAGCTGATAGACAGTTCACAAAGTGCCTCTATCAAATATGCATTGGACAAAGTCCCCAAATAAACATTGTGCCAATGTGTGTGGCACCTTTGCTCAATTTATAAACTTATTTACAACAAAGGAAGAGGAAAGATCTTGGCTGAGAGATTGGTTTATCTCCCAATTAAGCGACAAAGGATCGAGCCTCCAGTACTGCTTGAGCTGAATGATTCACATTGGTTTATGAAAAAGAAGAATA
The DNA here is from genome assembly GCF_038502225.1 of Cherax quadricarinatus. Lineage (NCBI taxonomy): Eukaryota > Metazoa > Arthropoda > Malacostraca > Decapoda > Parastacidae > Cherax > Cherax quadricarinatus. The sequence goes on from NC_091312.1 coordinate 41,812,310, forward strand.
AGAAAGGCTAGAAGAAGAAAAACAAGAAATAATATTTAATTATATTAATAATAATCTTGTTAGCAGAAGTATTGATATTAATGATGATTGGTATTGGTGATTGGTGGTCGAAGTAGTTGTAGTGGTGGTGGTGGTGGTGGTGGTGGTAGTTGTAGCAGTAGTATTAAGATTGTAGTAAGATTCTTTGTTCAAGATTGGATAAAATATCTGGGTTAAAAGAACTGTAACTTGTGGTTGTTCTGGTTACCTCTATCAGAACAATTAATGGTGATTGTAGGAATTGTATACACGAAAAGAACCATTATAAGTGCTTGGGAGAGCAATATAGTGGCGTTTATGAGCGAGAGTAATAGGAAAGTGTTGTAGCTGGTCTAGCCATAGTGGCTGGACCACAACCACCACAATACTCACCCACACCTAGTCGTGCCTCATTCACTTTCCTTATTCCTGATCTCATTCCTTCACTTCTGATTCTCTTTCCTTCCCTCCTTTCTTTTCTCGTTTCCTCTCACTCCCCTTTACTTTTTTTTCTCTCTCTCTCTCTGTCTATCTATCGCTGTTAGTAGTACAGTAGTAGTAGCAGCAGGAGCAGTAGAAATAGTGGAAATGGAGGTAGTAATAGCAGAAGTAGTAGCAGTAACAGCCGCAACTGCTGCAGGTGCGGCAATACCATCAGCAGCAGCAGCCACAACAGCATCAACAGCAGCAGCCACAACAGCATCAGCAGCAGAAACAGTTGCACAGAAGCAATAGCAGAGCAGCACCAGTATTTTTGTAGGTAGTTCAACATTCGCTGTTGTTGATGCCAATTTGTATCTGAGTTAAAAGTAGGGGGCAGATCCTTCTGTTTTTCTCCTTTGAACTCGTTTGTTTGAAATGTACCTAAAGCAATATCAGGAAGAATAGTAAATGAGTTTTTTTGTTATCTGTTATTCCAATGTTCTCCCTTTCTATTTCTCTCCATTTCCTCTTCTCTCTCCCTTCTTCCTATTCACAATCTACTCCAATTTTCCTCCCCCTGTTCTCCTATTCTTCACCCCTTTTTATTGGCTTGTAAACTTTCTCCTCGAAATATTGTTGCTAGGAAATTTATTTTAGCCCCGAGATTGGCTATATTCATTCTAACAATTGGTAAGGTGAAATTCTTAAAAAAAAAGTCTTTCTCAAACGAATTTTTGGAATAAAGTTTTCTTTTTGAAGACCATCAGGATGAATCTCGCGCAAGACGATGCATAGGTAACAGAAAATACAGACTAGTGCTTTTCAGTTGGGGTGAGTAGACACCCTGGGGTAACCAAGAGTTGGGCTTGGGGTAACCTAAGTGGCAGGGGTAAGCTGACTCAAGACAGTGATAGGTGGCAGTGATATATACTATGGGGAATTTGAAATGGCTAGGAAGACTCTCATACGTGGCTTCTGTTTTGAATTTCTCAACAAGTGGCTTCTCCATGTAGGGAAAAGAGAGCGATGTATTTAATGCTGTCTGCAAGGTAATAAGGTTCAAATTGTAACCACATCGCTGAAATAGCTTTATCAACGATAACTTCACTTTGAAAAACACGATTTATTCTTCAAAGATGAAGCAAATGCGAGGAAATCTCCCTTCGTCTGGACAAAAACGAAAAGGCCCATCCGGTCCGGGGTACTTTTGCAGTTGCATTTTTCTTAAAAAAAAAAAAAAAACGGAGGAAGATTCAGAACTCGGAGTGGATGATGAATCTTTCTGGGATGCATCATGTACAGTCATCTCGCGTGTCTTTCTAGGATGCATCATGTCCAGTCATCTCGCGTGATAAAGAAACCCTCCTCTGGGTGCGGGATATCTTTGCTTTAACATCTTACCACGGTGAAAATGACATGTGACAGCTACAGGCTGTTGGGGAAAGACACAAAATACATACTCCAGAACACCTTATCGGAAATGTTTCGGTCCTGGGATCTTGGTCACCCGAAATGTGACCAAGGTGCCAAGACCGGAACATTACCAATAAAATATCCTGGTGTTTGCATTTTGTGTCTTTCTCTTATATCCTACTATGGAGCTTTGTGTGGCTGCTGGAAGCACCCGAGTACTTGATTCTGGTCAAGGAAGCGATGGCCATGTCTGTTTACATACAGAACGCATACACTTAAAAAAAAATTAAACTCTTCTCGATGTAAATAAATTGTATAAAATACCGACACGGTGGAAAAATAAACACATAATCAGTATAATGTGATCCTTTATTGACAACGTTTCACCCAAACAGTGGGCTTTATCAAGCCACAAACAGATCTGTTTGTGACATGTTGAAGCCCACTGTGTGGGCGAAACTTTG